>NC_091122.1:130237787-130576120 GCF_040183065.1 Periplaneta americana | reverse complement strand
GCCATTGTTTCAATCAAGGTCACTGTGGTTCTTTGAGTCACTCTCTTCGCTGGTGGAGTGAAGCTTAGGTTTTGGCGAACATAGATGTGTTTGTAGTGGAGCAAATATTTCGTGCAGAGTTTTGGAGTCAAAATGGAAGTCGGAATCCGTTCTGCTGGAGTAAGACTTGGAGTAGGAAGCAATTCGAATTCTGGAGTCGGAGTAGGAAGCAATTCGAATTCTGGAGTCGGAGTAGGAAGCAATTCGAATTTTGGAGTCGGAGTAGGAAGCAATTCGAATTCTGGAGTCGGAGTAGGAAGCAATTCGAATTCTGGAGTCGGAGTAGGAAGCAATTCGAATTCTGGAGTCGGAGTAGGAAGTAATTTGAATGCTGGAGTCGGAGTAGGAAGCAATTCGAATTCTGGAGTCGAAGTAGGAAGTAATTCGAATGCTGGAGTCGGAGTAGGAAGCAATTCGAATGCTGGAGTCGGAGTAGGAAGCAATTCGAATTCTGGAGTCGGAGTAGGAAGCAATTCGAATTCTGGAGTCGGAGTAGGAAGCAATTCGAATTCTGGAGTCGGAGTAGGAAGTAATTTGAATGCTGGAGTCGGAATAGGAAGCAATTCGAATTCTGAAGTCGGAGTAGGAAGCAATTCGAATGCTGGAGTCGGAGTAGGAAGCAATTCGAATTCTGGAGTCGGAGTAGGAAGCAATTCGAATTCTGGAGTCGGAGTAGGAAGCAATTCGAATTCTGGAGTCGGAGTAGGAATCAATTCGAATTCTGGAGTCGGAGTAGGAAGAAATTCGAATTCTGGAGTCGGAGTAGGAAGTAATTCGAATTCTGGAGTCGGAGTAGGGAGCAATTCGAATTCTGAAGTCGGAGTAGGAAGCAATTCGAATTCTGGAGTCGGAGTAGGAAGTAATTCGAATTCTGGAGTCGGAGTAGGGAGCAATTCGAATGCTGGAATCGAAGTAGGAAGCAATTCGAATGCTGGAGTCGGAGTAGGAAGTAATTCGAATTCTGGAGTTGGAGTAGGGAGCAATTCGAATGCTGGAGTTGGAGTAGGAAGCAATTCGAATGCTGGAGTCGGAGTAGGGAGCAATTCGAATTCTGAAGTCGGAGTAGGAAGCAATTCGAATTCTGGAGTCGGAGTAGGAAGTAATTCGAATTCTGGAGTCGGAGTAGGGAGCAATTCGAATGCTGGAATCGAAGTAGGAAGCAATTCGAATGCTGGAGTCGGAGTAGGAAGTAATTCGAATTCTGGAGTTGGAGTAGGGAGCAATTCGAATGCTGGAGTTGGAGTAGGAAGCAATTCGAATGCTGGAGTCGGAGTAGGAAGTAATTCGAATTCTGGAGTTGGAGTAGGGAGCAATTCGAATGCTGGAGTCGGAGTAGGAAGCAATTCGAATGCTGGAGTCGAAATAGGAAGTAATTCGAATTCTATAATCGGAGTAGGAAGCATTTCGAATTTTGGAGTCGGAGTAGGAAGCAATTCGAATGCTGGAGTCGGAGTATGAAGGAATTCGAATGCTGGAGACGGAGTAGAGGCTGGAATCGGTAAAATTGTATAGGTTCCAACATGTGTCCTTTAGGAAAATATTTTTAAAGAATATCTTTAATATTTTTCTACCATGCAATCCACAGGCAGCCACGCAGCGAAATTTACTGACTCGTTAAGCTGCATGGTATGGAAATAATGTTTTTTAATTTGTCTTCGGGACTTGAAAGAATAATTTATGCATGTCGCCTAAATTATTTATTGAACAGTTTTGTACTTAAATATAGATTATGAGTGTACAAAGTAGCCTTATTAGTTACGTGACCCGTAATGAAATGTTTATTGCACTATTTACGAGTACAATAATGTTGTAGTAATTTTATCGCTATAAGCTCATATTGAGTGTTTTAAGAAACACACTGAGTTTGAGTCAGAATCAGAGTCAGTATAGTAGGCAACGCTTCAGACATGGCACTTTATTCAAGTAATTCCTAAACGTTCGATATATCAAGTCCCAACATAAGGTGTAAAACCAAAAGCTTTCATTGTGAAAAGAAGTTACATTTTTATGGGGAATACTTCACAAATGTACTTTTAATTTTATGTTTCTAATTAAGCGTTTTTAAAGGAATCTGGAATAACTGGTTGCAGTGATATGAAAACTGCCTCATTGGAAATGTGAATGGAAATATTTGGAGATTTTCCATTCCATTAACATGTTCTTTCCGATTCTTCTTTTGTTTGAACTTTGTATTCAAAACTAATTTAGAAACATGTTAACCGAATTATTCTTGCACCAAACACGGTTGAACCCTCTGGACCAAAATGATGGTATTTTAATTATTTATGTATTTACTTATTTATCACTTACCTATTAATTATTTATTTACTTATTTATCACTTACCTATTACTTATTTATTTACTTATTTACTTACTTATTTATTTATTTATTTATTTACTTATTTACTTGTTTATGTATTTACTTATTTATTTATTTAGTTATTTATTTATTCATTTCTTTACTTACTTATTTACTTATTTATTTATTTATTTATTTATTTATTCATTCATTTATTTACTTATTTATTTATTTACGTACTTATTTATTTACTTATTTATTTGTTTACTTATTAATTTATTTACTTATTAATTTATTTACTTATTTATTTATTTACTTATTTATTTACTTATGTCTTTATTTATTTATTTACTTGTTTACTTATTTATTTATTTATTTACTTATTTATTTATTTACTTACTTATTTACTTGTTTGTTTATTTATTTACTTACTTATTTACTTATTTATTTATTTATTTAGTTATTCATTTCTTTACTTGTTTAGTTATTTATTTATTCATTCATTCATTTATTTACTTATTTATTTATTTATTTACTTATTTACTTATTTACTCATTTATTTACTTATTTATTTATTTACTTATTTATTTATTTACTTATTAATTTATTTACTTATTAATTTACTTATTTATTTATTTATTTATTTATTTATTTATTTATTTATCAGTTATTTACTTATTTACTTATTTATTTATTTATTTATTTATTTATTTATTTATTTATTTATCTATTTATCTATTTATTTATTTATCATTTATTTATTTATTTATTTCCTTTTCGATGATTGCTAACGCCCAGATATGTGACAGATTAAGACTTTGCTGGTTCTCTCTGTTGTAGCAATGTGAAGAATTCTGTATCTGAGATGAGGGACGAGGCTTCATTACCGCCGCATATAGGATGACTGTAGACAGTATTTATGAGCAGAACTGGATTTCTTTGTGTGGTAGAAGAACGACTGGTAAATTTTGCCCGAAGCTCCTTGTTCAGGTTCTTTTAATTGCTGGAAATCTACGACACGGTGCTCCGGGTTTACCTTCCTTGAACACAGCCTCAATAAATAGTTTTTCCATACCTACAATTACATCGCCCGCGACGGGTTTAAAATCGCGAACCTAGTATCTAATGACAGCAATTTAACCATTCGACAATCGAAGAGGATGTAAGGTGGCTAGTTAACATCGTATCCGAGATACACTATTGACATTTCTTTTGCAAGCTTTTAATATTTTGCTTCCTTTTTTTAGCATAATTAGGAAGATATAAGAACAACTTATCTGGTAGCGAGGTCGATGTGTTTTGTACTAGGTACATCCACAAATGATTTCTTTGTGTTTAACTTTTCAGCAGGGATAGATATCATATTACGCCAACACTTTTACAACATATGATGAAAAATCAAATGGAAGATACAAAAAGGAAAAAGCGCAACAAAGATTTACCACATCTCATCCCAAAACAACTTTCATGTGTCATATGTTGTGACGTCACATCCATAAATTCGCGTTTTGGAGTCAGGTGATATTTTTAATGGGATAACATTTTATTGCATTTTTATCAATTAACATAAAAGTTTTAATGTTTTCGAATGTAGTGGCATAATATATAATATTTCCAGCTAAAGAAGCCACTTTGGACAAAAATAAAATTCATGCATGTTCCTTGTTGTCCATTCATTGCATACTATGCCTTTTTCATTCTGAGTGTCAAATTTTCTTTCTTATAAGATAAAGGTTGCTAATACTGTGATACGAGTAATATTGTGATAGTTCTTTTTGAGAATTTTTTACAATTTTACTAAGCGAGAGAAGAACCGGTTTTGTGCAGCAACTTGTCCACGAACATTTCCTTAATACTTTGACGCAAAAAACCGATCTTCCTCTCGCTCAGTAAAATTGTAATAAATTCTCAAAAAGAACTATCACTACATATTTTTTTTCTCTAGTACTATATTCACATTTAGGTTGTTCACACTTAGGTTTGCATTGCTAATGTAGCCTTAAATTAAGGTCGTAATAATGAATTAACTAAACATACCGCAAGTTCATTTGATTTGTCCAGTAGTGATGCATCGTTACTAGCCGGTTGAGTTCGACAGTGACGGAACACGGCATAGAAAAACAATCTGTATATTAAGTAAATTGTAAAATATATTGTTAAATTCATATTTTTAATTTTGTATATTAAGTTATAATGTAAATTCAAAATTCTGAATGAAATATTTTAGAGCAGTACCACTTTATGAATTGTTACATAAGGGTGAAATGTAGACATTCAGAAAAACTTCCGCTTAAAGTTAACGGTAAAAACTACAATATTTGCGCTCACTGCAGCAACGTAAGACGTCGCATTAACACAGCTCATAATAAGCGGTAACGTAAAAATCAAGAGACTGCTCGGTTGTCTGAAGAAGAGATGGACAAAGGAGCTTTATCCTCAGTCTGAGAGGACCAAAATTTGCGTTCAGTAACCGATATGTATTATCAATTACCGTCATTGTTGACTGTTAGCATGAGTAATGGTTGTAAATACATCTTATTAAGTTATTATTATTATTATTATTATTATTATTATTATTATTATTATTATTATTAAGCTATGTAAAGCATATTGGCTCTTTGCTGTTGAATGTACAACACGATACCGACTGGCTCAATCAATACAAATATTTTTCCAGTTTATAACTGAAGGGTCAAATCAGATAAGGGGATAAACCACAATTAGGATATTTACATAAATTGGAATGCTGTGCCATCTGTGATCATAAATAACAAATTTTACAGATGTAAATTTAACCGCCTGGATAATATGTTGCCATAGAGTTTAGTCTGAACATATTATTTTTAATTATGTTTTATTTAACGACACTTGCAACTGCTGAGGTTAGATCAGCGTCGCCGGTGTGCTGGAAATTTTGTCCCGCAGGAGTTCTTTTACATGCTAGTAAATCTACTGATATGAGTCTGTCGCATTTAAGCACATTGAAATGCCATCGATCTGGGCCAGGATCGAACTCGCAACCTCGAGCACTGAAGGTCAGTACTCTACCGACTGCGCCACCCAGGCCGACAAGACATTATTTCTTCACATTCCAGACAAATAGGATGATTTAATTTTATTTTACAAAACTTACCAACATAGAGGCCTGCCTAAAATGACAAAGTATAGCCAACAAAATGTAATAATTTTAAATAATAATAATAAGAAGAAAAAAACTCAATTTAGTGTAGACTACATATAACAAAAGTATAAATAATTGAAATTATGTGTTGTTGTTATATAAATGATATGGATAGATGGCTTAAGGGCCATAAGGGCGATTTCTTTACTAATTGTTCTTGGTACATTAAATTGTCCACACACACACATTAAAAAGAATATATTTTGTTATTGTTCCCCGGCATCCAGGATTTGTGCCTTGTCCCCTTCTCTGACTCATTTCATTCATAGTTTTCTGCCCAAGGGCAGGTCTTTCTCTGGAAACTCAGAATTCTCCAATGTTCTCTATTTTCCGTCTTTCTTTAATCTCTCCATACCATTCATATATCTTAATGTAGTCTTTCAGGTTAAGGGTGTTTGAGAAAAAGGTGCTTAGGAAAGTATTTGCGGCTAAGAGGGATGAAGTTACAGGAGAATGGAGAAAGTTACACAACGCAGAACTGCACGCATTGCATTCTTCACCTGACATAATTAGAAACAATAAATCCAGACGTTTGAGATGGGCAGGGCACGTATATAGCACGTATGGGCGAATCCAGAAATGGATATAGAGTGTTAGTTGGGAGACCGGAGGGAAAAAGGCCTTTGGGGAGGCCGAGACGTAGATGGAGGATAATATTATAATTGATTTGAGGAAGGTGAGATATGATGATATAGACTGTATTAATCTTGCTCAGGATAGGGAACGATGGCGGGCTTATATGAGAGCGGCAATGAATCTCCAGGTTCATTACTGTAAGTAAATAAGAAAGATTCTAATATTGCAGTGGTCATCTTTAAATAGTCGAATTGGATTCTTTCGCGCGTTCCTCTTATGTAATCAATATGCCTCAAAGGTAGTGTAGAAAAAGTTATAGGAATTCATAAGATTCCGTTAAAGGTTTTTGTTCTCGGTTGGATGTTACAGTGCTATTTAGAATTTTTTTAAAGGAATTTGTTCTAATTTATGAGGGTTGTGAATGTGATAAAGACTGTAATAAATTTAATTCAGTTTGTGTGTCGGGTAATTCTTATTATTTATCATTAGTAATGAAGTAATAGCTGATTTAAAATAGAAAATTCTGACCCGACAAAAAATACCATGACTAGAACAGAACAGGCTCAAAGAGATTAACCATGATGATGATGATGATGATGATGATGATGATGATGATGATGATGATGATGATGATGATATCGTTCGTCCCTCGTTTATTATTATTACTCTAGGACATCTGAATCCACTTCTTGCTTTTGACGCGTTTGTACAACCCTTTCGCTGATGGGACGGTTGTTAGGGTGTAACTTGATTCGTTGACCACTGTCCAACTCCAGAGGACAAGAAGAAATACTGCGCAACGGACAAGACACTGATAGACCATCCCAACAGCCCCGAGGAGACGAGTAAACCAGAATAAGAAATTGAAATTCTTGTTCGGGATAACGTATGTACATTGTACACACCGTACCTACGTTACGGGCCCGTAGGGTTGTCTAGGAGATGAAGACAATGATAGTGCCTTACATGTTACCGGCTCAACGTTTCATTCGTGTGTGTACATTATTTTCGACAGTTCTCCGTCCATATGCCTTCCCCCAAAAGTTTAACGCATTCTAGCTGTACAGAATTCTGACTTCTGTGTTCTAAACTTCAACCCTCCTCTTCGTTGTAATTACACACTTGAATGTCAGACGCATTAAAATCGCACGCAATGCACACGCACGCATATACATATAAGGCTGAAATGTCGTTAAATTTACATGGCACGGAATTATTGTGGCTTTTTGCTTCTTGAAAAGAAAGACCGGAACGTGAAAGCAGTAAAAGCGAGCCTGAGATAATTCTGCAAATGCTTGTTAAATTCAACGGTATCTCAGTCATCCGGCGACTTTTACAGCTTTAGTACCGATGTGAGGTCTAATGAAAATGGAAATATGACCTAGGATAAGACAAGGCCTTTTTTATACTAAAGAACATGGAAATATGACGCGGGATAAGACAGAGCTTTTTTTTTACCTTTCGCAATGAAGTAACGAACCTTTCGAAAAACAGGTTATTTCAAGGGTTCTTAACCTTTTTTTGCCCAAGACCCGAAGTCAACTAGGCGATGAACTTTCTGGACACATGGGTCTATTTTGAAGTTAATGTAATAATAATGTATAAAAAGTGTATAAATGTTTATTATTATTTTTTAAAGTTAATATAATAATACTTACTGTACAGTATAGTATATACAGTCACGAAGCTCAATACGTAGGAAATATGCATCCATAGATAGTTGCTAACCACTAGGATCGCTATTATCGCCTAATCACAGACAATATGAAATAATACCGGCACAGCCTATTGTTCCTAGTACCCTCATCAACTCAAGCTTCGTGACTGTATGTATTAGACCGTGATAATACTATATAAAAAGTGTATAGGCCCTAAATGTGTATTATTATTATTATTATTATTATTATTATTATTATTATTATTATTATTATTATTATTATTCCCAGCCTCATGAGCTAGTGGTCAGAGCTTCTGACTACGGTTCATGAGGTCCCAGATTCGATTTCCGGTTAGAATACAATAATTTTTCCTTAAAGGGGAATGTTCCTGTGTTCGTCCATTGTCTGGAAATTAGGTTAGACTTAGGTTTACGACCTTTCCTGGCAATTCATAATATAATTATCATCATCATCATTAGAGACCGGATTTTTATGTAATATCAAGGTGTGAAATATGTACATATTTATGTAAGAAAAATAAGCTGAATATGTACCAAAATATGTAAAATCATGAAAATATTTAATATCAATATCTGGCAGGTATAGGATAGGTAAGACTTTCCAGTTGTGATTTCATAGAGCACCCGACCTTTTTACCGCATACTTGACACATTGCAATTTTTCCATCTGTAGTGAAACCTTTGTCCATCGCAACCCATGATTTTATTTTTGTCGTTAGGATTGAAGATACAGAGACCATTTTAGTTAGTTAAAAGTAGTAGATAAACTCACTTGCACTTTACACTGTACAGTAAGTACTAAAACTAGAGACCTGAGTGAAATGAATGACCCAACAGTACTGCAACCACTGTTTCGCTTTACTGGATTAGGAGAAAATAGGAGGAGATGTGGGACACATGCATTTTAGCTGCTCCCTGTAAGAAACAAAGTACCTACTAAAACCTCAAACTATAGCCATTTACAAACTGTTGTTTGCCTGGAACTAAGGACGTTATGTTTTGTGGCGAAATATATCTTTTCTTGGGTAGGTAAAAATCTGTGTATTTCAAATTCTAACTTTCCTAACCGAGGTTTTTTTTTTTTTTCCTTTTAGAGAAGTAAAAATGAATAAACCCCCTAAATATGTATATTTATGTAATATCAAGCCATAATATGTAATGTGGGGTAAATATGTAAAAATATGTAGTATCAAATTTTAATATACTAATGGTAATTACAAGATTCGCAAAGACTTGTTATTTATATACGGTTAGGTTGAAAGGAATATAATATGTAATTACATAAAAATCCGGTCCCTAATCATCATCATCATCATCATCATCATCATCATCATCATCATCATCATCATCATCATCATCATCGGGGCAGCATAACTCCGTCTTCCAGGCGCTCCAACCTCAGAAGTGGTGTACAAATAAGCCATTTGCCAGGAGAGACCAGAAATGTCAAATGACAACCGGGTGGCATTCGATAAAAGAAAATTATTATTATTATTATTATTATTATTATTATTATTATTATTATTATTATTATTATTATTATGATCATCATATAAGAATGTTACCATAATTTTGAAACATGGTGTATTTTTTTTTTCGAATCACTGTGTGTGGTTAATTGTACAAATATACTCGCTGGCATTGACAGTGATCTTCTTTCGTCTTCTTTATTGTAAATGTTTCACGTTCATACCAAAGTATATGACCAATTATTTCCTTGAAAACCTTAGATACATTTTAATACACGTCAAATTAGATGCATATCATGGTAGATAAAAGGCATTGTGCTATGTGGCAAGTGAAAATACTGATAGAACCTCGTGTTTGTACCGACGTCTGTTATTTGTGAGGAAAGGTAAGCGAAGATACATAAAGGATCTGGCGTGAGCTACGAAGATAGCACGTAAAAGAGTTAATTAATTTTGTTGGCAAACAACGAGACAACCGCTATGGAAGACATTGTCATTGCGAAGACAATATTACAGCCTTTGTTAATAATCCGTATCTCCTAACACTACGAAAATAACTTTAAGCCCACATTAATGTCCTAAACAAAAGATAATGTTTAAGAATGGTAGATTAACGCTCGTATATATTTTAATTCGAAATTAATTACCTTAAATCGCTTTTATGGACTATAATTGCTAAAATTTAATCTAATAGCTATAGTCTCGACTCTAAAGAGCAATTCAGGACTCTGCGTTTACAATATGAAAACATCGAATTAGACTTTTATCGTTATCATCATCATCATCATCATTATTTTATTCTTATTCATACCATTCGCCTGCTCACAACTCAGTTGCTAAGTGTTAAAGAGCTTCTTTCGTTGTCAACTTAGATCTTTTTTTCCTTACAGCTCATATTTAGAGACCGTATTTTTGGTAATATCGATACGCCCCAAATTTTGCACACTTAGGCTACTTTTCTTTGGTTTTTTACTTGGTTATTTGCTGGGTAACTTTCGGTGCTGGACCCCGGACTCATTTCACCGGCATTATCACCTTCATATCATTCAGACGCTAAATAACCTAGATGTTGATACAGCGTCGTAAAATAACCCAATAAAATAAAAAATAAATACTTTGTTATTTAAAAACGCTGTATCAACTACAAGGTTATTTAGCGTCGATGGGATTAGTGACAGCGAGATGATAGTTGGCGAGATGAGGCCGAGGATTCGTCATAGATTATCTGACATTTGCCTTACGGTTGGGAAGAACCTCGGGGAAAAAATCCATTCGGGTAATCAACCCGAGCGGGAATTGAACCCGCAACCGAGCGCAACTCCGGTTCGGCAGGCAAGCGCCTTAGGGTACGTACACGTTGGAGCAATGATAAACGATAAAAGAAACGACTTAGCGACGCTTTGGTATTACCAAAGAATCAAGTGTTCATATCGGAGCAACGAAGTCGCGGGAAGCGAACATTTTGATTTATGAGTAGAAGATATTCTATACGTCCACTTAATGAAAGAAGAAGATGCAGTATATAGAAAATATCAGCTGCTAGGTTCAAAGTTAATATAACTTAAATACGTACAAAATTAAATCCGTTTCTCATCCCAAAGCTAGTATAAATTCATTGTGATGTGATTGGTTCTTGTGATCACATAACGTATCACGAATGAATGAATGAATGATCAATTTGTCAATATCCATGATAATTAATTTAATATGCCGAAATAATAATAAATCGATTAATACTCGGATATATTGATAACCACCGGTTATTATACAGATTAATATGATCTTAATCAGAGATCATATGAACGACAAGAGCGAATAAAATGGAATTTTTCTTTTTCGTCGCTTTTATCGTGTATCTTCGCTTTTATCATTACTCCAATGTGCACACCTCAATGACAATGCATGCTTCAATTCACTCTGATATAACATCGTTGCTTCTTTTATCGTTTATCGTCGCTCCAGCGTTTACGTACCCTAAGTCGACAGAGCTACACTGGTGGACTTTTCTTTGTTACATTTATCCTTTCAGATACGTAAAATAGCGATATTTTACTATTTATTTAACTTATTATTCCCAGAACATCAATCTTACCAGCAATCGAAAAGTATTGGGAATAAATTTGAATAAGGACAAAAAAAAGTTTCCTTCCCAGGCAGGATTCGAACCACGAAAGTCTTAGTTACCAGTCTATCGTGCTCTGGAGTGAACAAGGCTCTGAAATCAGCTACAAGGGTCGGTCCGGTTTTTTTGCCACTACTGTACATATACATATATAAGCTAACCACAGCCGACTATACTTGTACTACTAACTGCCACAGCAAGGTATTTTCAAATATGATGAGATTATAAAATTACATTAGAATGCCGATGAGGTAGCGACAAGGCCACTTGTCCACGCACCTTCAACATAGCCATAATCAAATCCAGATCCTCTCTGGTAAGAAGTCTTCAGCAGGCTCGTCTGATTGAAAGTGAATATGCAGGTGATGTATCGGTGCTGTAACAGGACAAATGGGCATCGTCTGCCATCATTTGACATTTTCTGCGTTCGAGAAAATTGCATAGACTGATGTAAAGAGTCATATCGTCAAAGTTGTGATCTGATAGTAAGGATCGGGGTTATCATTTAACAACCTAAGCAAGTGTCTGAGGGGTAGTAGAGCTTAAGGGGTTAGGTACAGCTTACAGCAGTAAAATTTTGGAAATATTCAACTTTTTTTTTTCTCCATTACTGTATCTTGAACAATGATAAAAATTAGTATGTGTGAAACACTGTCGTGCTATATGAAAAAGTATTTATACGATTTATTGCATTTTTTTTTTTTCAAAATTCAGTTCACTGAGCAGTGATGAAGCATTTCCCACATAACTCTAAAACTATCCAACATTCTGTGATGAAATCTTTTGTATGTATTTATGTATGTCATATCTACAATATGTTGCAAGATCACTTCTCTACCATCCACACCTGTTGAGTAACGGTCAGCGCGTCTGGCCACAAAACCAGGTGGCCCGGGTTCGAATCCCGGTCGGGGCAAGTTACCTGGTTGAGATTTTTTCCGAGGTTTTCCCCTCAACCCAATACGAGCAAATGCTGGGTAACTTTCGATGCTGGACCCCGGATTCATTTCACCGGCATTATCAACTTCATTTCATTCAGACGCTAAATAACCTAGATGTTGATACAGTGTTGTAAATAAAATAAAATAATAAAAAAACTTCTCTACCTTTGATAGATTGTCTGGTAAAAAATAAATTCATTTAAAAATGGTCAAATATCAGTATTTTCTTCTAACACAAAATGAAAAAAATACTATTTGAAGAGTCCACTGCAAGAATGATGGATGTGATTTGGAATACATTTTGCAGGAGAAGCAATTGAAAGTTTGAAATGCTTAGCACTCGAAGCTTAACTGTGATTTTCCGATCATTACTGGACAATGACTATCAGTGTTAATGCCATATAACTCTGAATGTACATTCTATAATATGTCTTAAGCTATGCATTGACAGTCTTGGTTCATTTTCGACAAGAAAGTGACATCCATCATTCTTGCAGTGGACTCTTCATTTATTAAGTAATGTAGTAGAAAGAGCATGATATTGTAAACATGAGTTTCAGCAATAAAATAAAAGAGAGAGAACATGAAAAAGTTAACAAGTTTATGAGTTATGAAGGAAACGCTTCATCACTGCACAGTAAACTGCCACCATTTTGACTTTTGAAAAAAAAAAATACTTTTTTTAAATGGTAAAAATATTTTTTTCATATAGCAGAAGGACAGTGTTTTACACATACCAATTTTCATTATTGTACAAGATACAGTAATGGAGGAAAAAAATGTTGAATATTTCCAAAACATTTACTGCTGTAAGCTGTACCTAAACCTAAAGTGTCCTGGAATAAACCACGTGGACACATCAAATCTTTCCTTACAGAAGTCAGTCAACACTCGAGGAACGTAAAAGAACCAAAGCTGGTCATCAACTTCCTGTCATGGTTCTTAGGCATTGTACTTATCTTAGCGTACCGAAGAAACAAAGCGTTCCCTGAGTTAGATTGTTACGTCAGCAGAAAGTGAACCACGTGACCGAAACTGGTGAAGTAGCGTTCTGCCACTTGTAAGATCTGAAGAACTGAGGCATGAAATTGAAGAGTGCTGCGCAAAAACTGGTGCAAGCGCACCTGGACGGGCTGAAATTGTTAACATCACTCATTGGTGCTTAGCGAGATAGACAGTGAAGGAAAGAAATAAGCAAGCGGAGGGGGAGAAAAATAATTGTAAGTTAAACAAAGAAATGGAAACTATTCGAAAGAGCGAGGAAGGAAACAAGAGGAATGAAAATTTAACTCAATAAAGTTAATATAGTTTGCTTATTTTCACTGTATTATGAAATATGGTTTCATTTTTTCTGATAGAAAAAAAATCTTTATTTTACCAAAAGAAAAATATTCTTCATTTAATAGACTGTGCATATAAAACATTACCTTGTAAACCTTTATTTCAAAACTGTCAAATACTAACCTTCCCTTGTGAATATATACTTTCTTTAATAATGTCGTCTATAGATAATCAAGATAAATTCTCATTAAATAAACAAATGAAGCTATTAGATGCAAAACTGGCATGATCTATATTAAATGATTTTCCATAATTCGCAAAAAAAAAAAAAACACTCTTGGAACCTAAACTATTGGTCACTGAAAGAGGAAAAATATATTGTTAGCTTACATTATAAGATAATATTAAACCTCTATTTTGTGAAAATTCCTAGACTGTGCATATAAAACATTACCTTGTAAACCTTTATTTCAAAACTGTCAAATATTAACCTTCCCTTTTGAATATATACTTTCTTTAATCATGTCGTCTATAGATAATCAAGATAAATTCTCATTAAATAAACAAATGAAGATATTAGATGCAAAACTGTCATGGTCCCTATATTAAATGATTTTCCAAAATTCGCAAAAAAAACACGCTTGAAACCTAAGCTATTGGTCACTGAAAGAGGAAAAATATATTGTTAGCTTACATTGTAAGATAGTATTAAACCTCTACTTTGTGAAAATTCATAACCCAAAAATATGGGCAATCAGCCTAAGCGGGAATCGAACCCGCTCCCAAGCGCAACTCCGGATCGGTAGGCAA
Source organism: Periplaneta americana (assembly GCF_040183065.1). Lineage (NCBI taxonomy): Eukaryota > Metazoa > Arthropoda > Insecta > Blattodea > Blattidae > Periplaneta > Periplaneta americana. The sequence goes on along the minus strand of NC_091122.1, from coordinate 130,561,724 downwards.
GAGCCTCAGCCGACTGAGCTACGCCAGTGGTGCATCCGAGCTAAAACAATTCTTTAAGCGTCGTTAAAAAACAAGTAAAAAAAGCAATTCTTTTATTTGTTCAGTCTAACATTTTGTTCAGGAAGATAATAACTATAGGCTATTTCGTGCTAGTTCAAATGTATTGTTACAATTGTTGACGTTTTTCTTAATACCTAATAAACAGGTTAATATACTGTGTTATATATAGATTTAGAACAGTTAACATTTTTTTCTCTGATGAATGAGGGCTACAACCTGCATAGTAAGGAGGGCCTGTCAGTAGCTTATTAATATAGCCTTTTTTTTAAGAACTGTGAATATAGTATTGCTATTCCCCATATCCGAATACAGTAAAATATTACGTTATTAAAAAATGCATAGTATGAGTTTTTAAAATATTTTTGGGGTATAAATGGTTTTAAATGCACCCATATTCGGTGCGGGGCAAGACATATTCTACATCAAAAGACAAATTAGAAAGAAATACGACGATAGATTTATATTTCGGAATATGTATGATAAGTCTCTCTTGTGTTAAATTTTAACGTACCTTGTTAACATGTTTCGACCTGTTTTGGGTCATCTTCAGAACTGGTAGTTGTTGGTGTTGGCGCCTCTTGTTCCCTGTGTGGGTGCATTCGTAGTGTAGAGTCAAAGAGTGTATGTGTTTTGAAATTGAGTTGTGTGTTGAGAATATCGTTGGGGTGAGTTTTCGTGTGTTGGTATATTTCATATTGTTCTAGTGTGTTGAGTTTCTGGCTTTTTGGTTGGATGTGCAGTATTCCCACACCTACAGAGACATCAACACAGACATGGAAATACTGCACATCCAACCAAAAAGCCAGAAACTCAACACACTAGAACAATATGAAATATACAGACACACGAAAACACATCCCCAACGATATTCTCAACACACAACTCAATTTCAAAACACATACACTCTTTGACTCTGCACTACAAACGCACCCACACAGGAAACAAGGGGCGCCAACACCAACAACTACCACTTCTGAAGATGAACCAAAATAGGTCGAAACATGTTAACAAGGTACGTTAAACTTTAACACAAAAAAGACTTATCATACATATTCCGAAGTGATACATTGTTAAAAGTTGTGTAATCAAGATGTATAAATTTATAACTGAAGAAATAGAGAAAGACAAGAATTAATAATTTAATGAAGGATGGAACAATAATAAGATAGGGCTAATAATTAAAGAATCATTGATATTCCAAAAGAAATTGAAAATGAGTGAGCATAGTAAAAGAAATTAAAACTGAGCGCTAAAAGAAGGAAAAGCATTTAAAGGGGAAAAGAAGAAAAATAAACAGAAATAAAAAAGAATGAATGATGAAGTATGATTTGAAGACTGAAAGGAAGAAGAATAAAAAGAAAGGAAAGTAAGAAAGTGGAAATAAAATGAAAATGAATAGGCGACAAAGAAAAAGTAGATAAGAAAGAAACATGCTCAAACGAATGAACTAAAATAAGCGAGACGACAAGGTTGACTTGGTTCTGTTTTTCTGCCTTAATAAATAATTGCCATGGCCATTTTTATTTCCATTACCGTTATGGCTCCTTTCCAGTGCTGGGTCCATTTCTTCCGTTGTGTCTCATCTATCTGGGCAGTGAAATGAATGCGACAGTTCTGGGTTACGTACTATGTGCATGAAATTGAAGACAGTCGAAATCACTCACCCGCAGTAACTTCACCCCTTATCCAACCTTCTATGGAAAACGCGGTTTTCTCGAACGATCAACACTGTGGTTTAAAATTTTGATTATTCACTTGAGGTGTTACCAGCACTTCTGATATTCTTAGTTCTTTAAGCAATGAAGAAAGTGACAGGAGATTTGAGAAAATCTCTGTGATTGCTTGTAACGTCTGTACAGAAATTTGAGTAAGATTCATGGAATTACGATAAATTGATAAATAAATAAATCTCCTGGCTTAGTTGCCTCATGAGTGATGTCTTACTGGTGTCACTTATGAGGTTCACATCTTTCTTCGACAGTTGATTAAACAGCGAGAAATACGTACAATATGCTGTAAGAATGAAGTATGTATAATGAACGGAATGAAATATTCTGTGAATATCAATAAAACCTTCAGTAATAATAATAGTAATACATTAAAACGGAGTGTAAATAAATAAAAGAAGTGAAGGGTGTTTTTCAGAATGCCCCGTAAATATTTTCATTGTTACTTATTCATCTGTATGTATGTAATACCCTAGATCATATATACCCAGATTGCTCGGCGTTGTAGGCTTTGACGGTAGCAACTTTTGTCAGGTTTACTATGCTGCCATCTAGTTGTTCATAAACAGTCACGTTATAACTCCCATTTGAATTGCATTAGCGACTGTACTGCCATCTCGTGTTCGTTTACGGCGGATGGGTGGCGATCCTGGCGGTTGTTCTCTTCAAAGTGCAACCGATTTTAACATAGGAATGAGCAATCTATATGTGATCTGGGGTCATACCAAGCTGGTATTAACTTTCTAGGTTACGCATGTATTGTGCACTCGTATGTTTCGCGTCCATGTCAAAGCACAACTGAATTTTTTTTTTTAATATATTGCAACCCACATATGAATTATAATAAACACTTCCAAGTAAGTTATGTACATATTATGCAGACTCCCCTTGTGTATAGGAATGGATTCGTGCATGTTGTGGCACTTATCAAATATGACGTAAACATTTTCATGGCAGCCGATTTCGTTATGACGTCAGTGTCATTTCTGTGCAGATCTGTTAAAAAAAACATGATGTTTCACTTATTCCCATAGAGAAAAATCTAGAGGTATGGGGTTTGGTGACCGTGGAGACCATGACTAAGGTCCATCTCGTCCAGTCCAGTGCACACCGAATATGTTATTTAATTTCTCACGAACTGTCAGAGTACAATGTGCTGTGGCTCTATCTAGCGAAATTACGTTTCTATCCGTTTCTTCAATAGTAAATCATATAGAAATTGCATTGCAATGCTGTTCAATAATTCGCCAAATGTTGGCTATATTGGTTCACATTTCCATAAAAAAAATATGGTCCCACAATCATATCGTCTATTATTCCACATTACACCATTACTTTTGAGGACTATTAGGATTATTGGGTTCACGGGTTTGTTGTTGTTTTTTTTTTTACCATTTTGTGTATGGGCACACCAATCCAAATGGCATTCCTCACTGAATAAAATATGCTAAAGAAAGGATTGATCAAGACACTGACACCACATGAGCCAGTCGCAGTAAGTTCCCCTGTTCCGTGGATCATATTCATGCAATCTGTGTATATGCAGCAATAAAATTTGTAGGGGTTGAAACGTGCCTTTTTTAATATTCTATAGCATTGTTGTGTACTTCATGATTAAGTCGTAAAACATACAAGAAAAATAGCAATAATTTCCAAATATGTAGAATAATGCATTCCATTTGACAGGTAAATTTTTTTGTCACGACGGCCTATTATTTAAATTTTTTAACCAGCTATATTAAAATTTTCTCAGATACTTAAACAGAATATCTTTCATTCTATCCTTCAGTATCTCTACTTTATTTATGCACTTAGCTCCAGGGATGTAGACGTGTAGAATTCCACATTTTGCAACATGTAACCATTTTTCTGTGAAAAGTTAAGGCAGGCATCGGCATTTGTCATTGGTAACGAGCTGGAATCTTGTTCAGATGCTGGACTCGAATTTCCCTTGGACTGATTACCCTATTCGGGACTTCTCCTAGGTTAGGTAATGACAGGGCGAATCCCCGGCCTCATCTCGCCAAATACCATTTTGCTATTACCAATTCGTCCACCGTTGTGGAGTAACGGTGAGCATGTCTAACCGTAAAATGAGCGGGCCCTGTTTAAAACCTCGTTGGAAGTTAGCTGGTTAAGCTTTTCCGAGGTTTCCCGTCAACGAATTGAAGTAGAATTGGGTAACTTTCGGCGTTGAACCTCGGACTCATTTCGCCATCATAATTACACTTCCTCATATTCATCATCATCTCCGTTTCTTTCCCATATTTCGGTCTTGCTCCGATGTAGGATCGGCTGTGGGCCGCCACCGAACTTGAATCCCGTGGTATGTGGTCATTGGTTGCTGGAGGTAATGCTATGTATATACTGTGGGCTCTCCCCTGGGCTCATGGTAGCTCTTGAGACTGGGGTTGGGGACCGCGGTGAGGCCTACATGGAAAGGTACAGACCGATTATTTAGTCCTGACAGTTCGACGACGCGAAAGAGAGAAAGTAATAGGAGTAGTGGGGAGAGTTCCGGAGTAGAGATAAGCGGCCAGTAAAGAAATGCAATACAGCTTAACTGTACTAGTAACATAACGCTCTACTTCACGTATGACATCCAATCGCTCTGAAGGCAAGCGACTGACTAACCCGAAAACCCCTTGGCGTAACTAAATGGACTCGCCTGACCCAGGCGCACATTGCCGATGACTGTCAGAACTAAATTATTGTACTGTAGAAGGATTATACAGATGTAGGGGAGTTACGAGGTGGCCTGCTGAGGAATCTGTAGAGAATACACACCATTCTATTGAGGGTAGTACAATGGCCCATCCAATCGGCCTACGTGCGAGGGCAGTCTCTAGCCCATGCCCATCCCCTCAAGGGGACTAATAGATACAATTAAAGCAATATTTTATAAACTCGCAATTGATATATAGTTGTTAAAATAACCGATTAAAATATGTGTAGTGTTCTGAATGTTTTTTGGTCATTGCAAGTGTTATGTAAGGATATAGTTTATTTATTTTTTTGTTTTATTTTTGTTTCAGGTAACGTCCTGCTCTTGTATCGATGAACTGTTTGCATGCTGACATCTACTATGGTATGTAGGCCCTAATGGGAAAATCGTAAAACTCTTTGTTTTTTTTTTCAGAGTAAATAGATTCCATTTATTTTAATGTACCACTATTAAACGAGAAATTCTTGTGTATTTTATATTTTATCTTCAAAACCGGCCTAGACCTAATGACTTCTATAAAATTGGGTGAATCTATCATGCGCGAAAGCGATTTAGCTAGATCTGCACTTTAGCAAAACTCATTTATAGAGTTAAATAAACCAGATTTAAGGAGTTTTATTAAGAAATATTTAAATTTATAAATTCTTTTATTTCGAAATTATTGTGCATTGTCGCCAAGTTTTGTGGTCTGCCCCTGAATTTGTTGATTTTTAGGTGGCGTTCAAAGGAGGAGGAAAAAACTGCGTCGTTGGTCTGAGAAATACTCAAATCTTTCTACACAGCTTTTTTTATTTTATACCTCCGTTTGCGACGTCGGGACTGGAGAGAATTCCAGTAAATAAATCTCAACAACAATATAATTCGTTTATCTCGTTTTGTGCTTCTCTTGAATTACCCAATTGCAAGAAGTATAAATAAATTGAAGATTATTTGCCTGAATTAACAGCGGGTAGTCCATGGGTGGTTGCAATCAGCAATTGCAGGAACATTATATTCGTCTGTCTTTTAAAGATCGTTAGTGGCTGTGACAGTGCCTATGATTACGGTATCATTGGATATGAGAAAACATAAAGTTCCATTCGTTCAGAAATTTATGAAAGAGTTACAGGGATACATCAGTGCATCCGAGATAGAAAGCGACGATGGGTTGATGAATGTATTCATGCTAACGGAAACCATCTTTAACACTTCTTGTAAGGCAGATTTTCATGCGGTGTGCTCTTTTCATTTCATAATGTATCGCATCATACAATGTAAGCAGAGTAGTAAGAAAAGGGCTGTAACTAGGAAGTACAGCGTTTCCGGACCAATGTTCATATAACATTTTTTCATCCTCTAAGTGAGATGAATATGCCCTTAAATTTTGACATACATTTTAGTTACATCCTGTAGGGTAAACTAGGGTCTGTTGGACAGTCGGGCACGTTGGACACTCCGTACTTTAACGTGTTACCACGCCACTTGTGGGCACCACATTCTGCTAGAAGTCAATGACGGAAGTAGCCCCACTCGTGCCTACTTCCGTCATTGACTTCTAGCAGAATGTGGTGCCCACAAGCGGCGTGGTAACACGTTAAAGCACAGAGTGTCCAACATGCCCGACTGTCCAACAGACCCTAGTTTACCCTATATACAGTAGAGTGAATCGTAAGTAATGTCATTAATTTCAAGCGGTTGTTTTTTGAGTTATTTAAAACAAAAAAAGGTTTAATACAATGTTGCTCCTTTGTGCTTCCTTTTCGAGAAAAAATTATTTTATATGAAACATTTTATAGCGTATTTTGGGAAAGCTATTGAATTAATTCCGAATATGCTGTCAGTCAGTTTAAGAGGTTAGGTACAGCTTACAGCAGTAACATTTTTGGAAATATTCAACATTTTTTTACTCCATTACTTTATCTTGCACAATAATGAAGATTGGTATGTGTAAAACACTGTCCTTGTGCTATAATATGAGAAAAAGATTCTTAGGATTTAAAAGAAATTATTTATATATATATTTTTTTCAAATTCAAAAGGGTGGCGGTTTACTGTGCAGTGATGAAGCGTTTCCCTCACAACTCATAAACTTGTTTTCATGTTCTCTATCTTTTATTTTATTGCTGAAACTTATGTTTACAATATCATGCTCTTACAACTATATTCCTTAATAAATAATATATATTTTTTATTTTGTGTTAGAAGAAAATACTGATATTTGACCGTTTTTTAAAATGAATTTATTTTTCATCGCACAGTCTATCAAAGGCAGAGAAGTGATCTTGCATCATATTTTAGATACATGCATAAATACACACAAAAAATTTCATCACAGATTGTTGGATAGTTTTTGAGTTATGTGGGAAACTCTTCATCACTGCACAGTGAACTGAATTTTGAAAAAAAAAATTAATATTTTTTAATCGTAAAAATATTTTTTTTTTCATATAGTAGAAGGACAATGTTTTACACATAATAATTTTCATTATTGTTCAAGATACAGTAATGGAGGAAAAAATATTGAATATTTCCAAAATTTTACTGCTGTAAGCTATACCTAACCCCTTAAGAGAGGAGTGTATTGAGATAATAAATGATTGAAAAAAATTAGTTTTGTTCTTTAAATATGCAGAAATTTGGTCCAAACCAATGGGAAGTTTTCGTTCCGCAAAGGAATTTTAAACCCTGCTGCGCTGTGACAACACTGTAAAGCTGCCTGGACAGATGCAGGTCGCGTGTGCGAGGAATGGAGAAAAGCAACATAACAGAATTGCTTTTAAATATGGCTCGGGAAATTTGATTTCTTGTATATAAGTTTACCGATTACTGCTTTTAAAATTAAAATGGATGGTAACTATTTCTAACTGGCTGAAGAAATGCTCGTAGTACGACAGAAGGAAATTTTTTAAATCATTAATGACATTTGTATAATGTAAAATAAGCTTTTCTTATTGGCTATGTTCACTGAATATGTAATTAAAATTAAGTGAAGAGTTTAAAAATAAAACTGTTTGTACATCTACGTTATAAACAGTTTTATCGTTAGTGAAAATCGTGCTTAATATGCCACATTATCGTATTAGTGCCGTAAAATATTACATGGCAGCTAAAACGTCATGAATTCTATTAAGAAGATATAACTTGTATCATAAATTAATATTATGAAACGATTTGCCAGTGCTATAATATTTAATATATCGAATTTATCATAGCAACCTCTTTTTTCATAGACCATAATATCAAATAATACACATCATTACAGATCTGATGTTATTTCTTTATTAATATTCTTTTATAATACTGTCGTATACAAATAGCGTATGTAACTCGTTTATATGTTATACATTATTATATTCGTAAAAGGTATGAAACTCGCTATGTTCGTTTCATAACATAATACTCATGTAAAAAACTATAACATTATACACTTGTTCACAATATTACTGTTTTAATTTTGTTCGTTACTTCAACGTGAAATAATCATATCGTATTTTTATTTTTTCCTTTAGAGTTTCAAATGTTTTAAAATTTTGTTTTTATTACGCGAATTATGCATCATTATTGTTCACGAGCTCTAGAATTATTCAATTGAAATGGAAGTGTCGAAATATTTCTTAATCTCATCCATTTAGTTTGAAAGAAGCGTGTCTTATTGCCTCTGCTCTTTCAACATTTAATTAAAATTAGGTTCCAGAGTTTATTTTAAATTGTCCAAGATTTTGTTTAACTTGAAACAAGCAATATTCATTCTCCATTATCTAACACAGCTTAAACGCAAAAATTAAAGGATACATCATCTATATTTTTTCTTACGAGTTTAAAAATAATTTACTGTACATGGTATGGTGGCACTGGTCTTCAACAACCCAGGTGGAGAGGTTTTTTCAGAGCAACACAACTTAATGTGTTACAAGATTGATAATTACACGTCTACAAAGACACATCAAAGTGGTGCGTGAAGTCGATGGATCGAACTTACTGTTCATAAACCGCACAATTCCATTCATTCCGATATAAATATGAACTTCAAATTCAAAAGAAGACAATTTCCTATACATTTTTTAAATGTTCATTTATAAATCATAGGGACAGACTTTTGACAGAATCTGTATAAGTCTATATCTTCTGAAACCTGTATTCAGTCACCAGCAAATATCATGTTCCTGACTCAAGAGTTCGATCTATGGACTCATTAATTGTTCTATTTCATTTCATTTTCATATTCCATAGATATCACAGTAGCAATGAAGCTTTAAGATGTGGAACAAGTCAAATTTTTGCAAGATTACAATTTCAATTTCATTTTTTTTTATTTTTTTGGCGAGATGTAGTGAAATGAACCGAGAAGAACGAGATTGTTAATTGTGTTTATCAAGAAATATGTGAATAAATGAATCAACTAAGTTGATATTTACTTAATAAAATTTAAGATCTTACAGAAGAAGATTCATTCCCTGAAGAAGACGACAGAGCTAGCCGTCGAAAGCTTGGAAGCAAATCTCCAACTCACCTGGCTGAGAACCCGAGAAGAGTTATTCTACATCAAACGCCGAGAAAGCCTTAAGTCCTACAGAACGATGTTTGTTACACCGGATACAACTAGTAATAATAATTAGGGCTAGAATTCTTAGGTAAATAAATATTTTATTTGCACTATAATAGAAATCCGTAATTGTACTTTAAGTTTCGGATGAGGTCACCTGAGCATATATTTTAAGTTTTATTTGACTCAAAACACATATTTTAACATTTTTATGCAAATACTTATTTTCAAATATTCACCATAAAATACATAAAAATTAAGTTTCCGTCAAATAATTTTCGAGAAAACCCCCATTTAATTCTTCATCATCACCCGAATGTTCATTGCAGTTGCTTAGACGTGATAACTGGCAACTGTTTCTCGGAATTGCCTATCTATGGACCTGTAGTCTCCTCTCTCACCACAAGCGATAAGAGCTGTCACCACTATAAAGTTGTACTGTAACTAACACACATAATCAATGAGGTGTCATTTAGGAATGCCTTGGAAGTCATCGTAACGCTGATTCAGGAAGCAATTATAATTTCATAAACATCAGCTGCCTCTGTTTTCGTTTCCAATCATGAACATGTCTCTAGGAAGTGCATGTTGTTTTTCAATGATCAGGGCGCTCTTTTTTTCACAGTACAAGGCAGTGTTCCGCGATAATCGTCAGTCTTTTGTGATGGACAACTTGAGGATTTTTAGCACCCTAATAATAATAATAATAATGATAATAATAATAATAATAATAATAATAATAACAATAATAATAATAATAATAATAATAATAATAATAATAATAATAATAGTGAAACATATTAATTGTACAGTCTGATCCGTTTGGGTGTGGATAATATTAATTTATTATTATAAAGCTATTATGATAGTAGGAAAAATTTCTTGCTGGTTATATTATAATTAAAAGATGGAATTTTCCATATATGACATTCAACAATGAATAATCTGAAAGGACAAATGAAAATCGTAGATCATTAAAATGGCTACTATAAATCAACAGCGGGTATAATGTGTTCTTTGGTATGCTAAATTTGAGAGTGTTAAAAAGAGTTCAAAGGGAATTTCGACATTAATATGCTGTGCGTAATGTACCTAAATACGATTCCATAATGTTATGCTATCGAACATTTGTAGAAACAGGTTCTGTGTTTAAAAAATATGCAGGAGGTCGCAGGCGAAACCCAGTACGAGAAACAGCTATCTCTTGGCTTGGCCCCCAAACTCCCCAGATATAACCTCTTCTGACTTCTTCGTGTGGGGGTTTGTTAAAGACATTGTCTATTCACAGAAACCCAGGAGGAACATTGATGATCTGAGAGTAAAAATTACTCAAGCTTTTCAACAAATCACCCCTCTTATGTTACAACGGACGTGGCCTGAATTGCACCACCGTTATGAGTTGTGCAGGGTGCGCAATGGGGGTCATGTTGAGCTCTGAGGAATCTCCCATCTTTCAGTGTTGTATGCACAAAGTTTCAACAAATAAAGTTCAGTAGTTAATTTTTTTATGGTGTTTTTACTTTATCCATACCCAAACGGATCACCTTGTATTACATTTATTTCACTCTAAATCACATTCACAGGCCCTATAAACAAGAACAAAACCCTTAAAGATCTAGATATCACAATAACACTCAATCGAGAACATGAACGTTTCACGAAATTACAGGAATTCTATGAATCCCCTGTCACTTTTTAGATAATTTACTAAGGCCCGATTGTATAAACCATTTAATCTTAGGTCAGAGGTTAAATTGATCCTTGTTTCTGCTGAACTTGGAATTTTGTGTTGTATAAAGTATAATCTGAGATTAATTTGTCTCAAACTAAAGTCAACTTTGACTGAAGAAATTTCTCCGATTAAGTTAGATGATCCAAGTTCAGTTATTTCTTTTCTGTTTGAAATATACGAGTGACAGATTGTGCAAATAAAATATCCATTATTATTAATATTAATAGATATGATAGGTACATTTATATATATTTCTTTCAATTTCTTGCCTTAATAGACAAACATTCTTATATTTTATAAGGCTCTATCGTGTTCAGCAGTATCAAATAACATAACCTATAATTATATTATGTTTATAACAACCATTAATTATTAATGGATATGATAGGTACATTCATAAATTTTCAATTAACTGTATTATTAAACGAAAATGGTCGTTTTATAAAGCTTTATTATGTTTAGCAGTATCAAACACCATAACATGATAACTCGGAGAACAGTCAACCTTCTTCTTATTGTCCGCCATTATTTACATTGCACAAAAAACCAGTGTCTCCAGCAGAGTGTACGGAAAGTCGCCAAAAAGTAGTTGTAAAGTCGCTAGATTTCTCATTATCAACAAAGAAAGATTAAATTTTGTCACTATGGGGTGCTAAAAAGGTCACTAAATCCCTATTTAAGCAATATAAAAGTTAAAAGAAATTGTTGTTGAAAAAGATTAAAGTCGCTAGATTGGCAACACTGAACAAACCTGTCCGCGCATCACGTATTTCACCTGTTTATGCGATGTTGCCAAATCCTTTTCACGTGAACTAGATTGCATTTGAACCAAGGTAATTTGATCGCAGAAAAGTTTTATACAATAGAAGAAGTGTCTGAACTCGGTTCACTTTTCGATCTTCGATCAAAGTTGATCTTTAGTCAGGGAGTTTTATACAATTGGGCCTAAGAAATCAAAATGGAGTTCGGAGCCGAAATACGTTGAAGTGGAACTTATCCTTGATGGAGAAGAAGGAAAACTTATTTCTTCACCCCTGAAAATATTTCACCCCTTTACAAACATACGCATGCGCTCCATGGCGGCTCTTGGTTAATGTAAAAATAGAACACATGTCAGAAAGTTGGAAGTCCAGATATTGAGACAGAACAGATGATGGTGTCGACAATGTAAGTCCTCAGAGGGAAGAGCCCTCCTTTTTCCATGATGAAATGTGTGTTTTACGTCTTTGTGGAAGCGTCGTAAAAGGAATGTACATGTTTCTTCCGTCTCCGCGCTTTTCATTTCAGAATCTTTGTTGCTTCGTCCTACATCGTCTGTTATTTGAAATATAACGCAAGTTATCATCACCTCCGTCATTATCATCAGAAGTATCATCACGTGCAAGGTAGGCATTCTTCAAACTCTTTCGCACTCGTGATTTCGAACATCCGATCTTATTAGTGGCTTTCCTAAATGCTAACCTCTTTATTTCTGCTAAGAGTACTTGCTGATATATTTGCAGATCCTATTCGCACAGTCTAGTATATACAGTCACGAAGCTCAATATGTAGTAAATATGCATTCATAGATTCGCTAACCACTAGGATCGCTACTATCGCCTCATTACAGACAATGCACTGTCTATTGTTCCTAGTACCCTCATAAACTCAAGCTTCGTGACTGTATAAGTTATACTGTTCTGTGCTATTCGTGTGACCAATTCATTTTTACTTTCTCGTTGGGGGAGATATTTTTATTACTATTTCCTAGTGGTTGTAGTAGTGGTAGTGGTTTGCTTGGCAGAATTAAGGCCATGAGGCCTTCTCTTCCATTCAACCAGGTTTCAATAACATACATGAAATACAAAATTAGATTACAAAACAACACAAAAGAAAATGCCTTAAAAATTACATAAAATATAGTAGAAAATTACAATAGTCAAGATCAGTTACATAATATAAAATTACAAATAGTCAAGATCGGTTACATAATATATAAAATAAAGTAGAAAATTACACATAATCAAAATCAGTTACATAACATAAGGGTAATATACACACTCACACACACACACACACACACACACAAACACTCAATTTATAAGACCTAAAATGCTCGAGATAAATTCGACGATTAATTCACTTGAGATATATTATACAGTTACATGTAATATACTAATAGGAGAATACGTGTGGGTTACAGGACATAAAATGTTGATTAGCAAAGTCGTACTAAATGGCATAAAAATACAAATGATTAAGTCAAGATAATAAAAAAGAAAAGAAAAAAAGAAGAAGAGAGAGGAGAAAAAAAAATAACTTGGTCATTTAAGACTATTTAGAAACTTCCCCAAGAGTCTAGTTCTGTTCATTGAAAACATTTCTAACTAGAGTGTACTTAAAAGATTTTTGACTCCGACTGCTCTTGATTTCCTGTGACAAGGAATTCCAGGAACAAGCTGTGTGTATTGTGAAGGAAGAAGAGTAGAGAGATGTCTGATGGAATGGAATTGATAGAACAAGGTTATGCTGAGAACGTGTATCACGGTTGTGGTGGGATGCTAAAAGTGTGAAGCGAGGAACTAGGTAAATAGGTGTGGAATTATTTAAAATCTGATAGAGCAAACAGAGTGAATGAACTGAACGTCTCTCCCGTAAACGAAGCCAAGATAATTGAAAGAAATACTCGGAGACATGATCATAGCGAAGGCTGTTAAAAATGAAACGAACACAAGCATTATGAACACGCTGAAGCCTCAATGACAATTCAACACTAAGATCACTGCAAAAAACGTCGCAATAGTCAAAGTAAGGCATCACCAGGGTCTGTATCAAGATCTGTTTCAGTTTAGAAGGAAAGAAATTTTTCAGTCTTTTCAGTGAATGCAAGATTGAGAAAGTTTTCTTACAGACATATTTTACCTGTGCATTCCAGCTGAGATTCGAGTCGAAATGGAAACCTAAGTTTTTAACCGTAGTACTGAATGGTATTACAGTATTATTTAAAGTCAGTGGCAAAAGTGTATTAATGCTGATGGAAGATAGTAATCTTTGATTTCCTAGTAGAACTACTTGCGTTTTCCATGAATTAAGGTTTAGCCCGCATTTTCTAGCCCAGCTGCTGATTAACGTAAGATCATGATTTAATTTTGATAGGCTATCATTAAGTGAGTTTGGTCGTGAATGTATATATATCTGAAGATCAGCTGCATAGAGATGATGCTGACAATCATTCATTAATGAAGTGTAAGAATCTATTAAATGCCAACGAATTAGATCGGTATAAGGCAACGTAAAATTGTCGTATACAAATGATCGTACATCACCGACAGTTCTTTTATTTAGGCTGCGGTCACATTGAAGGCACGCTTGGACAAGTAAAATGGAATGTCCGTTTGAAACTATTGGTGGCGCGGCGAAGGTGTTCACACTGGAAGCAAGTTACAAGCGCAAGCTTGTGCACGCTTGTTCACCCGTCTCCGCCGATCAAATATTTTTTTCTAGCACGCTTGCCTGTGTGACGTGATATTTGTAGCTGTTTTTGTGAGTGATTTTCTCCACAATGGATGTTGAAATGCTAATAGCATGTATTCAAGAAAGAAGGGCAATATGGGATGCATCTTGTAACGACATTCTAAAATACAAGATTAAAGAATAACTCTGGCTGTTTAAGAAGATCGGGAAAAATTCGTTTATATTCTCCATCTTCCTCCCTGTCCTTAAAATATTCGTTCACTCATTCATCCCTTAATGCATCCTCATCTATCATTAAAAACTTCAACACTCCATTTTCTAACACTAAATGCTCTTCATCCGAGGAATCCATTTCGACAACTAGACTGGAAGTGGAAGCGGTTACTTGCATCCAATGTGACCACACTTCCAGAGCAAGCTTCTAGCACGCTTGGGCAGGCGCTTCCATTTTACTTGCCCAAGCGTGCCTCCAGTGTGACCGCAGTCTTAGGTAGAATCAGCAGTAACCAATATTTCACCCAGAAGAAGCAACAGATTGCAATGGCTCACCGAATGGGTGAAGGTATAGAAAATGATAGAAGCGTAAAGCCTTGTAAGTTTAAATTATTTGTTTCTTATTTAGAATGGTTTCAAATAAATTGTTCTATACAGAGTGTTACAAAAATAATGGTAAAAAATTTAGGGATGAGAAGTAAAAATGAAAAGAAGCAAAAAAGTTCCAATAAACATGGATCCGCAAATTAACCGTTTACAAGATAATGCCATTTTTATGGTTGGGGCCACCAGTGAACCGAGCGCCTGGATGCCGTAAAGCGGCAACATTCATGCTTCGTACGTATACCTCACTCTCTCCATCCCATTTCCTTCTATAACTCTTTACCAGATGTCTTTGGAGCAGATATAAACAACGGAACGAAATGCAAGAGAGCGCGGTTCACACGATACTAAATGTCTGTATATGAATTAAGTGACCGACTACGTTCATATAACGAAAAGTGAAAATTAAAGTAATTTGTCTTTGAACATACCTTCTTGCATCAGTCACTAGTTGTACTGCTGTCGTTTGCTCATACACCGCACAGATGCTAGACGCAAAAGAACTGTAGTAGTGGACGCGTCTCTGAACACCGTCTCGTAACCAGGATATGCACGCGCTAGTGTCTACAACGCTCTCAGCTAAGTAATGACTCGCCAACCAATGGGAGCGCAGCGATAACATAAGATGCATCGAGACACTTGTTATGGTCTGCTCCAAAGTCATCTGGTATAGAGTCTAAGTGTGAGACGATATCTAAACAGACGATAAGGTGAACGGTGGATAGGTAGAGGACATATACCTAGATCACCGGATTTAAATCCTTTGGATTTTTGTGTATGGGTTAACGCAAAAAGCCTAGTTTACACAGCAGACATCACCACATCTGAAGAATTGAAACATCGGGTTGTATACTGTTTTCGCTGTAAGAAAAATCCTAATGTAAACATAAGCACGTTGCTGTCATACTCGTGATGGCTCCCCATCGAAACACTCACATGACGCAGGAAAATTTAGTTCGTATTTGGAAACCATAATCTTGTATTATTTGAAAATAAAAAATTGAATTCTAGTTGTTAAATACGATGAACCATATAACTTCACTTGTATGTAAAACGCTATGTAAAAGAAAAGCTACGTTTATATTTTGTTATGTACTATGAACGCGGATGAATACCAACAGTAATAGCGAGGTAGTCTGTTCTTGTAACAAGCTGGCGTCACTTGAGATCGTAGTTGTTCACGTAAGCACGTGGTACTGAAGTATGGCTTATGCATCCTCGGTGTGTGTGGTTATTAAACATAAGAGTGGAAACCCTCTCAAAAGCGGAGAAAAGAAATAGTCCTTAATGTATATAATAAGTTAAAGTGAGTTTTAATTACAGTAATTATAAAGTAAATGTTTCCCAAGCAAACGAATGCATAGTAGTGAGGTTAGGCCTACTTGGCGAGTAACGGGAAATGTTTAACATGAAACAGAATGTACAACAGTACGCGGGAATATGTACTGAGAATCTATGGCGCCAAACAGCGGCCAATGAAGCCTCACTTCAGTCACGTGCTATTGTTTATATTAGGATTTTTCTAACAGCGAAAAGATTATAGATACCTTCCAGCAAGTGAAGAACGACCCCGCATTGCTCGAGCGCAATCTCTGGTCTTTGCGGAGAAGACTAGACAGATGCATTCAAGTGCATGGTCAGAATTTTGAACACCTGCTGTAAAATTCTTCAGTTAACATGTTCATACTGTACAGTACTGTACCTTATTTATCCACAAATTTTACTGTTGTTCAAACAAAAATGTTTCTTTTGTGTATGTTCAATCACATTTCTGTGGTGTTGAAGTTAAAATTATGAATTTTACTATCCCTTGATTGATAAATAAAATAAAATTGTCACTGATTTTGTTGGAATTAGTAGGCCTACTTAGTGTGTGTATTCGTAGGTATCCGGTGATGCGCTGTTACCAAACTACGCAGAATTTGAGCCTAATTTTCTAATTAACTATAAGCTACACTTAATTACAAAACATATAACTATGTTTTTTTTTTATTAATTTTGATATATTCTATTGCTCCTTCAATATGCGCAGTTATATAACTTCTACTCTGCATATTTGGTGGACTCCAACCTTGACATAAAATAGTTTAATAAAATGTAACACTAGATGTCACGTAAACCATCAGCTTTCTAATACGCGAAGAGATTGAAACTCACTTTGATCCCCACGGCATAGAATAAAGGATGCGGCAAAACATCCTCCCTAATTTACAGTTTAAATAAAGAACAGATGGATCAAAATAAGGAAACTGTATTAATATGAATTGTATCTAAACAGTGGGAAATTTAGGTTTATATGCGTTGCCATAGCGATATCAAATGACATGCGCAAACAACAAGAACTGAATAGGACATTGAATACACGGAACTGACATTCAATTAGTGCCAAAAAAAATCTGTAACGAATTCCAACTATGCCGTGGACGGGTAAAGAACGTGCTTACGCTGTGGTATTGTTTCTGGTAAGCGGTAATTCCGTTGTCGCTGCTCAGATGTTTCCCGGACGCTTAATTTCTTCACGTGGCGTCGTCCCCTGGGCAGCACGATCACCAGACCTTTGCACTCTGCAATTTTTTTCTATGGGGAAATTTAAGGCCGAGGTGTTCAAACATGGGCCAAGGACTTTGCCAGACCTAAGAAATGCAATGCAGAAAGAAATTGATCTTATTCCTCCCGAAATGCTAGTTAGAGTGATGCAGAATTTCCGAAGTTGCATTCAACAATGCATTCATAGTGAAGGACAGCACTTGAGAGACACATTATTAAAAAACAATGAAAAATTCCTACTGTTAAGATACCATTCATATTAATAAAGTTTCTTTATTTTGATACATCTGTTTTTTATTTAAACTTTAAATTAGGGAGGATGTTTTTCCGCACCCTTTACAACAAAATTTCGATATTCCGAACTAATTGCACCCAGAGGTAGTTTGGATTATCAATTATTCATTCGGATTATCAAATATACGACATTAGGCCTTCTATGCCTCAACTTAAAAAAAACACATTGTACACTACTATAAAATAATATAAAAGGTGCTGGATATCATTCTTTTTTTTTTATTCTGCTTAACCTCGTCTTCTATCCGATTTACACACCACTGCGGACAAAGAAGCGAGTTTCGTTAGTTTTTCTTTTCCATTATGCTCTCGTTTTATGTACTTTCTAATATTGTACGTACGTTCGGATTATTGAGGTTTGGATTATAGAGATTCCAATGTAATGCTTTGTAACTTGGTACTCAACACATCAAGAAGCGATCTTTGCTACTACAGCCATTAGACTCAAACTTAATTGTATGTTATCCGTATAAATGAAAAACAAATATGGTCATTCACGTCTTTGTTACGAAATGTCTGTAAGCCTACGTACTAATATGTAATATTTTTTTTATGCATGAGAAGATATTGTTTGTCCAAACCTGGTTACTGTATCTCATTCGCTCACATGACACCACGTGACCAAATGCGCAGATACTTAAATAAAAGATACAGTGGACTCTCCTAAGTTCGACAAAACAGAATTGAAATTTCAGTCTAATAAGGGTAGTGGGTGTGGCAGGTGAAACGAATACAAATTCTTATTGGTTATCCATCAACGAATACAGTACTGTACTTGCATTTCCTGCCCGCCCCGAGACTTGTGTATGCGCTTCTAGTACCACAGTTGGTTTCGACAGTTCCGTCTCACAAACGGCACAATTCTCAAATAGAAAAAGAAGAGTTCATTAATTTAAAATCAGTGATCAATATGGATGTCCCAATCAATCAAATATTCTGTTTTCCTTTAACAAAAGTATCCGGAATACTAGACACCATGCAATACGAGAACTTATTGCTAAAAATCTTCCTTCCTTCTACGGGGTTCACCAAGAAGAGCACTGCTTTGCAAAAGATGGAAGTTCTCGGCGAGTTGACATCATTGCCATTGATAGAAGAATTGACAGAGCAATTATCATTGATATCACCGTGCGCTTTGAAATTGCAGTTGAACAACCTGTAGCAGTACATGAAGAAAAGAAGACCGTCTATGACCCTACAATTCAATACTTTAAGAGATTATTATCATATACAAGGACAGATTGAAATATTTTGCCTATTATTCGGAGCAAGGGGAACAATTCCAAAATTCTCAGTTGAATGTTTTAAGTCTTTTGGTATTCCTTTAAATATTTCGAAAATTATTGCTATAGACGTAATTAAATATTCTGTTCAGATTTTACGTAATCACCTGTACACCTAAATTTCCTTATATTCTATTTGATTACTAATAATTATTGGATAAAAGTACTTTCCCAAGGGTAACTTCCATTTGAAAATAAAAATCGTAAATAGTGATAACGCAAATGTTTATTTTTATTTTATTTGTTTAGTATGCTGTCTTTTGGCAACCCTTACTGAAGGGCAGCTACCCTTGTGGGATTTATATATACAAGACGCAGAACCAATTTCCATTCAAATGGCAAACCCATTTCTTAGTGCCCGTATAGGGCGTGTCTAATTCTCCTACGTAAGCAGTCGAACTATAGGATGTCGAACTTGATTTCTGTCGAACTTAAGAGCTCCCACTGTATGTCGTACTCAAATGTGACGGGCATTATAGTTGAGTGCAGAAAGATCGGAGTGGACCGTGTCTGGATGTGACAACTAATTAAGAAGCCATGGAAAGTATAGTCTCTCCTTCGCCACCACAAAAAAACACACAATCTGGTTATATTCACCAAAAACTGGACTGGAACTAAAAGAATTTTGAACTCTGGCCCTCGTGGTTAACAGACGATGCAATAGCCAGCTATTTCGCGCCTCAAAATTTTGTTTCATCCTGTCTCATAAATTTATACGAAAGCTCCGAGTTATACATTCTTCTTCCTCATCTGTTTTCTGCGTCATGCACTACACCCATTGTAGCGCTGGCAACCCTCGCTTCTTAACACTTGTGCACGTTCCTTCTTGAAAAGAATCTCTGATACGTTCTTCTGCAACTGAGACGTATAATACAGTCACTACGTGATGAATTATAAGTAATTGGAGCAGGGGGGAGGCCTCAGCACAAAAATCACTTCTCACATTTTATGTATTGTTCTGTCAAGCTCGGCGATACGGAGTTGAATTTTGCATTGTTACAACATCTGATTCAAGTACTCTTGAACCTTCTTTCCAAGGGGACACGGAGCAATGGCGCCGGCTTTTTGTGCACGCATCGGCTGACTGAGACTCAGTCTAGAGCAGGGATGCAGAACTGGGGAAGAGAGATATGGAAGCATAGGGAAAGAGTTTATTCCCCGTTCACAATCCCCCGGCCTTGAATTACGTATCTGTGACGTTCCACAAGCACACTGAATACATATATCTTCTCATTAGTCATGTGTTCCAGCTTGTGACGTGTGTCACAATTGTAGCACAGTTTTGCATCCCTGGTCTAGAGCTTTGTGGAAGTCATGATTATTAGTTATTTGTCACTTATCGGTATGGTTAGTGTGTTTTACGAGGCGTAGTTATTAAACTAGAAAAGCGGCATTTCAATAGAACATACCAAACTCAAGGACATGAAAAGTAACGAGTGTACTCCTGAAAACAGGTTTCGCTTCCCACAGCGCCGTTCGAAAAGTGAATGGGCAAGTATGATCCCGCTTAGCGTTATTCAGCGCGTCATTGGTTGACAATAAAACATAGTGACTAAATACATTACATTATAGATTTAATTTATTGGCTACCTTATAAGTGCTGAACTGTTGACTGCTGGAAACATAGCACGGAACTTTTTGTGTTACTATTTCATCATAATATAAGTTCTTCTTCTTCTTCTTCTTCTTCTTCTTCTTCTTCTTCTTCTTCTTCTTTGGCACTACGGCCCTTGTAGTCTAGCCTTGGCCTCCCTTAGGATCTTGGTCCATTCCTGTCCGACCAAAGCCTTCTGCCTCCAGCTTCTCACGCCTAGAGTCCTTAAATCGTCCTCCACTCCATCCAACCATCTTAGTTTCTGTCTGCCAATATTGCGCTTGCCTTCTGGTTTTGTGTTTAGAGTCTTATTGGTATTCTCTGATCATTCATCCTGATTACATGTCCTAACCATTCCAACCTACGGGCTTTGATTTCAGCAACAATATCTGGAGATTTATATTGAGTTTTCAGTTCTGTATTATTTCTAATTATCCAGTGCCCATTCTCATATTTAGGACCATAGATTTTCCTTAGAATTTTTCTTTCCCATGTCATCAGTTGTTGTTCCATTTTCTTCGACAGAGTCCAAGTTTCACTGCCACATAATATAAGTAGTCTACTATAAATTAAGATTCGCTTTTCTAATGTGTGTTCTATTCCCACTAGAGATGAACAAAACTAACTGCCTCTCTCGCTCGCTGTATTCATTGCATTTGTCTTTCGAGTCTCGTCTCGTCATTCTCGTGCGCTTCGAGTCTCGCTCATCATTCTCGAAATAGCATTTGGTCGGCGTGGAAAGATTTCGTGACTTTGAATAACATAAGTTACTTCGTTGAAATAAATAACATTACAAATGTTTAAATGAGACAAAAAGACAAAACAGAATAGTATCTTAGTTATCAAAATGTTCTGGTTGTATTATTTGATATTACCTATGGTTATATAAGTAGAAAAAAAAACAATTCTGAAGTAAATTTGCATTTCTAAGAAACATAAAACATAACGTTAATATATTTTTACTTGAGATTGCACACTTGATTTCAAACACATGAAAAGAAAATTCCTAGTATTTTAATAAGGGCCTAGTAATTAAATAAAAATTAGGAAACGGATTATTATACACTGAAAGGTAGAGATTATGTTCCAGATTGGCTACTTGATTGTTTATACATATATAACAGTTGCCAAAGTAGATGTAAGTTCAGTCAGATATAAACAACTATGACGATTCAAGGCTGCTTGAGTTAGGGACTTCGGGAGTGATCAATCTCGGCGTCTTGAAACACACACAAGCAGTCTTTACGTCAACGACGCGACATAGAACATTGTCGTGCGGGTTTTGGGCTTTGCGGGCGCTGTTAGTCTTGCTTTCCCGATCGTTGTTCATCTCTAATTCCTACAACCTAAATTGAACTATACTGACTGGAAGTCAGCTGTATACTAATGCTCTATCCTTTACTTCCCGAGGAATCATCTACTCTGTTGGGCTCGTTATGCCTAGCTTTTCCAAACAATTCGTCATGGGGTCATACATGTTTTCTCTTTATTTGTATCGGCTGGCAATATTAGGATCAAATAAGCCAACCGAATTAGCATCAAAGTATATTATAATACGAATAAATGTAATACTAAAAATGATATAATTATGCCTATTTTATATACGAAATTATATATTTTTCTCTATTACATATGAATTCGGACATACAATTTTGTTACTTTGCGCAGGTAGGTGTCTCAGCATGATTGCAGTGATCTCTGATGCTCGAATCAGAAAAGTAGGATCTTCCGTGACTGAATCTGCGGTCTGGCTGTTTCAGAAAATTAGAGATTTAAACAGCCACTTTTGTTCGAGTAGTGGATATGTTATTTTCCACCACTCAGAGTTGCGTAATATCAGTCGAAAACATTCGAAATGGAGCTACATAACGTAAACCTACAGTTTCCTATCGAAAGTCGTTCAGGATGGTCGTCTGATTGCTGTGCTTGTCACTGTATCCGATGTTCGCCGGTTCAAGTCCGTCCGAAGGCAATACAAATAATTTTCATAGCTACGTCTTTCTCCTCATTAGGATTCGAGGTTACTTGGAAATTGGCCTTCAAATTAAAATATATTTTCCTTTCCTTCTCCTCCTTGAATTCCCTTTGTCCTCTTTATTTTACCCTTGTTCTTCTTGCCTTTGACTTGTTCTGTTTGTATTCTTGTTCGCCTTGCCTTCCCATTGTTCTTCTTGTCTTCCACTGGTACTCATTGTAATATCTTTGTTTTTTCGTTTTCCCCTTTTACTCATTCTTTTCCCCTTTTGCTCATTTTTTACTCTTTTACTCATCCATTTTTCCTTTTACTCATTCTTTTCCCCTCGTATTTATTGTATTCTACTTATTCTCGTTTTATAATCCTCGTTTCTCTTTTCTTTCACAGTCCCATCTCCTCCTTGTTCTCACTGTCTTGTCCTTGTTCTCGCTGTGTTCCCTTTGTTCTCGCTATCCCCTTGTTCTCACTTTTTCCCTTGTTATCCTTGTTCTTATATTCCCATTGTTCTCCTAGTCTTCTCCTTGTTCTCCTTGTTCTTATATTCCCATTGTTCTCCTAGTCTTCTCCTTGTTCTACTTGTTCTTATATTCCCATTGTTCTCCTAGTCTTCTCCTTGTTCTCCTTGTTCTTATATTCCCATTGTTCTCCTAGTCTTCTCCTTGTTCTCCTTGTTCTTATATTCCCATTGTTCTCCTAGTCTTCTCCTTGTTCTCCTTGTTCTTATATTCCCATTGTTCTCCTAGTCTTTTCCTTGTTCTCCTCGTTCTTATATTCCCATTGTTCTCCTAGTCTTCTCCTTGTTCTCCTTGTTCTTATATTCCCATTGTTCTCCTAGTCTTCTCCTTGTTCTCCTTGTTCTTATATTCCCATTGTTCTCCTAGTCTTCTCCTTGTTCTCCTTGTTCTTATATTCCCATTGGTCTCCTAGTCTTCTCCTTGTTCTCCTTGTTCTTATATTCCCATTGTTCTCCTAGTCTTCTCCTTGTTCACCTTGTCTTATCCTTGTTATTATTATCTACCTTTTGTTCTTATTGTCTTTCCCGTGTTCTTATTGTATTTCTCTTGCTCTCCTTATCCTCTTCATGTGGTGGCGACCCACTACTGAGTAAGAGTTATAGAAATATATCATATCATATCTTATCTTATATCATATCATATCATATCATATCATATCATATTATATCATATATCATATATAACATATATATCATATCATATCATATCATATCACATTATATCATATCATGTCATATCATGTCATGTCATATCATATCATGTCATGTCATATCATGTCATGTCATGTCATATCATATCATGTCATGTCATGTCATATCATATCATATCATATCCTTATTGTCTTCTCCTTGTTCTCCCTTAGTATCCCCCTTGTTCCCTTCGCATTTCACTTCTTGGGCTTGTATCCACTTTCTTCTCCTTGTATTTCCCTTTTCCTCCTAGTATTCTCCTCGTTCTCCTTGTATAACCCTTCTTCTCATCGTATTCCCATGGTTCTCCTATTGTTCCCCTTTTCTCATTGTATTTTGCTTTTTCGCTTTCTATTCCCCTTGTTCCCTTGGTATTATCCTTTTCGTCTTACTTTCGCGAAGTGCCTGACTGATAATGTTATAAAATCAAATAGGATGGAAAGTTCAGCTGTAATCAATGTTTATGGTACCAATTGTAGCTGCCCATAGTGGTGATTATACCATGTTTATGAGCCTAGATAGATATTGGTATAATAATGAATACTGAAGGAAACTCATCTATAAATAATCATTATTCTACTAATTTTAGCTGTCCTTACATATACTTAAACATATTTGTGAGTGTTGTTGTAGAAATCCTTTACTTACTTACTGGCTTTTAAAGAAGCCGGAGGTTCATTGCCGCCCTCACATAAGCTCGCCATTGGTCCCTATCCTGAGCAAGATTAATCCAGTCTCTATCATCATATACCACCTTCCTCAAATCCATTTTAATATTATCCTCCCATCTACGTCTCGGCCTCCCCAAAGATCTTTTTCCCTCTAGCCTCCCAACCAACACTCTATATGAATTTCTGGATTCGCCCATACCTGCTACATGCCCTGCCCATCTCAAACGTCTGGATTTAATGTTCCTAATTACGTCAGGTGAAGAATATAATGCGTGCAGTTCTGTGTTGTGTAACTTTCTCCATTCTCCTGTAACTGCATCCCTCTTAGCCCCAAATATTTTCCTAAGCAACTTATTCTCAAACACTCTTAATATCTTTTCCTATGTCAAAGTGAGAGTCCAAGTTTCACAACCATAAAGAACAACCGGTAATATAACTATTTTATAAATTCTAACTTTCACATTTTTTGACAACAGACTGGATGATAAGAGCTTCTCAACTGAATAATAACAGGCATTTCCCATATTTATTCTGTGTTTAATTTCCTCCCGAGTATCATTTATATTTGTTACTGTTGCTCCCAGGTATTTGAATTTTTTCACCTCTTCAAAAGATAAATTTCCAATTTTTATATTTCCATTTCGTACAATATTCTGGTCACGAGACATAATCATATACTTTGTCTCTTCGGGATTTACTTCCAAACCTATCTCTTTACTTGCTTCCAGTAAAATTCCCGTGTTTTCCCTAATCGTTTGTGGATTTTCTCCTAACTTATTCACGTCATCCGCATAGACAAGAAGCTGATGTAACCCGTTCAATTCCAAACCTTCTGTGTTATCCTGGACTTTCCTAATGGCATACTCTAGAGCGAAGTTAAAAAGTAAAGGTGATAGTGCATCTTCTTGTTTTAGCCCACAGTGAACTGGAAACGCATCTGACAGAAACTGACCTATACGGACTCTGCTGTATGTTTCACTGAGACACATCAGTCCCATTCCGAGGCTTATTTGAAGGTTAGCCTTCGCCCAACCCCAAGCCGGAGGACCACCCCTCATCGGCTGTCCGCGACTGCTTAGTCAATATATTCACAGCTACCCTCTATATCTGGGGGCCGTCTCCTCGATCTGCAACCTGAGGACGTGCCATGCCGTGGTGATAGGGACCCATGGTACTAGATTAAACCGGCTCCATCATCCACCGCACCGCGTATCCTTTCCAGCTAATCCTTAAGCACAAATATGTAAACGACATTAATCACATTGCATGAAAGATGCATATCTGCAGTTGGGAGTTGAGCAACTCGAATCTTCAGTGTTCCAGATAACAATGATAGAATTTTGTAAATTTACAATTTCTCTGTACAGTATTTTTCATCATCAACAATATTATTATGTAAATAACAGATTAATAAATATTCGCTTAACAGCATTAGATGTCCAGAGGCGTAAACAAATCGAGAAGCTGTCGTACATATAGAGTCTTACCCCTCACACTAAAGATAGCCTGAATACAAATCTTTGATTAGTAACTCCTTGCTACGATTCTCTTTGGAAGAAACGCATTCTGATTAATAAACTTCGGTAGTAATCAGAAGGCCATGTTTAAGTAATTAACGCCGCTGGGGGAGTAGATCGGATTCTCGCTGTGTAGTCCCGGTTTGAATCCCGGAACGACTCATGTGGGATTTGTGGTGCTGTCAGCGGATAGATTTCCGCTTGTCAATCTATACTGTGAACTTATTCGTTGAGTATCTGAGGTTCGTGACATAGCCACAATCCATTGTCAGTTGGGGCGATCGCATTGGTTTACTGAGAACTTCAAAGCGTGACGAATAAGTTTACAGCGTGGTGAGAATATGATTCTGTATTAAATAATCGTACTGAAAATTAGTCCTGTTTCTGCTGCAAAGAAATTTCTCTCGGAATATTTATTTTTTATTATCTTCGTCTTCGTCATCGTCATCATCATCAACATCATTAGCGTCTGTTGTCATTGTCAAAAAATGTAAAAAGTGAGGTCTAATATTCGTTCCACTCATAAGAAATATGTTTTAGCTTGCCATACATTTTTTCGTGCCAGAGACTAAGATTATAAGTCAAAATTTTAATTTATACGTGTCCTCACAATACAAGTTATTTAGTAATGAGTAGAATTAAAAAGAAAATACAGTAAAATTAATCCTTGTACAAACACTCTTGATGGCACACTTCGACTACTGCGATATTATATTAAGTAGCCTAAATGCAAATTTGAGACGTGTGCATAATGCGTGCGTCTGTTATATTTCCAGTATTCGTAAGTATGATCATGTGTCCCCGTCTTTCCAAAATCTGTCTTGGTTAAGGCTAAGCGATCGACGAGCCCTGCCTTCTCTTATTCTCTTATTTCAAATTCTGCGCACATCTACCCCGATCTATTTGTCTTCTCTTTTCCGAAATTTATCCGCATATCATCAGCAAAGTACCAGGTCTCATCATAACAATTTACTCATTATACCCTACCACAAGACATTTTTTTTTTTTTTTTTTTTATTCTTCATCGTATACAGTTTCAGTTGCTAGAAATTGGAACTCGCTTCCGAGTGATGTAAGGGGTTGTTGGACAGTAACTTCATTTAGGTCAAAATTACATAAATTAACACTTAACAGATTAATTACTGATTAATATTTGTTACTTATAAGGAAACTAACATCTGTCCATTCTTATTATTACGATTAATTTCTGTAAATAGAATACAAATCCTCTAATGGCAAAATTTCATCACCTTAATGTTCTCATTATATCAATATATTTTAGATTTATATTTTTTCTCCCTATAACATAGTTCTAGTAAACATATATTAAATTAATTCTCATAATTTTAACCAAATAACTATCTCAACTGAATTATAATTGTTTACATATTGCATATAGACCGTATTGAATGAAATTAGCTGATAAATTAAGTTATTACTTTATCTTATAGGTTTTATCTAAATTTAAATAAACATGTACTAGTCGTTAAAACAACTGAATATTGCTGGAGAATCTTTTAAGTGTATTGTAAATATTTATAATTTAAATATGTATGTAACTATTGTATTGATTAAGGCTGGAGTGGAAGAGAAGGCCAGCGAATAGGGATTATAAAGAATGGACACTGAGCGAATTTTCTCTGTGCGCTGGCGTTTAGTTCCACTTTCAAGCGCTAGAGGTTAGTGTAATAGAGCGTACGCTAAGATAATAATTGAGTATAAAGTTGAGACACAGGATCCAAACATCGCCTACCTTATTGCATAATCCAGTAACGCTTTGCTTCAAATAAATTCAAGTTAACAGCTTTTCCTTATTTCTCAGTGACAAACTAGTTGTAATGATATTTTTTTTTTATATTTCAGATATAATAAATTACATTGTAAAATAATATAATAAGTTATAAAATTATGTATCAAATTCGTTTAATATTTGTATATAATAATAAAGATATATTGTTTTACTTCTCATAAGAGTTTTGTTTTTCCATTTTCACTGCTATCAAATCATTACATATTTTAATTGTTGTTGGGGTCAACGTCTCAACTCTCATTATAAAGGAACTCTAGAGTCTAGACATTACAGTTAATGACGGATTTATTATTTTATGGATCCAATTTATTTTGAGTACATAATGTACCTAGATGTATTAATTATGTGTTATATTTCCGCTGTGTCGACTGCTAGCTGGTGTGATGTCAGCGCCAACTCTAGGGAGAAAGCAGAATCTCACGCTCTAGCTGGCTTGAAGGTCATTGAAATCAGTCCGGCTACATCAAAGGTACCAACGCGAAGTGTCCATACTTAGTTACCTATACGCTGAGAAGGCCTTATGGCCTTAACTCTGTCAGCAAAAATAAAACATTCTATTCTATTCTACGCGCCAAAACAAACGGGACTGAAATTATCGGTCATCTGCTTCTACCCTTCCGTAGCAACGAAGTATTTATTTATTGTATACAATATTTTGACATACTGTGAATTCAGTATTGTGTTGATTTCTGCAATTATGGTTCTCACAACAGAGGAGAATGTATTTATTGTCGAGCATTATTTCCGGCCATACGGAGTACTGAAATTACAAACATACCCTGAAAATCAAGATAATTCATTATAATATGCAAGGCGACATAAAACTGATCCCGTACGACGGAACTTTTCGAAAATTAAATTAAATTATGTTTTATTTAACGACGCTCGCAGGTGTTGAGGTTATATCAGCGTCGCCGGTGTGCTGGAATTTTGTCCCGCAGGAGTTCTTTTACATGCCAGTAAATATACTGACATGAGCCTGTCACATTTAAGCACACTTAAATACCATCGACCTGGGTCGGGATGGAACCCGCAACCTCGGGCACAGAAGGCCAGCACTCTACCAAAGGCGCCATACAGGTCGACTGGAACTTCTCGAAGACAGTTAACATTGTTGTGTTATTTGGTGCCGCATTGTTAAATCGCTCCTGGTACTGCTCTCTAACGTGGCGCAAGATCGGCCCATTCTCCTCCACTCCGTATGACCGGAAATAATACTTACTTACTTACAAATGGCTTTTATGGAACCCGCAGGTTCATTGCCGCCCTCACAAAAGGCCGTCATCGGTCCCTGTCCTGTGCAAGATTAATTCACTCTCTATCATCATATCCCACCTCCCTCAAATCCATTTTAATATTATCCTCCCATCTACGTCTCGGCCTCCCCAAAGGTCTTTTTCCCTCCGGCCTCCCAACTAACACTCTATATATTTATTTCTGGATTCGCCCATACGTGCTACATGCCCTGCCCTTCTCTACTCGACAATAAATACCTTCTCCTCTGTTGTGAGAACTATTTTAGCAAATCTTTACTATATTATGTATCAACAATACAACAATTAGTTCAGATAAACGAACTTCACCATGGATACGATAAGTACACGCGCAGTATCAGTGGGAGAATTTGAGTAGGCCTACTGGGATAAAAGTAATTTATGTTTATGAACTTATTTTCCAATAACCTTCTATTTATTTTTTTCGAATTTCTCCACAATACCATGGTTCTTTGCCATGTCTACTAGAGGGCATAATTGCCGGAGGCGATACGTACACAGATAGACGGTAAGATTGTCGCGGAAGAATGTACGTTGTTACACGAGAAGTGATAGTGAAGAGCAAACTAGGATTGGGAAGGAGGCGGATTGTGACCCTCGAATCCCAGCATTCGACTTGAGGGACTTAGGAAACTATAAAAAAAAATGTAAGGATTGTCTGTCACTAACACCGAACCTCGAACCGAAGAACTTATAACTATGACTTAACGTGGCCGGTACCTTTAATTTTCAGTAAGAGTTCGTAGAATAATAATATGGTGGTAATTGATTACTAGAGTCCGGATGTTAAGCAAGATGCCTTTTTAAACTGAGTATATGTATGAAAGACCTATTAGAGATAAACACGTTTCCACATATTTGGGGACGATAGATCAAGTTTTATTTCGCCTCTTTTGCCTATTTTCTCTCCCTTGCCTATTTTAAGGTTAAATGCCTTTTTTAGCCTTTTTACGTCGTTAATGTACATTTTCTATATTTTTAATGCACTTAAAATAAACCGCACATAAATTATATAAAAAAAAAACAAAAAAAGAACGGTTGTACAAATTAAAAATATATATTCACCTCACACAAATATTTGCTGAGAATCTTATTCTCCAGCAATACAAATGTTTCCAAAAAGTCGTAAACTTTTCTCCCCTACCGATTCCATCTTTTATGTCACTTAACAAAGCTGTTTGAACAATATAACCTCAGTGCTCAGGTCACTTCGGGGTTTACCAGCGAAGGAAAGGGGATGAGGGAAGTATTAAAAGCAAGTCTCCAGGTCCCGTTACTGTTGTCGCTTGCACACACAAGTCACGCGTACTTTGAAGTCTCTAATCCCTTCTCACACCCCTCTTTTTGAGACAACACACAGTCGGTTTTTCCTGATCTCTGAAAGAAAGTAGAGACAGTCCTTCTCAAATAAGTCGTTTTAAGTTTGCTCTAATTACTTCAGTAGAAGTAGAAAGATCTTTTTCCACCATGAAAAACGTTCTCTCTGACAGGCGGCTCATTGTGACAGTTGACAACTTAAAAAAGCATCTTGTTGTAACATGTAACCAAGGAAAGTGAGTACCGTTTGGAATAGTTTATTAAGTATTTGTCAACTTTTTGTCTGTTTCTATGAATAATGCCTATTTTTACTATTTTAGTGCCTATATGCCTGCCTATTTTAACCAAAATAAATGCCTAAACATCCGGGCTCTATTGATTACTATAAGACAAATATCCTTTCAGCTATTTTTCCCATAAAGAAACCTTTCAGCATCTGCCTGGAATCGAATATTCGTCTCTTTCATTAGAAATAACCGGCAGCTGACCTAAGGCTGGAGCTGTGCAGATGAAGATTATAATTATAGATTGCAATGATAAAATCTAGAGGCGCGAAACATATAATTGAATATGCGCTCTTGCTAAAATTCCAGAGAACTTCTCTTTGAACACATAACATGAAACATTACCAGTATTGTTTCTTGTTTCAATACAAATGAAAAATGTTTCATCTGCTTTGAGAGAAATCCAGGGATTGGTAGAGCGATTTCAACACTCCCTCCCACATCTCTTTTCCCCCTCTCTCCCCTCATCACCCCCTACCCCACCGCGCAGCACTGTTACTAGCCCCAGGCACCAGCGTGAGTAGCTAGCTGGCTATCTGCAGTTTTGGTTTGTAATGTTGGTAGGTGTGTCAATGAAAGATAGATATTGTTGCTGTCATGTCTCCGACAAACCGGAACCAGATACTGGCCATGCATCCTCGGCGGATGTGACTTCACTGTGGACACTTTTCATAATATTTCGCGAGTTCATAACACGGGGCCTATTTCTCGTTTGAAAGGTGAAAGACTATTGTTTTGGTTACATTATCAGCGTGATGCCAGCCTGTATGCTTTTAATAATGATGATTATCGTAATGAAACTAAAATTCAACCCTTGCAGACTGTTAACAAACCATTGCCACATAGGGGACAAAATCGTAGAGTTCTTCATATAGATGTAACTGTTGCTTTATAACGCTGTTACCGTATTTGTTAGTTATAATAATAATAATAATAATAATAATAATAATAATAATAATACATTAAAAACCTTCGTTAATAAAGAATAGTTACTGACTTGCCACCACATTTAGATTTAGATTTATTTAATAATAACACATACATAAAAAGTGCTATATGAAAGTACCCCGAAAGAGCAAAGTTCGTGCTCGGGGACAGTTCCGTTTTGATAGAAATACTTGAAAATGACATACAATTTTACATTGTTCACTAAACATACCTATTTTTTCTGAATTAAAATTTAAGATTCTGATTACACAGATTATACATACCGGTAATTCACAAGAATCTCTACTGTTTCTAAAATAAAATTTAAAATTATTGCACTAAGATCACTTTCTTAAGAAGAATAGATAGAAACATACATAAATATACTGTACATACTTTGTAGACAAAATACTTAAGAAAAAAGGTCACATAAAGATGATAATAATAAAGATAATAATAACAATAATAATAATAATACTAGTAATAAGTGAGTGAAAAAAGAGACGATGTTGAGATTGATAATGGATTAATATTAACGTATTATTAGTAGTATAATTAGTACAGGTCATGTTGATATAGTAACAAAGATAAGATAGAAAAATTATACTTAGGATAGAAATAAACTTGTTTTACAATACATGGTACATATAAAACATAGAAGACTGTCATATAAATTGTTTAATTCTGGATCTGAAAATTTTATTGCTTAAAGTAGTCAATTCTGGATGAAATTTTATTATAGAACTATATAGACGTGAACCATAATTTGTACTGTGTAGTACAGCAGCAAATGTGAAGCATTTAAGTTCAACTAAATTTAGAATTTCATTTCGTCTTGTATTATGATCATGTGGCTGAGCTACAAATTTCATTCTATTTTTATGATAGAATTTCATTAAAGGGTATTTATAAATTTGGCCAATTCTAAAAACATTCCATTCGGTATGGATCAAATTTGTTGGATAATCCAGTCGCCTTTTCAAACAAATTCTGATTATACGTTTTTGCAACATAATTAGAGGAAGAAGAGCATAGACATTCAATAAGGATAAAGTAGCCTATATTATAGAGGAAGTGTTACAAATTTGAAATAAGGGTACAAATATGAAATAGTGTGATATGCGACCTGAGACGTGTTGTATTCTATCATAAGCAGTGGCGATTCCTCCATGAAGGATATGAGAATGATCCTACAGTTTAATTTCGTGCCTCTGAGGATAGAAAACATTTTAATTACACATTTTTATTTTTAACGCGTCCCGAAGTAATAATTTGCTTCAAACTTCCACTTTCTGTCGTGAGTTGTCGCCACTGCACATCTCAGACCTTAGAAATACTTTCCGAGAAGCCATCCAAATATCTTACAGCAAACTATTTTTTTCTAGCAGTGAAGTTATGGACAGGGGAGGGTGCGGAGGGCAGGGTATGGCTCAATTTTAACCGCGTTTGAGGATGTGACCGTATATCCTAATACTACGACCCTTCTTTCTGGGTGGTGGAGTCCTTGTCAGAGACTACAATACGAATTTTCAAGTACTCTTGCAGCCTCCTTAAATGCAGTTCGTTGGTCATTTTAAAAGAACAGAATAAACGAAATAATAAATAATTTAAAATGATATAATATAAAAAATAAAATGAATAAAAACCAAAATTACATAAAAATAAATCAAATAAGCTATAATAAAACATAAGAATTAACAGGACTTTCAGATGACAGAATTGCCGAAAGAATATCTGAAGTTGTGTTTGATCATTTAGAAGAATTTAACTCCAGCAAGAAATATTAATTTCGTATGCTCTGTTATTATTATTATTATTATTATTATTATTATTATTATTATTATTATTATTATTATTATTATTATTATTTTCTGTCTTGGTCATCAGTCATTAATCTCATATCCTACATACAAAAAATATCACGAGTCGCCACTGAGCATAAGCCTTCCAAATTACTACGCACTGATAGTCTCTTTTTCGCGGGAATGTGTTAGTTTGGAAACTTAGAAAACAATGGAATGAAAAGGCAATGCAATTAGCCGTAAAACAAGTTCGAGAAAAGACGTGAGAGACAATTCATCTGGATTCAGTATTACGGTTGGGGAAGACACTTCCTAATGAAGATTCTGAGTGCTTGGTCTGTGCTTTTCTTAGAAGAGGCCAGTTTGACTTTGCAATTTCGTTAATCTTGTAACTTGTTAATAGTATTTCATATTTTTACCTCTATTTGCTAGATTTTGAGGAAGTTATTTTTTTTTCAAACATTTTATAACATCTTACGAACTTCTAAGTTCGGTGTACCATTCACAGGGACATTCGGCAATGAACAGGACGATGCTTTATGTTCATTATTCAAAACATGTAGGTTCCAAAATGAAAAAACAAAATGGTATTCCATTTTGTAACACTTCATCTACATTTTATCTAGCATGTATCAAATGTAATACTGTACACGGAAGTGAAAGTAGAGAAATTGTAAAGGAAGGAAAAATTTGCTTAAAATTCGTACAAATGTGAATCTGGCGAAGAATATTACAAATCGTAATAGTCTAACTGAAATTGTAAAAAAAATTATTAATTTCTTTATATTATTGAAGTTTGTTTGAAGGAGTGAACATTTTAAATGTAATTTAATTAGCTTTTTTTTTCTGTTAAACATTGGGAATGGTCCCATCACCCTTAACACTGTTTTGGTTAGCGTACATAAATGAGTCAATATTTTATCGTAATAACGTATTTGATTTGTTAAATGATAAATGATGTAATGATGTACCCTATTCAGCCAGCAAACTGCGATTTCCAAATACTTACAATGCTCGACACTAATACAATTAACCACTACTTTCAGGCACGTTAATTGGACAAAGCACTCATCGACGTTTGTCACTCCACAATAAAATTAAGGACTTTCAAGAATTGGTGAAAAATTGCGTGGCTGCAACGAGTGCCGGTTCCAGGCCCTTCTGACCCGCACCCCATGTGACCTATTAGTGCATTATCTGTAAAATCCAACTCATGAAATCA
Source organism: Periplaneta americana (assembly GCF_040183065.1). Lineage (NCBI taxonomy): Eukaryota > Metazoa > Arthropoda > Insecta > Blattodea > Blattidae > Periplaneta > Periplaneta americana. The sequence continues at coordinate 130,527,187 of NC_091122.1, read as the reverse complement.
GCAGACTTTAATACTAGGTGTAATCATATTACATTCTCATTCTTCCTACCTCTTCTCTTTTACCATTATTATTTTGTTTCTGTGTATCTTCATTTCCGTTTCTGCTTATTCTTCGATCCATTTTATCATTTTCTTTATTGCTCATTTATTTGCATCACGTATTTTTATATGAAATGAAAAAACTAGAATAAAATTAGATCCTGGAAACAAATGACTAAATATTTTAATGTTTGCACACGTTCAAGTCATTACACGAAACACTGGAGACGAAATATAGCTCTCAGTACATCGTCTAAATCAAATACGTCAGGGGTGTAATTTAAAATATCAGTTAAGACGAAAGTTATTACTCTTAAAGGAAAATATTCAGTGCTCTGCAATACAGTCATAAATAAAAACGTAATAGAGCAAGTGTCACTCTTAAATTTCCCAGAATATTATTTGAGTTAGAAAAGAGAACTAGATATGAACTATATATTATTTTATGTACCGAAGTACATATGATATTTCCATGCAGATATTCTGCGTCATCACACGATGAAAGAGTAATGGAACGGAGAAAAATTCTCTCCGGCACCAGGATTTGAACCCGGGTTTTCAGCTCTACGTGCTGATGCTGATATGAACGACAAATTTGATAAATCGAAAATAATATAAGCCAAAATACGTTCTCCAGCGTAACCGGATGGTATAAGGCGTCATGTTTTGGCCCTCCGGAACGGAATGCTCCTCAGAAGAAAGCTCTGTTTTCTAGGGTTTGTCTCTTTTGCACTTACAGCCTTTTTTATGTCCAGTCTTCAATTATTATTGTTCTTCCTCTAACACATATCGTCAAGTGAGATGTAATTTACTGCCTGATAATAGAATGATGTACATATCAGCCATAATCTCAATCAGAGATAAATTACTACATACTTCTCCAAATTATTAAACTACAAAGATTTTCTCCCATATCACATATAGATTGCTCATTCCTATGTTAAAATTGGTTGCACTTTGAAGAGAACAACCGCCAGGACTGCCACCCGTCCGCCGTAAATGAACACGAGATGGCAGTACAGTCGCTAATGCAATTCAAATGGGAGTTATGACATGACTCCATATCTAATAACTAGATGGCAGCATAGTAAACCTGACAAAAGTTGTTACCGTCAAAGCCTATAACGTCGAGCAATCTGGGTATATATGATCTAGGATTTTCTGTTATCCCAAAAAATTGTTTGTGGTAGTCAGCAAGTAGAGAGGTGGAACTTGTAATCTTATACTTGTACAGAATAAGGAGTGGTTTGTTGATTGTTACGATGCCGCCTTTTGCGTGTCTTCTGATTGCAATAATTTATATGAAATTGAAAAGTGACTGTATTGTCTTCGTTTCTCGTAATATGTAGCCCGTATGTGGCGACTTTCAATTTTTTTTAACATTATTTTGAAGGTCTATCAACAAAATATGCATTTAAATGCACTAAAACCGGAAATAGGGGAGACTGTTGTACCTTTAGCATAGTGTACCTTTGAACATTTTTTGTTTGTTTTTTTTTAATTTTTACTGCTACCTAGAGGGCTCAAACTGAAGTAGATTGTAGAGAAAGCCGCTAAGAAGCTCTGGTCATAGTTTCGGTTTGATTTATTACAAAATGTGAGTTCTGTGGAGAAAACAATTTTTTTAGTACCAGAAGTAAACATTTCGTTCATTGATATATGTTTCCTAACACAAAACCAAATTGTATTTATAACTATCAATCAAGTACAGTGTGTTCCTCATCATCTCGTGAGTAATGACGTATTTTAATTTCCATGATTTATTCGAATCTCTAGTTTTGGGAGCCATATTTGTTTAAACGTGCACCTTCTTGTACCTTTGAACACAAAGCACTTTGTACTATGGAACATGTTCCAAGGTAAAGTACATGATACTATCGGTTTTTGTTTTTGTTTTATTTTAAGATCGTGTCACGAAGTAAGTCTGGAGTTAAGAGACCCCCAATTGATTCGGATGTCTTGAAGAAAGCTGTTGAAGCAGTTATTGCTCCTCAAGCAATTAAAATCTAGATCAGAGAACCTTTCTCTGGTTTATGATGGCAAATACATTTTAAATATGATTGTCAGTTCTTACAGCTATACTTCCACCTATATGCCATGTGTTCAAAAGGACAAGAGGATATGTTCAAAGGTACATGAACCTGTTGAACATTTGAACACATTACATATCCCTACATTTTATTTTTTCCATCCTTAATAGATCTGTAAAACAAGAAAATACATACAAGAAGTTGTAAAGGAATCTTCAATAATTATTTCAAGCATTTTTTCAACAGTAATCTCACTAGACGTTTTGATTTATCTAGAGAAAATCAAAACTCGAGTGGGATTTAATTGACTATTACACGATTAGAAGAAAGTATATAAAGATTAGAAGTAACGAAGTACTCCAATACAATAAAATATTAATTGACTTACGAAAATACAACTGTCTTCAAATGTATTATTGCACCATCTCAACATTACAAATATTACGCTAGATGCATGCTAGATGGCAGTAGTGAGCAATGCCTTCTCGTCGAGAAGTTCTCGATCTATTATACACGATGGCAATGTTACTAGTCAAGAAGGCTTTGTTGATTCAGTTTCATTTTTATTAAAATGCAACATTCCAATTCAATTATCCGAATCCCATTAATCAAAGTCACTTGACAGATGATTTTCAATAAATCTTAATATTAAACAATCTCTGATACGTGACTATCCATAATATCCTATAGCAGAAGCTATAACATAACCTAACTAATATACACAAGTGTTAGAAAAGTTTTAATTAACGACGATGACATAAAAAATAAACATGAATAATTTTAAAAGGAATAATTATTGAATGTACAATTTTCAAATTTGAATGTGGTTGGTGGTTCAATTGATGTTATATTGGACGTGTGCGTAATAGAAGTGGAACTCGTTGATTTAGGCCTACATGGTGTATTCAACTTATTCAGGATTTCCGAATGGTGCTCTTCATTTATTTGTAAATCGGATTTCAGAAGATGCATAGGTATGATCAGTGATTTTTATTAACTCTTGTTCTTGAATGCCAATGCGAGTCATATTTGAAACTGCTGTGCATCGACTGGAGTGGTTTGTAATTTTATATATATTTTTTTGACGTCCAGACCAGCGCAGTTTCAAATGTTGGCAAACAAAGAAACAAATGCTAGGGACGCGATAAAAATTAAACAAATGCTAGGGACGCGATAAAATTAAACAAATGCTAGGGACGCAATAAAATTGTGCGATAAGCAGCCATGATTGGTTGAAATACGTCCTTTCGTACCGTTTTATTGGTCAAAAGTAGTATGACGTAGTAAGAGTGTAATAGTCATTTTAAAAAATGTATTTCCCAAAATTAAAAAAAAATGTGAAAAGTGTTTAAAGGAACAACAGTCTCCCCTATGTACTAACTGCTAAAATATGCATATTTTTGGGTATATGCTCTATAAATACCTTTCCTTTAGTTACAAATCTTTTGAAACGCATTTAAATAGTGGTAGCGTATGGTTTTTGACTGAGGAATAAAACATAGAAATATGCTAAAATCCGCCCCCTAGACATAACTATACTAACAAATTTGTTTGACGTAATAAGAAATGACTTTGCCGGTATCTGAACCGCGGTCACTAGCGAGCATCACTACATCAGAAGCATGAGATGCGCTCTCATGCTTCTGATGTAATTTTTATGTTGTAGCGTCATTGCGCTGTAAATGAAACGGTATTCTTCCACTTCATTACGTTTAACTTATCGAGGCAAAACCAGAATCCACATCCAATTTATATCCTGCCCCTGGTTTCCAGCTTCGTGCACATCAAATCGACATTTTTCATTAATATTTTGTTGCAAAAATTATAGGTTGTAGTATAATAAATTGATCATCCATTCCAATAAGAACAAACAAACAACATGCTTACTGAGTTCCCTCTAGGTCCGCTCTCTCTGTAATTCTTGTCAAAGCACTGTGTAATACATGATATTAAATCAGTTCATAAAAACCTTTATAATTGTATACAGTCGTGCCCGTCCTTTAGCTAAGGCTTGCCTGTTCGAACCCTCTAAATGTGCTTAACCCTTTGCATACAAATCATTCAACAAGGAAGTAAAGCCGATGTTATAGACCTTTAATTTTATGTCTCTTCATAGTTTCTTTGTTTTGTTGCAAGCCGTAGAATATCTTGTTACAAAATAGTAGGTCCGGGTTTCATTCCCTACAGAAAAGTGAAGATAACTTACCCCTTCATAGCCCAGTGTGAATGCATCTTCTGTAGACCGTTTCCCAGGTAAGAGGTTTCGCTCAGATAGATCGAACGGAATAGCCGGGGAAATAGTGTATACATTTCTCCTGGATCGAGTATGAGAAGGTTTTGTGTTGCGTTGTATGGATCATGGATAGACAGGGATGCGGGATGACTTATCGTTGAATGTAGGTGCACATTTACTATATGTTGCATTTTTTTCATTCAGACCATTGGCTCAACAGGTTTTAAACGTAAACAGACGGCGTCAACATGCTACTATATCTCCGTACAGTCAGAAGGAAAAGAAAAATAACGTACTGTAGTAGCGTAGCACATACCTTGCAAGTTCAGTTCTCGTCATCATTGATGCAATTACCAGCGTTGCAGTAAACGACGATATATGCAGTGCTCGGGAAAAGTGACATAAGTCAGTTTCCACAAACCTTTTTTGATAATTTATTGACAGCTTACACTGGTTTATGTCGATTTTATTTTTTTCTGTATGAATTATTGTAATGGGAGAAATACTTATGTATTTTTTTCCAAGCAAGCAGATGTTCCGTAAGTTGTCAATAAATTATAAAAAAAGGTTTGTGGAAACTGACTTGTGTCACTTTTCCCGAGCACTGCAGATATATTCTCATAAGTTGTCGAAGCTGAATCGTCTTCACCTATCGCTTAAACAGTTTTTGTATCGAGAGAATTTCTGAAGAAAAACTCTAAAATGGTAATCACTCAATTTCTTTAGAGGAATATTTGCACTGAGCATCATGTTGCACGTGTCGTTTAGACCCGCACAACTAAGTGATGACGATCATGATGATGATGATGATGATGATGATGATGATGATGATGATGGTTCTTCAGCTTTCATTTCAACGCATTTCCTGTGCGATGTACTGTTGCAATGTTTCTCTATAGCCTGAGTTGTTCTGGTTTTTATTTCAATTTTACATACATTACACACGATATTGTCTTCGTTAAGATATAAAATGTCACTCTCATACTTCTTAATTGCATTTCGTATCTCTAAGCGAATTAACGTTTTGACTTCGACATTATGACTGGATCATCACTACACTATTCAACTCGTACTAAATACTTGAGCAGGATAACACAACTGCACACATTGCGTTGCAATGTGGACCGGGGTTTCTTCGTTATGTACTCTGCTGTACTCGCCAGATACACAAAAGACGAACGACGCGGCACGTGCCATATAGCCTACTCCGATACGAAACAAGTTCACGTTTCCTTAAGTCATCCCGCATCCACTGTCTAATCATAGACAAACATATTAAAAGACCTCCAACTCAATGTATATGATCGAGAAACTATTGAAATTATAAGTGCATGTTATTGCCACTGTTGGCAAAAAACGGAACTACATCTCCTGTTACATAGTCCGATTGTTATTGCAGATATCCATTATGCAAACAATGTTATTGTTAGTTTTATTTTTATAAGGCGGTAACGGGTTTATCTGCTGATCCGGAGCTGTGTTCGGGCGTGAGCTCGATTCCCGCTTGAGCTGATTCACTGGTTGAGTTTTTTCCAAAATTTTCCCTACTGTAAGTGGAATGTCAGGTAATTCTTGCAGAATTCTCTCCCTCATCTCGTCAAATACCATCTCGATTTCTCCGATTCCATCGACGCTAATTAATCTAGTAGTTGATACAGCGTCGTTGAATAACCAACTAAAGAAACAGTTCCACTACACTAGACTTGGTAGTTTTATGTTAAGGTTGGCAACGAGGAAACATTCTCAGTTGTATTCTTAAGCGCGGATCTTGTAGGTTTTCCCTAAAGGGGACGAAGCCTTGTTAGTGCTGGGTTGAGAGAAGCAGGCTTTTGTGACCGGACTTTCCTGTAGAATTCTTCCTTCTCTCTATTTTTTTATTTCTTTTGAAGATACGAGCAGAGAAAAAAGTGTGCATGTAACATTCAAGTCAGAAATTTTTCGCTTCAAAAACGCATTCAGAATATCATCCTACATTACATATTGTTGGCCTGTCCTTTCGTATTCTGTTTATTTTTTTCGAAAATATAACGATTTGAATCTGCAGATATTTCTACATAAAGTAATTACTAATTATATATAGGGTGAGTCGTAAGTATATTTGGAAAACGCGTGAGAGTCCTCCTGGATAAGAACAATTCCTTATATGAAAATTTGACGGAATTGTTTTATGGTAACAATAGTTATTTTTTTATTTTTTTTTATTTAACACATGCCACATTTACAATCTGTCTACAAGAGACAATAAGTAAATATTATAAAAGAATATGACATGAGTGGAGATGTTATCCCATGACAACACTCCAAAAAAAAAAAAAAAACAGTGTTTCAAATAGCTGTTTAAAAATGAATGGAAGGTCCTTTTAAGTCTTCTTATTGTCTGACTATTATCCAACAAATTTAATGCATGATGATTGGGATGTTGATTTAATCGGTGCAGGAATTTTTTACTGAATTTAGAGATTTCTTCTTTTACAGTTGAAATGTTGAGGTCACGATGAATGACATCATTACGGACATACCATGGTGCAGTGACAATGGAACGTAAAGTTTTAGACTGATACCTCTGCAGTATTTCAATGTTTGAGTTGCTAGCAATTCCCCACAGTTGGATGCCGAATATCCAGATTGGTTTTAGTATGACTTTATAAACAAGAAGTTTATTTTCTAAAGACGTTTTGATTTAGGTCCCAATAACCAATAGATTTTTGATGTTTTAAAATTTAATTCTTTACGTTTAGTTTCAATATGACAATAGTTATTAGAAGAGAGAAGTTTGGTAGCAATAGTTATCAGAAGAGAAAAATTCAGATATACTCTGTAGGACAAAAAATTAATCTTTACGTAGATTCTTCGTCCAACAGTGCATAATACTATGGAATCCCGGCCACCAAGTCACTCAATTGAGTGCACTCCTTATGTAATAGCAGTTGACTTAATATATGTCAACATATATGTCGAACTTGGAGTCAGACAAGAGGTGGGAGATTCGATCCGGTGCCGTGGATTGAACTTCGGCGTAGCTCAGTTGTTAGAGCACTTGGTACGTAGAACCAAGGGCCCGGGTTCGATCCCCGGCGCCGGTGCGAATTTTTCTCCTGTAATAACCATTGTTACCATAATACAGTGATGTCAAAGCAAGCGCACTTTTCTGACCTTGACGTGCGCGGGCATCAATCGCTAAGTATGGAAAGAGTACGGGTTGTTTATATGAATAAGCAGCCTGTTGGATTAAGAAAACAGTGGTGCACAAACTTCAATCGGAACGTGAAATTTGATTTCGTTATTTTTATATGGCTTCTTTCTGTTTCATATCATCTATATTGTCTGTAAAACAAAAGTACTAATACCAATTTCTTAATATTACAGTTGTGTTTTAAATGTTAATAACATAATAAAGAATTAAGAAGGAATGTTCACATATATTCCATAGTGGTACAACTATACTGTACTAAATGGATGAAACACATCATTCATAAAGAAAGTGATAGCCCCCCCAAAAAAAGAGAGAGAGAGAGAGATTACGTATGACATGATAAGTTGGAATTGATATTGATGGTATCTTTAGCCTTAAAAGTAATCAATAAACTAATCAAAACAATATGACAGTACAAAGCAAAGTTACCTAGGTTCTGTATATGTTTTAAGACGTGTAACTAATATATCATAACAAAACTCTTTTTGCATTATGCTTTTAAGGTGATATTGATGAGCAACTTCCTATCATCAGAATATTAAATTATTTTCTCGAAATGTGCTGAAGCTATAGAGCTGACATTTTTACAACACATGGGCACGTATCTTTTGCTTATGATGTAGCAGTAGTTGCTTTGTTAATTCATTTCCTTACAAACAATTTCCATGCGAATATTTTCAAAATTTTCAATACACTATCTTCAGTAATACATATATACGGTATATTAGATTTACGAAAACATTCTGTAAGGCTACTAAATAAATAGACCTATATCTGAAAATTTCACTTTTCTATAAAAAAAAAGTTGAAAAAATATTTCTTTAGAATAAAAAATCAAACTTGTGAAAAATGAACATTAAAGTTAAGCTGGCCATCCCTGAATATAGCTCGACCAATTGGCATATACTACCTCTTTCTTCTGTCTCTTTCCTTTACGCTGTAAAGCGCCCAGGCTCTCCTGAGCTCTAAAGCGCGCGCTTGCTCCTGTGGGCATCAATTGACATGACTGCCATAACATATATATTCTGTGGGACCAAAAATTAATCTTTACGTAGTTAGATTATATCATTCCGTTCATTAGGCACACTTATAGCAAATTGTATTTATTTATTATAATTCTAGTATCCTAATTCTTTTATAGAAGTTACACGCAATCATAGGGATTTCATCAAATGTCCAGTCACTTTTTATAATTCGTACAATGAGAAGATTTCAATATTATGATTTAAATTAAAAGAGTTTGAATGTGTATAATCTAGATTGCACGAATTTTTTTAAAGTTGCCTAAGAATTGAGTGTGAAGTGGCGAAGTCTCGTAAGAGAAGGCGTTGTGTTGTCAAGGTAACGGTGCCAAGTTGTGGGAGGCTGAGAACAGATGCACTCTAGTGGAATGGGCAGGGGATTAGAGCTTTGTTTCCTTCAAACTTCATCACGTCTCAGCTTCAGATGGAGCTCAGGCATAGCAAGATCCTCCTCTCACCCGTTGCGTTCCAGACTGGTTCTCGTCGCCTTTGTGAATACAGACTTTGACAAGAATCCTGGCACAACGGAGAGCACCTAATCACAGGTTCGAATCCTGCTTACTGAAGAAAATGTGCAGTGGTATAACCTGTGCTTAAAACAGCAGTGGAATCTAGTTTGGACTCCCTGCAGTTTGAGTTTTTTTCCGAAGTCTCCTTCAACTATAAGACGAATGTCAGATAATCCTATGGCGGACCTAGACACTATTTACCTATTATCAGTTCCATTCACGCTAGATAACTCCTCCATTCCTTTGTACCTGTCGTCTCGCTTCACTTGTCTTTCTTCTCACACACGTTCTTGCCATGAAAAAATACTAGCAATACCATCACTTCGTACTCACCCCCTTTCACAATAACCTAGTCAACATTCTGGAATTCGCTACCTGCTAGCGTCAGGGACTTCGAAATGAAATTCAATTCAAAACCAAAATTACTATGGTCCGTCCCAGGTTTTCTGTAGAGTTACTTGGCACATATAAGGGCGGAGTCTATCTGTGCCAGAGTGTATTGCGGGCAGCATCAGTTCGAGGCCGCTAAGGGGTAAGATGCTCCTGGTACAGGGTTCAGATAGAAATGATCCCCTCCCAGAAAGCCATTGCTCGCTTCGTTCAAGCAATGCCTCCCCCCAGAGCAGTCATTGTCCCTAGTTCTCCCACATATCACTTGCGCACAGGTCATATTTCGTCTTTCTACTCCACAGATCCCTGGGACGGACCATAGGCACTTGGTCAGTAATTGAGACTCGTTTAGACGTGGCTTCTTGTAAATAGTTTCCTTATTCTCGCATAAAATATTTCAATCTCGGATAATTTCATCCCTAGATAAATATTCTACGTCTAGTATACTTCAGTACATAATTATTTATTGTTCTTATCTTCTACAATAAATTGTCTAGTCTTTATCAGATGATGTTTTAGTACTTTGATTTTTATTGTAATTGTAAATGTAATATTAATTGTAATTTTAATTTTAATTGTATTCTTAATATTGTAGTTGTAATTCCTGGTAGAGGGGAAGTGAAGGACTAGTGGTCTTATCTCTGCCAGATTAAATTAATAAATACTACTAAATGCAACTAGATGACTTCGTCGTTGATAGAGTATCATTAAATAACATATTAAAATGATTACGAAATCTTGGTTCTAACATTGAATATCCTTTAATATTAGGTTTTGTATTAAAACACTTTACCTTAGCATTAAAAGGTGTGAGAAAATTGTTTCTGCTTTATACTTGCGTACGTATTCTGCATTGGTGTTTATTCGTTTGCTTACATTGTTACTACACTGAAAGTTATGTTTCGTTTCACGTCTTCTTTTCATATAAAGTCTCGTATATTCTACGGGACTAATCGTGTAAAAATAATATGATATACACGTGTGTAAAGGGCGTAACAGAATCTCGAAAATAGAAAAAATAATTTAGGATAAATCGCAGAAAGTTAGACGGAGAACATGCCCGAAAAAAACTTTTCCAGGGATGATTTTCTGTAAAAATCAGGAAATACATCGCCGGAAACATCTTATATTTTCTTTAAATAGTGTAATATGATATATTGTAGAAATGAAACACGTAAGAAAGAAAAATAGACAGAGAAAAAGAATAAAGGGAAGTAATCAAATTACAAGAGGCATAAATACGGAAAGAAATATGGAACAAATAGAGGAAATGATGGGAAATAAAACGAGAGAAGAATGGAAAGGAAAGAAATGGAAAGGATGGAAAGGAAAGAGAGGGAAGGATGGCAAGATGGAGAGGAAAGAATGGAAAGGAAAGAGAGGAAAGGTGAAAAGGAAAACGAGAAAAGGGTGGAAAAGAAAGAGAGAAAAGAATGGAGGAAAGAAAGGAAAGATGAAAAGGAAAGAGAGGAAAGATGAAAAGGAAAACGAGAAAAGGGTGGAAAAGAAAGAGAGAAAAAAATGGAGGAAAGAAAGGAAAGATGAAAAGAAAAGAGAGGAAAGATGAAAAGGAAAACGAGAAAAGGGTGGAAAAGAAAGAGAGAAAAGAATGGAGGAAAGAAAGGAAAGATGAAAAGGAAAGAGAGGAAAGATGAAAAGGAAAACGAGAAAAGGGTGGAAAAGAAAGAGAGAAAAAATGGAGGAAAAAAAGGAAAGATGAAAAGGAAAGAGAGGAAAGATGAAAAGGAAAGAGAGGAAAGATGAAAAGGAAAACGAGAAAACGGTGGAAAAGAAAGAGAGAAAAGAATGGAGGAAAGAAATGAAAGATGAAAAGGAAAGAGAGGAAAGATGAAAAGGAAAACGAGAGAAGGGTGGAAAAGAAAGAGAGAGAAAAATGGAGGAAAGAAAGGAAAGATGAAAAGGAAAGAGAGGAAAGATGAAAAGGAAAACGAGAAAAGGGTGGAAAAGAAAGAGAGAAAAGAATGGAGGAAAGAAAGGAAAGATGAAAAGGAAAGAGAGGAAAGATGAAAAGGAAAACGAGAAAAGGGCGGAAAAGAAAGAGAAAAGAATGGAAAGGAAAGAAAGGAAAGATGAAAATGAAAGAGAGGAAAGATGAAAAGGAAAACGAGAAAAGGGTAGAAAAGAAAGAGAGAAAAGAATGGAAAGGAAAGAAAGGAAAGATGAAAATGAAAGAGAGGAAAGATGAAAAGGAAAACGAGAAAAGGGTAGAAAAGAAAGAGAGAAAAGAATGGAAAGGAAAGAAAGGAAAGATGAAAAGGAAAACGAGGAAATGATGGAAAAGAAAGAGAAAAGAATGGAAAGATGAAAAGGGAAAATAGAAAAGGATGGAGAGGAATGTGATGGAAAGATGGAAAGAAAAGAGAAGGAAGGAAAGAACGGAAAGAGAAGAAAAATGGAAAGGAAAGAAAGGGAAGGATTGAAAGCAAAGGGGAGGAAGGAAGAAAAAATGAAAAGGACAGAGAAGGAAGGAAAGAACGGAAAGAGAGGAAAGATGGAAAGCAAAGAGGAGGAAGGATGAAAAGATGAAGGAAAGAACGGAAAGAGAGGAAAGATGGAGAGGAAGGAGGGGAAGGATGGAAAGGAATATGATGGAAAGAAAAGAGAAGGAAGGAAAGGAAAGAGAGAAGACGGAGAGGAAAGAGAGTGAAGAATGAAAAGGAATGGGATGGAAAAATGAAAAGAAAAGAGAGGAAAGATGGAAAAGAAAGAGAGAGAAGGATGGAAAGAAATGGGATGGAAAATGAAAAAGGAAAGAGAGACGGAAGGAAGGAAAGGAAAGAGAGGGAAAGAAGAAAAGGAAAGAGAGGAAAAGATGGAAAAATGAAAAGGAAAGAGAGGGGTAGATTGAAAGGAAATAGAGGAAAGAATGGAAAGGAAATAGAGGAAAGGGGAAGATGAAAGGAAGAAAATGAGAAAGAAGAAAGTGAAAACAGAGGAAGTAAAAAAGGGAAATTGAAAGAAGCATAAGAAGTAAAAAAGAATGTCAAAACAATGAGAAAGAAGAAAGTGAAAACAGAGGAATTAAAGAAGAAAATTGAAAGAAACAGAAGAAGTAAAAAAGAATGTGAAAACAATGGAAGAAAAGAAGAAAATAGAAAGGAAGGAAGAAAGGAAAAAATACGGAATTTGAAGGAGGAATTGGAAAGATTAAAGAAAAGAAGGAAGTGAAGTAAAAGAAGTAATGTAAGAATGCTAAAGAAAAAGAGGGGTAGATTGAAAGGAAATAGAGGAAAGAATGGATAGGAAATAGAGGAAAGGGGAAGATGAAAGGAAGAAAATGAGAAAGAAGAAAGTGAAAACAGAGGAAGTAAAAAAGGGAAATTGAAAGAAGCATAAGAAGTAAAAAAGAATGTCAAAACAGTGAGAAAGTGAGAAAGAAAATGAGAAAGAAGAAAGTGAAAACAGAGGAATTAAAGAAGAAAATTGAAAGAAACAGAAGAAGTAAAAAAGAATGTGAAAACAATGGAAGAAAAGAAGAAAATAGAAAGGAAGGAAGAAAGGAAAAAATACGGAATTTGAAGGAGGAATTGGAAAGATTAAAGAAAAGAAGGAAGTGAAATAAAAGAAGTAATGTAAGAATGCTAAAGAAGAAGAAGCAGAACGATATAGGAAAACAGGAAAAGAATGAATTAAGTAGGAACAATAGAAGAAAGAAGGGAAAATGAAGAAATTAATGTAAGAATGCTAAAGAAGAAGAAGCAGAACGATATAGGAAAACAGGAAAAGAATGAATTAAGTAGGAACAATAGAAGAAAGAAGGGAAAATGAAGAAATTAATAAGGGAGGTAAGAAAGAGAAAGAAAATCCAAGGAATTAAAGATGTGACGAAGAATTCCGAAGAGGAATTGATGATTTTTGGTAGCGCAGTCTCTTATCCCATGCTGTTTCTGAATAGTTCTATTTAAATGAGGCACTCAATAGGTGAGGAACCCCGTACAATACATATTTATATTGTCAGTTGGAAGGAATCCTGAGGTGTAGGGACATTTATACGTGTTTACATAGGGAGGAGAAAATTGGTTGGGTTTGCCCGATAGGAAGCAATCGCATTAATGACGTCACGAGGAAGATCTATGTAAAGAGACGAGTTGGAAGTCTTGGAAGCTGCTCATGCCTTGAGGATAACAGCGGTGGGGTAAGAAGGGGAAAGTGGAGAAAGGTAGCGTGGGTGAGGTAAGGGAAGGGAGTAGAGTTGACTATAAATATAATACGAAATAAAAGTAAAAAGAAGAGAAACGAAACCTTGCGCTCACTATTCTGAACAGTGAGTGCTATTTTTAAAGAGAAGAGATGTTTTGTATTGTCGACTCATATCTATGTAACTAATACTACTGCTGCTGCTGCTGGCACTTACTCGTGCTACTACTACTACTACTACTACTACTACTACTACTACTACTACTACTACTACTACTACTACTACTACTACTACTACTACTACTACATGACAAGTACAGGGACATCATTTTATTTTTACTAATATTTTTAATATTAACTTGCCTATACCTCTCGATCAACGCCGTTTGCTACCCCCTTCCACGACTGGAGTTCGATGATACTGGTGTAATATACAAATAAATCACTTTATTAGGTATAGGAGGGAAGAAAAGTAGTTCATCCATTTACGTAAACTAGGAAATATTGCGCTTTTGAGTTTGATCATTTTCATTAGGTTTTTGTTTAATCAAAATACAGTACATTATTAACATTGAGTGTTTTTACTCACGAACTGAGCTATCCATTCAGACGTATTCATTATGCAGTGTATATTATACCGTCTACAGCACCTTAGCGTACACTATAGAGAATGAAGTTAAATTGAAAAATAATCATAATATGGATATTTAAACACATTTTTGAAAATGATCGCCGTTCATTTCGATACAGGCTTCAGTTCTAATGTGCATATTATCGCACTATAGACTATTATAAGTTACCTAATCCCAATTACCAGTTTCGTTCTTCGTACTAGTAACTCATGTTGAAATAATTCTGTACCTACTCTATAAAAGAGTACCTTACATACTGTAAATTCATTCTTCACTTCTGCCCTATTCGAAAAGATAAAATTACTCAGACATACTATCTACTGTTCGTCCAAGTGGTTATGTCGTAGGGTCGTAGAAAGGGAGGAAATCACGTGACAGTTAATAACTTAACGAGGCCCTTTTATTTAAGTTATTTTGAACAATTGTATAATATTACGTAGACGTCCAATTCCTAACAGAAATTAATGTTCTCAGAAAAGAGCTAAGACAGCCCAGCCACTAGCTGGCGAATAAAAGCTGGTGGGGGAAACCGGGATACGACGTAGGCAAATGGATGACAGTACCTGTACGAAAATGATTCAATATTGAAAGATCTTTCGTAACATATTTTTGGAACGTACTGTTTACTATGACCGTAAGGCTACTGTGACTGTATTGAATCTGTGTGGAGAACGGTTGAACTTCGTTAATAGAAGGGGTGGGAGTGAAGTACATTCAAAAACTCAGGTACAATAAAAATTGAAGTAAAAATAAAATGATGTCCCTCTATATATATATGCGTACTGGTGAACGAAATTCTGTTTGCGCAGGAGTATCACAGCGATGAAATGGAATTTATGGAGAGGGGCACTACGACCCAGTACTGTGACCTTTCACGATCTATTGCTCTAACCCTCAAGCTAGGCATATTCCCAAACCCAAACCGGCTGACTACACTAAGGTTATATTGTATTGTATTTATTTACATTCCATGGTATTCGTACATCATTTCACAGCTAGAATATGGAACATGTAAATAAAATCTTAATGTAGTAGGCTACTGTAAAATCTTAATTATAGTCACAATCTAGTGAAATATATGTTACAGAAGAGTTTTACAATACAGTCTACTAGTACAACACAAGGATTTAGTATCAGTACTTAATACAATACTCATGAAGCATTTTTGAATGTCATGAATTCACCTACAGAATAGAAGGTCCTAAATAATCTCAGGTTTGAGTTTGGTTTTCTTATATCCAAAAGGAAGGCTATTAAAATTTTTATTGCCATATAACGCACTGATGCTGATGGAACATCCCTCGCACTGGCTTCTGGGAGAGTCAAAATAAGACAACACAGTATAGGTCTATTACAATTCGTGCACAGACTGTAACGGTCATCAGATAACACAGATTCTTTCTTGAACACCAGGACAGTGCTACCCAGACAGTCTCCGATCGGAATGATCATTCCACGAATTCTTCTAGCAAGAGACACCATAAGCTTCGTCGCCCAACATCAGGAATACTACTGCTGATACCGCCTATCTAACGTTCCCGTCCGTGTAGAGGCGCAGTTGTGAATGTTGCAAAGAGAAGTAGAACTGGTTGACAGTGTTCAATCGGCATCACCGAAGCTCGTACACCTTCTCCTGAAACCATATTTTAATGTGACTTTATTGAAAGTACAAGCAAAAATAAATGCCATACTGTACGTGTAACAGGTAATTCAAGAAGTCTTCGTTAGATGGCTTACGTGCCAAAGCGGACGCGTGCTGCGATCTGTTGTGTTTTGCATAATCTACTTGCAAAGATTAAATATAATGAAAAATAATATTAAATACTATGAATGAATGAATGAATATATTTGTCATTAAACAATACCTTTCTGGTGAGACGGCACTTCTCAATTTTATTAATATACAGAGCCCTCTCTCCGTTTTACAAGCCTCTCATTATTTATTTTAAGATATTTCGATATTTCGTATTTACTTCAGGCCCTCTTACAATCCTCCTTTTAAAGAATGCATTTTCAATGTTCATTCATTCATAGTGTCCTGCCCATGGGCAGGTCTTTCACTGCAAACCCAGCATTCCTCATTCTTTCCTTTTTCTGCCTTGATCTTTGTCTCCGCATACGATCCATATATCTTAATGTCGTCTATCATCTGATATCTTCTTCTACTCCAAACTCTTCTCCCGTTCACCATTCCTCCCAGTGCATCCTTCAGTAGGCAGTTTCTTCTCAGCCAGTGACCCAACCAATTCCTTTTCCTCTTTCTGATCAGTTTCAGCATCACTCTTTCCAACACAGCTTCTTTTCTTATTCTGTCTGTCTACTTGACACGCTCCATCCATTTTCAGTTTTATACTGTATAGCCTAAAATCTATATGGGACCTAACTTCTTTTGCTTACCAGTTTTCATAGAAATCGGTTCTGCCATTATCGAGTGAAAAGGTAACAAACATACAGACAGACAAACAAGATTTCAAAAAGGCGATTTTAGGAATTTTAGGACTTAGGGTAATAGCCTACATTATAACAATTTAATAATAATAATTTATTTATTTAATCTGGCAGAGCTAAGGCTAGTAGGCCTTCTCTTCCACACAGCCAGACTCTATACATGGTAAATAGGCTACATTATACATGGTAGTTTGCAAAAGCGAAAATTACCAGAAAAGTTTAGATTACAATTTTATTATTTAGTATCGATGTTACATTGATTTCTTCTACTGTTACTTACTGTACTTACTTACTT
This sequence comes from Periplaneta americana, assembly GCF_040183065.1. NCBI lineage: Eukaryota > Metazoa > Arthropoda > Insecta > Blattodea > Blattidae > Periplaneta > Periplaneta americana. The sequence goes on along the minus strand of NC_091122.1, from coordinate 130,510,238 downwards.
ACTTACTTACTTACTTACAAATGGCCTTTAAGGAACCCGCAGGTTCATTGCCGCCCTCACATAAGCCCGCCATCGGTCTCTATCCTGTGCAAGATTAATCCAGTCTCTATGATCATATCCCGCCTCCCCAAAGGTCTTTTTCCCTCCAACCTCCCAACTAACACTCTATATGCATTTCTGCATTCGCCCATACGTGCTACATGCCCTGCCCATCTCAAACGTCTGGATTTAACGTTTCTAATTATGTCAGGTGAATAATACAATGCATGCAGTCCTGCATTGTATAACTTTCTCCATTCTCCTGTAACTTCATCCCTTTTAGCCCCAATTTTTTTCCTAAGAACCTTATTCTCAAACACCCTTAATCTCTGTTCCTCTCTCAAAGTGAGGGTCCAAGTTTCACAACCATACAGAACAACCGGTAATATAACTGTTTTATAAATTTTAACTTTCAGATTTTTTGACAGCAGACTAGATGACAAAAGCTTCTCAACCGAATGATAACAGGCATTTCCCATCGTTATTCTGCATTTAATTTCCTCCCGAGAGTCATTTGTATCTGTTACTGTTGCTCCAAGATATTTGAATTTTTCCACCTCTTCGAAAGATAAATCTCCGATTTTTATATTTCCATTTCGTACAATATTCTCGTCACGAGACATAATCATATACTGCGTTTTTTCGGGATTTACTTCCAAACCTATCGCTTTACATGATTCATGTAAAATTTCCTTGTTTTCCATAATAGTTTGGAGATTTTCTCCTAACATATTCACGTCATCCGCATAGACAAGAAGCTGATGTAACTCGTTCAATTCTAAACCCTCTCCGTTTTCCTGGACTTTCCTAATGGCATATTCTTAAGCGAAGTTAAAAAGTAAAGGTGATAGTGCATCTCCCTGCTTTAGCCCGCGGTGAATTAGAAAAGCATCAGACAGAAGCTGGCCTATACGGTCTCTGTTGTATGTAACAGTAGAAGAAATCACTGTTACTTGTTTTTATTTCTGTTATACTTAACATCCAGTTTTACACATCGAGTTTCATGGGCGATGACAGAATACGATGAAAGAGTAATGGAACGGAGAAAAATTCTCTCCGGCGCCGGGATTTGAACCCGGTTTTTTCAGCTCTACGTGCTGAAGCTTTATCCACTAAGCCACACCGGATTCCACCTCGGCGTCGGAAGAATCGTCTCAGTTCCGGTGGAATCCGGTGTGGCTTAGTAGAGCTGGAAACCCGGGTTCAAATGCCGGCGCCGGAGAGAATTTTTCTCCGTTCCATTACTCTTTCATCGTATGATGACGCAGAATATCTGCATGGAAATACCATATGTACTTCGGTACATTATAATAATATATATGACAGAATATACAAAATTAAATGATACTGTTGATACCTCAGAAAAGGCAAAATCCAGAAAATAATTAATGCAATGAGTAAGTACCTATTACACAGTTCAGCAAAGCGCTTTAATTAATTTATGCAATTGACTCTCATTAATTTTAATTAATTTTACTGATTTTAAGTAGCATTATACTATTTATAGGATTTCGAAAACTTTAATGAGTTTTATCATAGGTGTTTATGTATTTAGGTTTCATTTATTTGATGCTAAACAAACATACGGTGGAAGTCCAGTGATGTGTGGTCGGGACAGTAGCTCGTCTTCACCTAAATCAACACAAAATAACACACTGACAATAAATTCACTTACACGGCTGAATGAAGTCTGACATTCTCTTCGTGGATGCCGATTTTAAGGAGAGTTCATTGAAATACACCGTTAGTCCACCTGGTATCGGCATCTGTTGATATTGCCTGAAATCAACTGTCACAATATAAGCTTAAATAAACTCTCTATACGGCCCCGGGCTGTTTTCAGTCTGCGCTACCCTAGTATCGGGTTAAGCATATCGTTACAAAAGTCAAAAGCAAAACGCACCTACCTGTTATAGATTATATTATTGCTCAGCATTGAAATTTCAGACGTAACTTTGAACTGACTTACACTTCAAAGCTACACGATCAAATCCGCATCAGTAACAGATGTGTTAGTACGGTTTGTCTTTGTACTTTCCTTCGACTTATCTCAAAATATAACATAACCCCATCTTATTTTACGAAACAAAATCTACATGAAGAATGTTTATTATTATTATTATTATTATTATTATTATTATTATTATTATTATTATTATTAAAAATATCTCAGCCATATACATATAAAGATAAATTCAAAATTTTTATGACATTTTACTCTTAAAAGAACTGTCTTTAAAATGTCTGGAATACAATTTTGATATCGTCTGTTTTTTTTTTTTCAAAAACTAATCTCGAATTGAAATTTTTGCAGCAATGAAATTACTACTTAAAAAAAGGAAATTTTGCATCAATTTGAAAAAAAAATCATATTTCACTATCTCCTCTGATTGAGATTCTGCCTAATATGTATATCTATTATCAGGCAGTACATCTCACTTGACGATGTGTCAGAGGAAAAACACTTGTTTGTATAATTTGAAGTCTGATTAATGTAATATGTTACTAGTCAGCGATATATGCAGTGGAGGGGGAAAGGAACTGGCTACCCTACCCCATTATCTCCTGACTTAGTCGCCATTTGAGTGATGTCTTATTGGTGTCACTTATAAAGCTCAAACCTGTCTTCGGACAGTTAACTAAAAACAAATGATATCAAAATTGTATTCCAGACATTTTAAGCACAGTTCTTTTAAGAGTAAAATGTCATAAAAAATTTTAATTTTCCTTTAAATATGGCTGAAATATTTTCAATTTAGTGAACTACTGTATGCCTGTTTTTTTTCCAAGTTTGGGCCCCATTTTTTTTTTCAAAAACTAATCTCGAATTGAAATTGTTGCAGCAGTGAAATGTCTACGTAAAAAAGGAAATTTTGCAATTAGAAACAAATTCATATTTCACTATCTCCTATGATTGAGATTCTCGCTTTTAAGTAGGCCTATATCTATTATATATTACATTTCACTTGACGATATGTGTCAGATGTTTGTATACATCTGAAGTTTGATTAGTGTAATATGTTACTAGTCAGCCATGTATGCAATGGAGGGGGAAATGAACTGGCCACCCTACCCCATTATCTCATGGCTTACTTGTTACATGACTGATGTCTTATTCATGTCACTTATTAAGTTGGAACCTGTCTTTAGACAGTTAACTAAAACCATACAATATCAAAATTGTACCCCAGACATTTTAAGGAACGTGCTTTTAAGAGTAAAATGTCATAATAAGTTTTGAATTTATCTTTAAATATGGCTGAGATATTTCCAATTTAGTGAACTATAGTATTCTTGTTGTTGTTGTTTTTTTTTTTTTTCCAAAAACTAACCTCGAATTTAAGTTGTTGCAGCAATTAAATTTATACGTAAAAAAAAAAAAGGAAATTTTGATTGAGATTCTGGCTGGTATGTATATCTGTGATCGGGCAGTAGATCTCGCTTGACGGTATGTGCCGGAGAAAGAAGAATTGTTTGTATGCATCTGAAGTCTGATTAATGTAATATGTTACTTGTCACAGATGTATGTAATGGAGGGGGAAAGGAACTGGTCACACTATCCCATTATCTCCTGTCTTAGTTGCTTCATGAGTGATGCCTTATTGGTGCCGCTTATGACGTTCAAAACCTGTCTTCGGACAGATGACTAAACAACCTCCCTTCAACCGTTCAGGTAGGAAAGTAACGTACCCTACCCTATCTCCCCGCAAGTCAATATGTTTCAACTCTTCTTGGCCCAAGAATAGTAGAGGCTTGTAAGATTTAAGTCATCGTACCCGGAAGGCGTAAAAAGTGGTTAGCCTGCTATCACAGTCTAGTATATACAGTCACGAAGTTCAATACGTAGTAAATATGCATCCATAGATAGTTGCTAACCACTAGGATCGCTAATATCGCCTCATTACAGGCAATGCAAAAAAGTACCGGCACAGTCAATTGTTCCTAGCACCCTCACAACTCAAGCTTCGTGACTGTATATACTAGACTGTGCTGCTATTATGATTACGATTTTGGTGTTATTATTATTCGTGTAAGTTTGTTAGGGGCGAAGGAAAGCAGTTCGTTCTTGTTTTAAAGCCCAAGCTCTGTACCAAGCAACACAATTTTAGAAACAATGGTGTTATGAGAAGAACGAAGGAAAAACTGTGAATGTAACGTATGTTTCTTTCCAAATCCTTCCACCGCGTATGGCTGCCACACCTTAAATGGCCCCCGGGCACGGTCTCTGTTTACCCACTCTCTAAACTTTGTTTATTTGTTTAGATTCTGTTGTACCGCGCCAATGTTATGTCCAGACTCGAAATTTTGTCCTGTACACAGTCCAGTATGCCGCAGTGCTGGAATATTGATCAGGGCCCGTGATTATCCTGGCATTTATTTCCAGACAAAATAACTCACTCCCTGATGAAGCATCGCTAAATAATTATACATTTCACGATAGTCAATATTGCTTACATGCTTTTACCAATTTATTTGCTTTCGGATGATTGAAATTGTTTTTTTTTTTTCTGTTACTAGGCAACGTGGATTTCCAGTCATTGATTCTCACTCATAACAAGATAGGAAATTGTGCGTGTCCACGTAACAATCGGTGTGTGTCCGCGTCGTAATAGTGTTTTAGTCTGTAACGATACTTGTAATTGGCTGTTTTAGCTATGCAGCTGTTTCAGTATTTTTGCATGTGCTGGAAAGTTAGTCTTAATAATTAGTTTTTGTCCGACCATGACAGATTTGGTTCTTCGAAAACTTTCAAGTTCCTTCTCTGTACCGTTCCCGACCATTTTTCCGAAACTGTTATTCCTAACTTCTATTTTTCTTGATTTTACTTTTTCCGAAACATTTATTCCGAATGTACATTTTTCTGAAAAGAAATGTTTCCGTTATCCCACTAAACAACAAGAATTTTGCTCCGATTTAAAACAATGTGTCCCTTATGGTTTGGTGTGCGCTGAATCCGAAAATGTATCTCTTTTCTTCGTATCATGTAAGGTTTTTAAGATATACTATGATTTCACTTTTCGACAAACGCTCCCCCAGGAAACATCTGGAGCGGATTGGGGGTTATAAACCAAAACAAAACCTAATGCATTTTATGGGTATATGACTTATTTCCGGTTTCTTATGGTTGTTGGTATGTTCTTTTGTACTTATAATAAATAAACAGATATTGGTCCCTTCTATCCAGTAAATGTTATAATAGTTCAAAGCGAGGTCTACACAATGAACAAAGAAGGATGTGGTTTTCAATATTTAAAAGAAAAGTTTACCGTTTTGAGTGAAGGCAAATTAAAAGAGAGCATTTTCATCAGACCACAAATTCACAAAGTTATGGCTGACTCTTTGTTTGAGGAAAATCTTTACGGTACAAAAAAAAATAACATAGCGCACTTTCAAAGACATTTGCTCAAATTTCCTTGGAAATTCTAGGGCTGACAACTACATAGAACTTGTTGTTGAAACCATGCCAAGTGCATATGAGAAAATGGGATGTAATATGTGTCTCAAAATACACTTTTTACATTCTCATTTGGATTTCTTTCTTCCTAACCTTGGAGCGGTAAGCGACGAGCATGGGAAAAGATTTCATCAAGAAATACCTGAAATAGAAAGGCGATATAAAGGAAGATCATCATCCAGCATGCTTGCAGACTGTTGTTGGTTCCTTGTAAAAGACAGTCCCGGGTCTAGTTATAAACAGAAGTCATCCAGAAAATTCTTTTAAAATTTTATATTTAATGTAAGTTCAAATTCCGAGATTTCTTTTATTATACGCATGAAATATTTTTATTCTTGTTGTGTTTTAAACTATGAAACATCTTTTTTGTATCCAGTACACATTTTTCAAGTATTATGAGGCATTTTGAATCCCTAGTGTGTTGTAATTTTACCAGTAGCAGCGAAAAATAAAAAAAAGAAGTTTTTTCATAAAATATCCAGTTCGTTTTCCCCGGAAAACGGTACGTGATGGGGCAATTTGGATTTTAAATTCAGATTTATGTCACACATATTAGTAATATTCAACTATTTTTATTTCGGAGCAAGACAAAAAATAAAAATTTGTTATCAGTTAATTATAAATTTCGCATTAGAATGCATGAAAGCTCCCATAAACTCGGAGACTTATATGTACAAACTTACCTCTGGGAGGTATCTATATCTGAATTAGATGGTTGTCCATACACGCCCAGACTTACCTCCTAGACTCTTAGTTCAACAAGGAGCGTAAGAGATGGTCGACATCAATTATTGCCGGCGGAGAAATGCTATCACTCAAAGACTATTCCTCCATGGTTCTGCGTTCCTTTGTCCGCCATTCCCTAAGACCATTCTTAAAATAGCATCTCTGTAGTTTTGCTGTTATGAAGTATTACAACGTACAGTTACCCTTAAAAGGAATGAGACGACTCTTGGTCGTCGGAAGTTAAAGTTCTACAGCGCGGTTCACTCGATATCGATGTAACGATACGTTTCATGACAATACAACAAGAATTGTTACAAGGACCACAACAAGGACAAGGACCAGAATAAGGATCGCGAAGAAGACAGCCATTTAAGGCCAGAATTTCTCAAGATAGCTCGGGTCACAAAATATCATTGCTTCTCTGTACCGAATGGCAAATGCCTGCTATAGGATCTACATTCTAGACTGCTGCTGTCACTGTCTTTTCTCGGTAGCTCATATAGTAGCGTGTCGGTTCCACTGCTTAACCGAAATGTCTCGTGTTCGATCCCAGGTAAAACTTTTTTTTTATTGAGGTGTAATTAATTCCTTCACAGTTCCTCGACTATCTAATTTGTCGAAAAATATGAATAATTTATGCCCAATTTCTGGGTCTTACAAGTGGGCTGAACCTCGTCAAAAAAAAATCTTACTTGGAAGTTAAAAGTATTCTTCCTCAAACAAAAATTATACGAAACAAAAAGAGACCTGTTAACTTAAAATCTTGTCCACATGCCATCAGCTTCTATTACAGCTCTAAGTCAGTCCGGCATGGATGTCACGAGATTGTGGAATAAGTTCTAATCCCCGGCGAGATCTTCCCAGGTGTCAACAACTTGATCCCACAATTCGTCTCGAATTTCGATGGCGTCGGTGGGCATAGGTGGCTATCCTTCTCTTTTTAAATTATGAAAGAGGGAAATAGAATATATTTGAATAGAAAATTATAAAATTCAGATAATGCAATTAAAGCTATTCGGAATATTATTAAAATTGAACTTGTAGATATCCTAAGAAAGAAAATATTTTTTCATTAAAACCAGTGATTATAAAGTAGAGGATCCCAAATCTATTGAAAATTATTTTAACGTCTTATAGTATATAGTACAGAAATATTATTGACAACTTAAACATTCAAGATTTTGCAAAAGATACTACAATTAGTTACTTAACAGATGCATTTAATAATTAGTATTAATATATGTAATCAGTCAATAACTGCAACAGTCCTTTTTCATTCAATCATAATATGAATAAAGTTGAAAGCACATTAAATTAAACACTATTGCAAACACGTAGATAAAATAGTTAAAATCAACTGAAGGTGTGAGAATAAAATAATCCAAAGCCACACTTTTAACAAAAATTGTTTCGTGCGAGTGCATTTATTACACATTTGGGAAAGCTACTAATAAAATATTGTAATAATTACTCAACAAATGACATAGCCTAAGGACTCTAAACCTTTGTAAAAGTTTGTCTGTGTGGCTTAGGAATATTTTTTAGTTTCATTTTAATTGTTAGTTTTTTAATATATATGCATTTACATTGTATATGTGTGTATATAAATGCATTCATTAGATTAACGTTTATAATATTATAACTTGTAATTTTGTACTGTCTGTGATCATTAACACTTAATCTCAGGACTTTGTAAAATTCTATTTCAACGTTACTTAGCTATTTCAACGTTATTTAGACAAAAAATCGTTAATGTAGACTAAGAATCGAACTCGCACTCTTCTACACGAGACGCAGAAGTCTTAGCGTCTGAGCTATTGAAACGGCACGAAAGCTTTCCTTTCTGTGCGGAGTATCGATCTAGTCATGAAGGTCCATTGTCGATTTAACTACACGATTTATGTATATAATTATCTTTTATTTACGTAATATTATCATATTTTTTGCCGTTTTTGAAGTGAATTTCGGAACGATGCTAGTAACAAACCAAATAGCCTGAATCTAAGTAACTCAATATTCGTTATCTTGTGTATCAGTGCTCTGGTCTCTGATCATGCGCAGTGTTTTACATCTGAGACTTAGGAATATTCAATCGTCTCATTATTTTCCAGGGAAACTGTACTAACGAACATTTCTATAAATTCTAAGAGAAATTAATGAAAATAATTCCTCAAATCTGAGCTTTCATAGCTTGCAACCATTTCGCTACAGAGAACTGCTTAAAATTAAACCATGGAATCTTGACCACATACGCGCAGTATCGTTTGTTTCTGCAACTTAATTTGGAGAGCACTAAAAAATTTCAAGCCGTCGTAGAAGTCTGCAGACTTACTCTAAGGCCAAAAGTCAATACCTTTCACTCATACACGATGAGACTTGCCTGTGGATTTGGGTTTGTACAAACTTACCTCCAGGTAAGTCTTTGTATGTATGGGGCCCTTTATAAACAATAATAGGCTGATATTTTGGCGTTTCTAAGTAATGAAGCGACTTCGAACAAAGAAATGTTCCTTAAGAGCCATCACCATCGACAGTAAGATACTTCTTAGAGTGCTTGAAGATGACGAACTACCATGCCGTTCTCTTCCTCCAAACGAAGACGCAGGGCAAGTGGAACAAAATATGGAACGTGCAGCCCAAGACCAACCGGATGCTGCGTAGATCTCGCGCTACGCCGCATCGGCCAGTTTTCGTCGTTTTCTGCTGGCTCTCTGTCGTTCGACTACTCTACTCGTCTGTTATCGTATTTTATAATTCTGATAATATTTTTACTTCGCATAGTCCGGTAGCCATATTTTTCTACTATCCTCTTTTACAATCGAGAGAAAATAGGTTCCTTAGAAGACCCCCTGAGAGAGGCAGGAGATTATAATAGATAGTTGGATCTAGTCCTGGAAAGGAAAATCAAGACGATGTTGATTATACATATATTCACATCATCATTCTGATTTTCTTCTTCAGCGCTTCTTCCTTTTTTCATTTATATTTCTCTCTTCGTCAGTTTTTCTTCCTTTCCTTCCTATTCCTCCTAATCCTTCTCTATTTCTCTTCTGCTCTTCCTTTCTCTTCTGATCATTTTTCTTTTCTCTTTTTCTCCCAATCTTCCTTTTCATTTTTCCTTTCTCATTTTCATCTTCTCTTCATTTCCCCCTCCTTTTCCTCATGATACTTCTCTATTTCTCTTTTTCTTTATTCCCGTTCCCTCTTTATTTTTAACTTTAATTTTCTTCCTCATTTTTATCATCTTCTCTCCCTTTTTCATGTAGCCTACTTCCTCCTGGTGCTTCTCTATTTATCTTCTGTTCTTCCTTTTCTCTTTTTCTCTTAATCTTCCTCTTTATTTCTCGTTTCTCATTTTCATCTTATTTTCATTTCCCCCTCCCTTTCCTCATAATAATTTTCTATTTCTCATTTTTCTTTATTCCCTTTTCTTCCGCATTGTTCACTTTAGTTTTTCTTTCACATTTTCTTCACCTTCTCTTCCATTTTCACGTATTTCCTCCTAATCCTCCTCTATTTCTCTTCCATTCTTCCTCATTGTTCTTTCCTTTTTTTCTTTTTCTCCTAATCTTCCTCATCAGTTTTCATTTCTCATTTTCATCTTTCTCTTCATTTTTCCTTCCTTTGCTCCTATTTCTTCTCTATTTCTCTTATTTTTTCCTTTTCTCGTCATCTTCGACTTTATTTTTCCTTTCTCATTTTCATCTTCTCTTCATTTCCCCTCACTTTCCTCCCAATTATTCTCTATTTATTTTATTTTCTTCTTTTTCTCCTCATCTTCGTCTTTAGATTTACTTCCTCATTTTTATCTTCTTCTCTTCCTTTTCTCTGTATTTCCTCCTAATCATTTTCCAGTTCTCTTCTATTCTTCCTCATTGTTTCTTCCTTTTTTCTTTTTCTCCTACTCCTCCTCTTTATTTTTCCTCTCTCATTTTCATCTTTGTCTCTTCATTTTCCCTTCCTTTTCTCCTAATCCTTCTGTATTTCTCTGATTTTTCTCTTTTTTCTCTAAGTTTGCACCTCACTTCTTTCTCATTTTCATCATGTTCTCTTTCTTTTTTCTGTATTTCCTCCTAATACTTCTCTATTTCTTTTCCTTTCTCCTTCAACGATTATTCCTTTTTCACTTTTCTTCTCATCTTTCTCCTTCCTTTTTCGTTCCCAACTTCATCTTCTCTTCCCTTTTTTCCATTTTCCCTCTTAATCCATCTCTTCCTTTTGTATTCATCGTTTCCTTCTGTGTCCTATTATTTTTCTCATTCTAGTCCCTTTTCTCTTCATTTTATTCTCTTACTCATTTTTGTCCTAATCCATCAGTCTTTTTGTTTCTTTCTTCTTCTCCTCTCTCCTCTCCTCTCCGCTTCCCTCCCCTCCTCTCTTCTTCTTTTCTCTCCCCTCTTTTCCACCTAATCTTTCCCTATTTCTCTTCCTTCCTAATCTTTCTTTATTTTTCCCTTTTTGCCCCAATCATACGCTTAGTTTTTCCTTTCTCTTCTCTTTTCACCTCCTTTTTCTCCTAATCTATATTTTTCTTTTTTTCTTCCCCCTTGTCTTGATCTTTTTCTTTCTTTTCCTCTACTTATTCTCATATTCTTCGCTTACTTTCTATCTCTTTCTCCTCACCTTCCATCCCTGTTGCCTTTCTCTCTTCTTCTTTTTCCTGTTCATTCCATCTTCCTTTGCTCCTCTTCCTCCTCATATTCTCTTTGCGTTACTCATATTTTTTTCTTTTCTCCTCCTCTTCCCTGTGTCCACCATTTCTGGCCACTTTGTAGGATTAAACACCGTAATAGCTATTGAGTTCAAATCAAGACAGACGATTCTCTTCGTGAATTTTTCTTTCTTGTGGAATAAACTGAGAAATGGATTTTGTTGCTGAAATAATAGTAATTTAAGTGTCAAGGGCAAAATAAAGATGTTTATAGCGGCGACTACGGGGTTGCTGCCGAGGGCCTCTGGCCCGAGGGTGGAAGTGGCCCGAGGTTTAAACATAAAATTTCGCCGAAGGTTCATACATTATTTTGTGGCGCACTAGTCCGTAATTGAGTAAATTAAAACTTTTTGATAAGAGTTTTAAGTTAGAAATTCGTTTTGTGTTTATACTGTATGTCTTGTTTAGCGTGTTTTATTTTTGGTATCTAGGGACTGTGTATACTTGCTTACTTACAAATGGCTTTTAAGGAACCCGCAAGTTCATTGCCGCCTCACATAAGCCCACCATCGTTCTCTATCCTGTGCAAGATTAATCCAGTCTCTACAATCATATCCCATCTCCCTCAAATCCATTTTAATATTATTCTCCCATCTACGTCTCGGCCTCCCTAAAGTTCTTTTTCCCTCCGGTCTCCCAACTAAAAATCTATATGCATTTCTGGATTCGCCCATACGTACTACATGCCCTGCCCATCTCAAATGTCTGGATTTAATGTTCCTAATTATGTCAGGTGAAGAATACAATGCGTGCAATTCTGCGTTGTGTAACTTTCTCCATTCTCCTGTAACTTCATCCCTCTTAGACCCAAATATTTTCCTAAGAATCTCATTCTCAAACATCCTTAATCTCTGTTCCCCTCTCAAAGTGAGAGTCCAAGTTTGTGTTCTACTCGAATAAGAAATAAGGGCTGTTGAGGTAGGGTAGACTGTATAGTTATTGACACATTAAGCACTTTTCTTTACATTTCTCTCCTGCAATTCTTTATTTTCAGTAACTAAGGTGTTTTAAATTTTGTTACTAGTTCTAAAGAACTCCTATGTTATCTTGGGTGAGTCAGATATTTTCAAATACACTTTAATGGTCATTAATTGATTAATAAATAAAAAATTACAAGAAAGTTTAATTATTGACACTTATTAGATAGATATTGACACTTTTGATACGGTTGTTGACACAAAGGTATTTTATTTACATCCAGACTTAGCCTAGCTGTTTTTAAGTCCACTTTTACACAAAATGAAATGAAGGATATTTAGACTACATTACACTTACAGTACATAATAAATTATGTAGTCTATCCACATAAAGGTCAACAACTGGTTATGAGAAATGAACGTAGAATCCTACATTCGATCAGGTAGAATGTCATCCATAAATGTTTTACAATGGTCACAATAGTGAATACTACTGTCGGAATTTGATGTTGAAGGGAGATTTGAGAAACATCTGTCCTGAAACAATTTTTCACAGAAGTCACACTCTCTTCCATCATTCTTTACATTTGCTGCACATTTAAAACATAGTCCATCTAAAGTGGGTCTTTGTTTTTTCTCTGAAATATTGAATACAATATCATTTTGACTTGTCAAATTCTGAAATTTCGTTGCAGCTTCATCAGAGAAAAGTTGTCTCCTGACTACCTTAGTTTTTTCTTGTACCTGATTCGCAGTTTCATTTTTTTCTGTAGAATTTCATTCTATTTTAGCTTATTTTTTTTTACTTTCTTCTACCCTTTTTTTTTAGTTACAGTCTTCTTTACTTTTTGTTTCTGTAAACCTTTGTTCTCTTTTCGGACTGCTTTACTTATTTATTTTTATTTTTTCTTCTTTCTTTCCTTCTCTTTTTCTCTTCCTTTCCAATTTCCCTTTTTCTAATGTAAGCTTCTTCTTTTCTTCCTCATTGTGTAACTCCTGCCATTTATCTGAAGTCAGTACAAAAGGTATTCTTTCAATATTTCTTTTCCCCTTCCTCTTAGGGGTATTTAGCCATACAAGAATATCTGACAGTGGTGATTTACCCTGGTTATTTTGTGTTGGTAGACTATTATCAACCAAAGCAGGGCTATCATTTGCACATCTTTGAATTGATTTTGATTCACCTATTGATTGTTTTGCATCTGAGATGTACTTTTCCTCTTCGAGTACAGAAACATTATCTTCCACTTGAGTCAAATCTCTTTCTTTGTTCCCATCATTCTCTGCTGATAATTGTTTCCAACATTTCAGTCCGACTTTCATGGGAAGATACTAGCTCGATCCATATTGTAAACAACATTTTAGACTCTTCATTCTCCCAAGTACAGATCTTGTTGTTTCTGTCTACAGCCTCAAATTTTGAAAGCAAATGTTGACCAATAATTTCCTTCAATCTGTTGTATGTGAGAACAGAGTTGGATGTTCTCTGTTCATTGGTATCTGTACTAGGTAAATCATTTCCATTGGCTTTTATTTTATTGCTGTCACCCAAACATGTTGAATAATCTATAGCATTGCTATCCCAAGGATATAGACCACAAGCTCTGAAACCTTTCTGCAATGTTTCAGCCTTTATTTGTGTCTTCACCACTTTTTCCAGGATTGCAACAAAGAATTCTTTGGTCAAAGCTTGTGATGGGTGTGCCCTTCGCCGTTCTAACACAGCAGACTTCCATCCACACTTAAGGGGAAAGAAAGCAGATACATCTGCTGGCTGTATGATTCTCGTAGAATTTGGGTACAGAGAAATCAGAATTATTTTAAATTCAGAACAGAGTTCACTCAACTGATATGTGAGATGAGTTTTGTGCCCATTCACAGCGTCTATAGCAGTCTCCAATGCTTCAGAAGAGTACCGATGTTTTTGTTTATTCATATTAGGCCTAGGTCTGCTTAGGCCTGAATAAGAATAAGATAGTTCTTGACACACAACATACAGTTATTGACACCCAATGACAATAATTGTAAGAAGTGAAATTAGCACTTCTAAAATCCGTATAATGGTTTCATTATGGCAATATCTATAAAATTCCGTTAAAATTCTAGCTGTAAATAAATTTCTCAAAAATACAGTTGTTGACATAGAGTGTCAATGACTGAGTTTAATAGGTATAAGGTTCTAGTTATTGCCACTGAGAATAAATCATCACAATATAGTTAATAAAAGTGGTAGAAATAGTTTTAATATATTAGGTAGATTCATTACCATAATACTAATTGAAATTATGTCTTACCTGATACTAATATGTACGCAGGCACACGAAGAATAAATGTAAATGCTTAAGAAAATATTCAAAATTTGCACTCATTTTTACACGCCCTATGAAAGTTGAGAATTATTCGACAATGCAACCAATTATTTAAAACGAATTACCAGTGTTGTTTTAGGATTGAAATGTACCATCAGATAATGAAAGTACCTTCTTTCTCTTTGCAGTAGGAACCTTATTATGTACACAAGAATGGAAAAGTGTCGATAACTGTAACAGTGTCAATAACCATACAGTCTACCCTATATTATGCTCAATTCGTATGCGCCCATTACAATTCCATTCCTGCTCACAATAACAATCACGAACAGCATAATCTTTTCACATTATTATAGGTATTCCATGAATCCCCTTATCACTTTTTGCGTAATACAGGAAACGGAAGTTTATCTTCTTTTGAGTGCGTAGGCCTAGTAAATGATTTTATTTATGTATGTCAGTTAAATAATTATTCACGAAAACAAACATGATAAAGGTACTCAGTTGCGAAATCCATAAATCGCATAATAAAACATTTTTTTTTAATTGCTAAAATATTTTTTATCTAGCACTTAGGTTATGTATCTTAATGTTTTTATGTTTCGTTTGATGATTTTGTAACATAGTTAAAAATAAACTGACTTGGAATCACTCCGCCTTTCTCGTGTAATCATTGTTGTATTATACTGAAATCACCAACTCATCGTTTCTGAATAGCATATATGAGGGACCTTAAATAAAGAAATACAAATAGCAGTAGACTAGACATGAGAAGTGCGAACAGGGGTTTGAAAGCAAGAAACGGGAGATTGCCGGGTTCCCTCCAGGCTAGAATACGAGCCAGATACTTGACGTTGGTTGGAGTGACTGCCAGAGATAACACTATGGCCACTTCCTCCCCGGTACTTTCAAATTTTAATCCATTGAACGCCAATACACCTCGCGGCAAAGCAAATCAAATCAAACCTGTCCATCGTTACTCCAGGTGAAGCACCGCACAATGGCGTTCTCCACCCCGCAGTGAATGATAGGCGTGCAAGAGACGCTGGCCCTGCCCTGCCCTGGTCCTAGCCCTAGCCCTTTTCCCTGTGTTTATACTATATAGATGAGACACGGCACTTCTGCTTGTGTGTGAGGAAGGCTGCAGTTAAAAGACAGGGTTCGCTAGCAGAAACAGAGAAAAAGTAATTTGCTATGACTAATGTAATGGTATTTCCAGTTCAGACATTGAATTCTATACAGTACGTAACGGTTTTAATAATAATAATAGTAATAATAATAATAATAATAATAATAATAATAATAATAATACATATGTGTTCTGCCCAAGGGCAGGTCTTTAACTATAAACCAGAGGTCTGCATCGGACGTTTTCGCTCGAGCGCCAAGTAGTTCATAGCATAATCCGATAGGTAGCGCACATGCATGATGGGTAAAATTGTCGCGAGCGATAAATCCTCGAACGGTTTAAGCCGAGCGTTAGACATTTGTTCTTGTTACAGTGATGAACTGTGTAGTAACATCATAGATGTTTATCATTTCAAAACTTTGCAGTGTTTAACTAACCTCTCCATAGTAAAACTACAAAACTTGCTTTAAAATGTAATATAAATGTTATAGGTAAATGTTCCCCCCCCCCCACACATACGTGTGATTTTGTTTTTGCCATATCTAATAGATGTTATTGGATGTAAATGTAATTATTATAAACGAAGAACACAATCACGATAATGCAAGACATGTATCAAGTTTTCTAGTAATAATAATAATAATAATAATAATAATAATAATAATAATAATAATCTCTAATAATAATAATAATAATAATAATAATAATAATAATAATAATAATAATAATCTCTAATAATTAGTGTATCAGTCTTTGCGTCTATAACAGTTGTGCAGCATGATTATCCCTTTTATTATATTTTCTGTGACGTTATCTCTGTACTAATATTGTTATTAATTTACTGCTATATAGTAATATTTTGTAAAACGTTTCTACATTGTCGCAGTATATAGGCAGGCCTATCATATTATATATGTGGTAAATCAAATATTGAATAATTATTAATTAGGAATAATAACTGTATATCGAAGTTTTCCATACTATTTTATTTATAAGTTCATGTTACTGTTTCGATACGTTCCATTAGACGTTTGTCATAAACCCAGAAAATGAAGCCTTATTTTTACCGTGTGAGCAAAACATATGTGTATCTTATCTGTCGCCTTCCATACAAGATAAGACATGTCGGTGAGATAACCTTGTACTGTGCTTCTATTTATTACGAGCGTATCACGACCGATCTTATCTCACTCGAGCGTGCGACATTCGACCGAGTTCAAGCGAGCGATTTAACTCCGATGCAGCACTCTGCTGTAAACCTAGCATTCTCCAATCTTTCCTATTTTCTGCCTTCCTCTTACTGTCCGCATATGATCCACATATTTTAATGTCGTCTATCATCTGACATCTTCTTCTCCCTCGAACTCTTCTCCCGTTCACCATTCCTTCCAGTGCATCCTTCAGCAGGCACTTTCTTCTCAGCCAGTGACCCAACCAATTCCTTTTTCTCTTCCTGATCAGTTTCAGCATTATTCTTTCTTACCCACTTTTTCCAACACAGCTTCATTTCTTATTCTGTCTGTCCACTTCACACGCTCCATTCTTCTCCATATCCACATTTCAAATGCTACTATTCGTTTCTCTTCACTTCTTCGTAATGTCCATGTTTCTGCCCCATACAATGCCTCATTCCACTCAAAGCACTTCACTAGTCACTTCCTTAGTTCTTTTTCCAGAGGTCCGCGGAAGATGCTCCTTTTTCTATTAAAAGCTTCCTTTATCATAATAATAATAATAATAATAATAATAATAATAATAATAATAATAATAATAATAATAATAATAATAACAATAATAATAGTAATAATAATTATTATTATTATTATTATTATTATCATTATTATAATAACAATGATAATAAATAATGTAAATGTCAAATATAAATATGATATATGATACGATAAAAAAGTTATGGTTTATTTAACGACGCTCGCAACTGCAGAGGTTATATCAGCGTCGCCGGTGTGCCGGAATTTTGTCCCGCAGGAGTTCTTTTACATGCCAGTAAATCTACTGACATGAACCTGTCGCATTTAAACACATTTAAATGCCATCAACCTGGGCCGGGATCAAACCCGCAACCTCGAGCACAGAAGGCCAGCGCTATACCGACTACGCTACCCAGGGCGACTGTGATATGATTATATAATAATAATAATAATAATAATAATAATAATAATAATAATAATAATAAATGCAATAACATTATAGGTCAAACTAGATGACATTAAACTTACATTTATTGATGAGAGCGGCATAATATTGTGCCGTGAGATTCGTTAGGTGTACCGCGAAACTTTCAATTTTTTTTCCGATAAAAATAAGTATAATAATTTCACTCAATCCAGTTTTCTAACATAGAATACGATGCTTTTATTTTTAAAAAAATCTAAACTATGCATTTTTTTTATTAAAATCGCCTTTAATTAATGAGCTTAAATGCGAAAATGTGCCACAATAATATAAATATCATGAAATATTATATATTTTTTTAAAAAAGAAACAAAATATGCAATTATATGTAACATAAAATTTGGTTCGATAAGCTTAAATGTTGATGATTCGTGAAGATAATATTAGTCAGTAATTAATTACAGCTAATGGAAGAATATATGACAATGTATGAGCTTTCTGGCGCTACATATTACTGCCTGATCTATACAGAAAAAGTGCATGTTACTGTATTTAAATCCTATCGATAATAAATCAACTTTCAAAGAGAGTCAAGAATAAAAATACTGTATAATAGCTAACATATACTTCAGTATTATCATTTTTATTTCAACACAACCCGATACGACGCGCCTGACGGCATTGGTTGCGATGTTGAACGTACTTTAGACGGGTTCTTGATAAAATGAATAAAGAATTTTAAAAATGATGTTATAGAAATTAGCAAAAATTTGTTTGGAATTGAACGGGTTACATCGGCTTCTTGTCTATGCGGATGAAGTGAATATGTAAGGAGAAAATCCACAAACGATTAGGGAAAACACAGAAATTTTACTTGAAGCAAATAAAGCGATAGGTTTGGAAGTATATCCCGAAAAGACAAAGTGTACGATTATGTCTCGTGACAAGAATATTGTACGAAATGGAAATAAATAAAAATTAATAAATGACACTCGGGAGGAAATTAAACGCAGAATAAATATGGGAAATGCCTGTCATTATTCGGTTGAGAAGCTTTTTGTCATCTAGTCTGCTATCAAAAGATCTTAAAGTTAATATTTGTAAAACAGTTATATTACCGGTTGTTCGGTATGGTTGTGAAACGTGGACTGTGACTTTGAGAGAGGAACGGAGATTAAGATATTTGAGAATAAGGTTCTTAGGAAAATATTTGGGGCTAAGAGGACTGAAGTTACAGGAGAATGGAGAAAGTTACACAACGCAGAACTGCACGCTTTGTATTCTTCACCTGACATAATTAGGAACATTAAATCCAGACGTTTGAGATGGACAGGGCATGTAGCACGTATGGGCGAATCCAAAAATGCATATAGAGTGCTAGTTGGGAGACCGGAGGGAAAAAGACCTTTAGGAAGGCCGAGACGTAGATGGGAAGATAATATTAAAATGGATTTGAGGGAGGTGGGATATGATGATAGAGAATGGATTAATCTTGCTCAGGATAGGGACCAATGGCGGGCTTATGTGAGGGCGGCAATGAACCTGCGGGTTCCTTAAAAGCCATTTGTAAGTAAGTAAGTAAGCAAATATTTGTATTTGTCCAATCTTTTTGACATTTCGGAAAAAATATTGTATAACTCAATCCAGGACACAGGACACACTATTAAAATCCAGGACGTCTGGCAACCCTGGGGATATCTATTATATCAATACCCCTTGATACGTATTTGAAATAATAGATCATGGGAAGAACTATACACTGTAAGATCATTCGCAACGTGACAAAGGAACTTAATTGTTTTGAAATGCATAGAATTTTAATGAGAAAGTGCCGGCATGTGTCAACATCTTTTTTATATGTAATCCTTGTTTGCTTTCATTCAGCGACAGTTACTCTTTCTGCTCGTCTTTTCTTACACCACTATTACCACTTCCACCGTCACAGCCTTACTAATTCATTGTATTAAACTGTAAGTACCCAGGCACTACATGATATTGATTTGAGTAGAACTATTTTCTCTCTTTTTATCGTTGATTCTCCTAACAAGAACTCTCTTCTGTCCTAGAATTTCTGTAAGTTGGCACTCGAGATTGTGCTTAATCATCACAGCGCAGAGGCACTGAAATAAACGGACAGTGGAATAAATATAGAATGTTGAAAGCAGTTCAAAGACCAAGCGGGCAGGCAGGTGGCCCTGACCCAGAGACGGAAACAACACGGCTAAGTTCGGCTGCGGCATCTCAAGGTTGCCTTGACCTTCCATAATTCGTGGCCCAGTACAGTTCGAACCGAGACTTTACTGATTCTTCTCGCGTTAAAACTGGCAGTTCCCAAAATATGAACTTTGGGCCAACTCCGCTATGACTGTGAAAAATCATCTCATTCGTTACTTCATTTTCGTTTGCATTTGACAAGGTTCACTGCGTCTTTTAATAGCTTTGACCTTCCATAATTCGTGGCCCAGTATAATTCGAACGGAGACTTTACTGTTTTTCCTCGCGTTACACTGGCAGTTCCCAAAATATGAACTTTGGGCCAACTCCGCTATGACTGTGAAAAATCATCTCATTCGTTACTTCATTTTCGTTTGCATTTGACAAGGTTTACTGCGTCTTTTAATAGCTTTGACCTTCCATAATTCGTGGCCCAGTACAATTCGAACCGAGACTTTACTGATTCTCCTCGTGTTAAAACTGGCAGTTCTCAAAATATGAACTTTGGGCCAACTCCGCTATGACTGTGAAAAATCATCTCATTCGTTACTTCATTTTCGTTTGCATTTGACAAGGTTTACTGCGTCTTTTAATAGCTTTGACCTTCCATAATTCGTGGCCCAGTACAGTTCGAACCGAGACTTTACTGATTTTCCTCGCGTTACAACTGGCAGTTGCCAAAATATGAACTTTAGGCCAACTCCGCTATGACTATGAAAAATCAACATTTCAATCGTTAATTCAGTTTCGTTTGCATTTCACAAGGTTTACTGCATCTCTTACTTAATAGCTCTGACCTTCCATAATTCGTGGCCCAATAGAGTTCGAACCGAGACTTTATTGTTTCCCTTCGCGTTACAACTGGCAGTTCCCAAAATATGAACTTTGGGCCAACTCCGCTATGACTATGAAAAATCAACATCTTAATCATTACTTCATTTTCGTTTACATTTGATAAAGTTCACTGCTCTCTTAATAGCTTTTGTCATCCAGTCTGCTCTCAAAAATCCTGAAAGTTACAATATGTAAAACAGTTACATTACCGGTTGTTTTATATGGTTGTGAAACTTTGACTCTCACTTTGAGAGAGGAATAGACGCTAAGGGTGTTAGAGAATAAGGTACTTAGGAAAATATTTGGGGCTAAGAAGGATGAAGTTACAGGAGAATGAAGGAAGTTACACAACGTAGAACTGCATACATTGTATTCTTCACCTGACATAATTAAGAACATTAAATCCAGACGTTTGAGATGGGCAGCCCATGTAGCACGTATGGGCGAATCCAGAAATGCATATAGAGTGTTAGTTAGGAGGCCGGAGGAAAAAGATCTTTGGGAGGCCGAGACGTAGATGGGAGGATAATATGAAAATGGATTTGAGGAAGGTGGGATGTGATGGTAGAGACTGGATTAATCTTGCTCAGGATAGGGACCGATTGCGGGCTTATGTGAGGGAGGCAATGAAACTCCGGGTTCCTTAATAGTAATATGCGTTACAAGAGCGGTATGTTGACGTTTTCATGTTCGAGGAAAAGATTGAAAAAGCGAAACGTAGTTGAGCTTTTTTAATTTCCGAGAACATGAAAACAAACATACCGCTCGTGTATCGTACATTATTTTGTGCGAAGACCGTTTATTTCATACCTGAAAGAGGAATTTCTAATTAGTTGCAATGAAATCTCCATCTTGGTTTCTGTTCAATGACGGCAACTTTAGAAAACAAATATATCTATCTTCAACATTGTTCCTATAAAATGTTTTCTGTGTTTACTATACTGCAGCAGGCCGTGATATACGTCTGTCTTTTTTTTTTCCCCCAGTCTATGATGAGTCTGGAATCTTGTTGATTTTTTCACGGCTTCCTTAATGTTACTTGCCTTACAAATGCAGTAACTTTTGTGGTGTTGTAGAGTTTACTTAATTTTTGCAAATATTCAAAAACAATAATTAACAGTGCAATTTAGGTGAAATTGCAGCGGTAAGTTTCCAATTTATAATTGTTACTATGTTAAACGTCTCTAAAAATAATATGTTAAAAGCCTAAAGCAGTAAAATGAATATGACGCTTAAGCGGTAAGAATAGGGAAATTGTTATGTGTGTTACGTTGGGAATACTGAATGTGGTATTTCACACTTACCGCGTATTGGTTTTGTGCGGAAGCAAGCAAATAGGCACGATCTCGCACAAAAGCCATTTGTAAGTAAGTATTAGAATACATACACAATTATCAAAATAATTGGCTTAAACGTGTCAATCGAAATATCCAGGTAAGGTCACTAGGACAATCTAGAATTACTAACCAAAAGGGAGAAGAACACTTGGACGTCCAGAGAAGAGATGGCAAGAACATTTTTGTAGACCGTAACAAGTTATTTTAGGACTATAACTAGTCACAATGATGGTGATAATGATGATACATGTCTTGTTGAAATCATTAGTTCTCGCACTTCGTATTGCATTAACATAATCATTTGAGTCCCATTGTACTGTATATACAGTGGGGCTACATAGGATGTCTGCACACATACAGTATACAGGATGATTCACGAGGATTTACCGTCACTTACGGATCTTATTTCCGAAGACATTCTGAGCAAAAAATGTCATATAAGCATATGTCCTAATCTCAATATTTTCAGAGTTACACTAATTTGAAGTTGTTTGTAAAATACCTCTTTTGTTTAGTTTCAAGGGTAAAAGAATTTTACATATAGAGAATGAACTATTCAGAAGTATCATTTCTTTAATTGGCTGGTATTCTGAAGCTAAAATGTTCTTAATTGCTTTGTACGGATTTTGATTTTCAATTTTTAACCAAAAATTACATCATTCTTACGCACTTATCACAAAACTTGTTACAAATCATACGACTTTAAGAACTTGATTCTTTACAGTTTAATTATGCATCCTATTATTCAGTGTTGAAGAATTTACAAGAGTGGCGTGATTTGTAACAATAAATTGTGACAGATGCGTAAGGAAAACGCAATTTTGTAGTTATAAATCGAAAAAAAAATTCTGTACGAAGCAACTATGAAATTCACAACACATTTTCAGCTTCAGAATACTAGGTAATTAAAGAAATTATGCTTCTGAATAGTTCATTCTTTATCTGTAATATTCTTTTACCCTTAAAACTGAAGAATAATGGTATTTTACAAACAATTATTTTAAATTAGTGTAACTCTGAAAATATTGAGATTAGGACACATGTTTATACGACTTTTTTGCTCAGAATGTTTTCGGAAATAAGGTTCGTAAGTATCAGTAAATTCTCGTGAATCACCCTGTATGTATGTATATATGATATGATATATTTGATGTCAACATTTACAACCATGTAATGTGGACCTCACAATTTTTGTATCCGGTGCCACAATTACATTCGTTACAGATATACCTTTTATAGACGCTTAAACTTGACTTTCTAACCCCATTTAAATTGATCAGTATTCTCCCTTTAAATCCTAACAACTTAATTTAGATCATTCAAAATTTACACTTTTGCGACTCTGTTCTTGATTTTCAGTACACTTATATCAAACCCCCACTGTTTCAATAATACTTGTTTCTAAAACGTACTATGCCATTGTCCAATAAGTTCGTTATTATGTCTGTTTCTTGTGTACATTTCATTTTCAGATCCCACTAATTTTCTACATGTTATACTTCGCTATCCTAGCTAGCCTCCCCCGCCAAACTCCTCACCTGTTTTCATTATCTCTATCGTTTTACTTAATTCCTATTACACTTCTCTAGTTCATTCACAATTGACACTTTATCACCCTGTTCTTGATTTTCAGTTCACTTAGGCTATATCGACGACACCCTGTTTCTAATAATACTATATGTATATATTCATCTCATATGGTGAAAATATAACTCCAAATGGGGACAATAAAATCGTCTGAAGTTCTTAAACTGCCCTCATGTTACATTGCGGGTTTTGATTGTTGCATGGGTTGGGCTGGCTTTCTATCAGCGAAGAGATCCAAATTCATTCTTCTGTCACATTCCAGCTTGTTTCCATAGTTTGTCTTGCGTGTGTTTCGAGTATCATTTGTTTCTAGAGTAATTGACAACAATGGAATCCAGTTTCCATTCTTTATGTCAGTCCAGGAATATTGATTGAGTTGTCAAGTTGCCATGTCAACTGGTGGGAGTCGCCTTGTGTAGCACATTGTTATTTCTACAATATCCTTGGGAGTTGTCAAGTTGAGGGCGTTAACTGTATTACTACACATGGAGATTATTCTTTTGGGCTACAGTGACTGATGATGCCATTATAACGATCGTTGCCCTTTTGTACTATCTGCAAATTAATCGAACGGGACCTTTGGTTTGAATATGAAGTTCAAATAAGTTGTCTGGCGCCTTACACTGTCTAAAATACAGAATCCAGCGACTTGGGTTTCTACTGTACTGAAGGGTTTCAGAATTATTGATACGAAGGGTTCAGAGCATAGCGGGCCAAACGCCATTTATTAAAAACTGAGCAAACAAGAGTTAAAGTTAAGTGAATACAATAGTTTAATGAAGATTGACATATCATTTAGTTTTAATGTGCATACTTTATCTTACTTGCTATATGTTTCGTTAAATTGTGGTAATCACTTAATTTTAACGCAACCAATTGCTGCAAGACACAATCAACTCTTCTATGACGCAATCATTTCCTCTAAGACACAACCAATTGCTGCAAGACGCAACCAATTGCTGCAAGTAGTAGTATTTACTTAATTATTTATTTATTTATTTATTTATTTATTTATTTATTTATTTATTTATTTATTTATTTATTTATTTATTTATTTATTTATTTATTTATTTATTTATTTAACCTGGTAGAGATAAGGCCGTCAGGCCTTCTCTGCACCTCTACCAGGGGATTACAACTATAATATGAAGAATAAAATTACAATTAATATTAAATTTACAATTACAATTACAATAAAAATTAAAGTACGACAAGATTACCTGATTAATGAAAGCTAGACATTTTATTATAGAAGTTAAGAACAAAGAATATTTTTGTATTTACTGAATTACAAATTAAACCTAGAATAACAAAATTCTATAGTGATGAAATTACCGGATATTGAAATATTTTGTGATATATTAAGAGAACTATTTACAAGAAACCATGTCTGAATGAGTCTCGATTACTGACCAAGTGCCTAGTAAGTTTCCGTTTGAATTGAGTTTTATTTCGACAGTCCCTGATGCTAGCAGGTAACGAATTCCAGAGTCATGGCAGGGCTATTGTGAAAGAGGATGAGTATGAGGAGGTGCGATGGGATGGTATTGTTAGTATTGTTTCATGGCGAGAGCGTGTGTTCAGATTGTGGTGGGAAGAAAGGTAAGTGAAGCGAGAAGACAGGTACGAAAGAATAGAAGAGTTCAAGATTTCGAAGAGAAGGAGAAGTGAATGTAAATTTCTTTTCTTATCTAGTTTAAGCCAACCTAATGTTTCCAGGGATGGAGTAATATGATCATATTTACGAACATTGCTTACAAAACGTACAAACAAATTATGAGCACGTTGAAGTTTCGTTTTGTTGTCGCTGGAAAGGTCAGTCAGTAAAATGTCAGCATAGTCAAAATAGGGAAATACAAGCGTCTGCACAAGGGACTTTTTTAAGCAAGAGGGAAAATGAACATTTATCCCTTTTAGCACATGGATAATAGAATATACTTTTCTGCAGGTTTCTGTGATTTGCATGTCCCAGTTGAGATTATTATCCATGTGAATGCCAAGTCGCAACCAATTGCTGCAAGACACAATCAACTCTTCTAAGACACAACCATTTCCTCTAAGACAACAACTTGCTGCAAGTCACAACCAATTGCTGCAAGTCACAACCAATTGCTTCAAGTCGCAATCAATTGCTTCAAGTCGCAATCAATTGCTGCAAGTCGCAACCAATTGCTGCAAGTCACAATAAACTCTTCTAAGACGCAACCATTTCGTCTAAGACAACCACTTGCTGCAAGTCACAACCAATTGCTGCAAGTCGCAACCAATTGCTGCAAGACACAATCAACTCTTCTAAGACGCAACCATTTCCTCTAAGACAATCACTTGCTGCAAGTCACAACCAATTGCTGCAAGTCGCAACCAATTGCTGCAAGTCACAACCACTTGCTGCAAGTCGCAACCAATTGCTGCAAGACACAATCAACTCTTCTAAGACGCAACCATTTCCTCTAAGACAACCACTTGCTGCAAGTCACAACCAATTGCTGCAAGTCGCAACCAATTGCTGCAAGTCACAACCACTTGCTTCAAGTCGCAACCAATTACTGCAAGTCACAACCAATTGCTGCAAGTCGCAACCAATTGCTGCAAGTCACAACCAATTGCTGCAAGTCGCAACCAATTGCTGCAAGTCGCAACCAATTGCTGCAAGTCACAACCACTTGCTGCAAGTCGCAACCAATTGCTGCAAGTCACAACCAATTACTGCAAGTCGCAACCAATTGCTCCAAGTCGCAACCAATTGCTGCAAGTCACAACCACTTGCTGCAAGTCGCAACCAATTGCTGCAAGTCGCAACCAATTGCTGCAAGTCACAACCACTTGCTGCAAGTCGCAACCAATTGCTGCAAGTCGCAACCAATTGCTGCAAGTCACAACCACTTGCTGCAAGTCGCAACCAATTGCTGCAAGTCACAACCACTTGCTGCAAGTCACAACCAATTGCTGCAAGTCGCAACCAATTGCTGCAAGCCACAACCACTTGCTGCAAGTCGCAACCAATTGCTGCAAGTCACAACCAATTGCTGCAAGTCGCAACCAATTGCTGCAAGTCGCAACCAATTGCTGCAAGTCACAACCACTTGCTGCAAGTCGCAACCAATTGCTGCAAGTCGCAACCAATTGCTGCAAGTCACAACCACTAGCTTGCAAGTCGCAACCAATTGCTGCAAGTCGCAACCAATTGCTGCAAGTCGCAACCAATTGCTGCAAGTCGCAACCACTTGCTGCAAGTCGCAACCAATTGCTGCAAGTCGCAACCAATTGCTGCAAGTCGCAACCAATTGCTGCAAATCACAACCACTTGCTGCAAGTCGCAACCAATTGCTGCAAGTCGCAACCAATTGCTGCAAGTCGCAACCAATTGCTGCAAGTCACAACCACTTGCTGCAAGTCGCAACCAATTGCTGCAAGACACAATCAACTCTTCTAAGACGCAACCATTTCCTTTAAGACAACCAATTGCTGCAAGTCACAACCAATTGCTGCAAGACACAATCAACTCTTCTAAGACGCAACCATTTCCTCTAAGACAACCAATTGCTGCAAGTCACAACCAATTGCTGCAAGTCGCAACCAATTGCTGCAAGACACAATCAACTCTTCTAAGACGCAACCATTTCCTCTAAGACAACCAATTGCTGCAAGACACAATCAACTCTTCTAAGACGCAACCATTTCCTCTAAGACAACCACTTGCTGCAAGTCATAACCAATTGCTGCAAGACACAATCAACTCTTCTAAAACGCAACCATTTCCTCTAAGACAACCACTTGCTGCAAGTCACAACCAATTGCTGCAAGTCGCAATCAATTGCTGCAAGTCGCAATCAATTGCTGCAAGTCGCAACCAATTGCTACAAGTCACAACCAATTGCTGCAAGTCGCAACCAATTGCTGCAAGTCACAAGCAATTGCTGCAAGTCACAACCAATTGCTGCAAGACGCAATCAACTCTTCTAAGACGCAGCCAATTCCTGCTGTAAAAAGCAATCATTTCCTCTAAGACGCAACAAATTGCTTCAAGACGCAATCAAGTCTTCTAAGACGCAGCCAATTTCTGCTGTAAGAAGCAATCATTTCCTCTAAGACGTAACCAATTTCTGCAAGACGCAACCAACTTCTGCAAGAGATATTCAATTCCTGCAGACGCAATCAATTCCTACAAGACGCAAATCATTTCTGCAAGACGCAATGAATTATTGCAAGACATAACCTGTTCTTGCCATATATACGGTTACTCATTTCCTACATGATAAGAGTCAATTCATGAGATCCCGTGTGATACAGATAATTCATGCAAGAAAATAGCATTTCCTGTAAAACACAAGAAAATTCACAAAACCAACACATTTCTGTAAAATACACAATCAGTTCCTGCAAAATATAGACAACCAACTTTTGTAAAACACATAGGCATAAGCAACATTTACACATCCAATCGCTACAGTCAATTCTTACAGAAGAAAGAATCAATTTCTGCAGAGGACGCAACGATTTCCATACAACAAAAAAGTCTTCTTTCAGAACAAAATCGATTTCTATACCACATAATCTATTCTTGCGGAACACACACTAAATTCCTATAGGAATCGAATACACGTTATTCGAAATAGCCAATATAATTCCCAGTGAACTAGAATGAAGACATCTCTCAGATAATTCATTTGTTCATTATTATGTGGGATATTAATGTAGATTTGGAAGATATTTGCATCGCGTGGTGGTAGCTTTTACTTGATCCCCGTTATTGGTCTGTGAATAGCTAAACGCTTTCATCGTGAAATATGAGGTAGACTGCCTTACAGGCAACCTATGACCGTTCGTCCGCCTGGGGCATCTTTGAACTCCTAAACTCTTTGACATGTTTTGATTGAACCATTTATGGAACAGCCTTTTCGTGAAACTTGTCCGTAAAGTACGATTTTCCTCTCCTTTTTTTATTTTTACCGGGATCAATTTTGGCCCATTCCTCTACTTGAAGGCATGTTGTTATACATCTACATAATCTGAAAGATATTAATGAAAATTTTCAGAAATAAAGCGAGTATCTGTTTTACATCTCATACATTTTAAATGCAATAGGGGTTTTATGTAAATACGAAATTCAGATAATATATGGAGTTTAGTTCCAATACAGCAACAAAATGTCGATGTTACCAACAATAGAGTGAAGTAATGAAACTTCTCAGGCAGTAGAGCACGCAGCGTTTAGGGCGCAGTTTTGACGCTCAGTGAAAGTCATGTCTGTGGCTTTGAATCTCGCATAATATATGAATAATTGACCTCAGCAGTGAAATGCCCTCTTAGAGTGAAGAAACTGACGTCGCTAAATCCCATCGTATGTTCATGTAAATGCGCAGTTATCTAGCATTGATGGAATTGATGATGGTGATGAGGCGGTATTTGGCGAGATAAGCCCGAGAATTCCCCATGGGATTATCTAGCTTTCGCCATACAGTTGAGAAAAGCTTACTGGAAAAACCTCAAACAATTAACAACCCGAAATGGGATTCGATCCCAAGGTTGACTGTATTCCTAAGGCACAATTCTCTCTCATAATTGAATCATGGGCTGCAAGAACGTTCTAAGTCGTCCAGTGTAGTTTTTCGGAAAATAAAAAACTGTAAACCAGGAAATCTTTTTGCATGCATTGATGATTTCAACAGACCAACACAGTGCTATAGAGAATGATTTTGCACAGGTTGATGTATTGACATTAAGAGTATGAATTTCAGTCCGTAAGTCAAAACCTAAAAAAAAAAATTGATTTAGAACGTTTTTGCAGCTGATGATTCAATTTTAAACCACGCCAGTAGCTTCTAAATGTCGTTGGTTGATATATTGTCATATAAAGCAGGTCTGTAAAAGTTATGGAACGCTACTTCTAAGTTATCTAGCTTTAATTTTATGAAGAAATTCCATAAAAAATGTTACAGGAGGTGAAAAATGAAATATTATGAGCATGTGTTCAAAAACTGTGTTCTTCATTTATAAATATGTGCCAAGATATCTGGCTTTATGGCACCATATCCAGTTTTTTTTAATTTTTTATTCTTTAGAACTCAAAACGTACAAAATCATAGAGTCCCTCGATAGGCCCAATAATTGAATATGAGGGTTGAGACAAAAGCATACTCCTCCTGATTAGTTGGATCCAACCATAGCTTCTATTAACAAACAATAAAATTAATAAATCTATGTACAGTAGTGGCAAAAAATACCGGACTGACGACCCTTGTAGCTGATTTCAGAGCCTTGTTCACTCTAGAGCACGATAGACTGGTAACTAAGACTTTCGTGGTTCGAATCCTGCCTGGGAAGGAAACTTTTTTTTTGTTTCTTATTCAAATTTATTCCCAATACTTTTCGATTGCTGGTAAAATTCAGGTTCTGGGAATAATAAGTTAATTAAGTAGTAAAATATCGCTGCAATCGAAAAGTATCAGGAATAAATCTGCAGTGCTTGAGAAAAGTGGCGTAAGTCAGTTTCCACAAACATTTTTAAATAATTTATTGATAACTTACGGAACATCTGCTCGCTTGGGAAAAGAGACATAAGTATTTCCCCCATTACAATAATTCATACAGCAGAAAATCAAATCGACATAAACCAGTGTGAAGACAGTGTTTTTCCTTCTCCTGTAACATTAACATTTTTGACTTGTGCCACTTTTCCCGAGCACTACAGAAATTTGAATAAGGAACAAAAAAAATATTTCCTTCCTAGGCAGGATTCGAACCACGAAAATCGTGCTCTGGAGTGAACAAGCCTCTGAAATCGGCTACAAGGGTCGGTTCTTTTTTTTGCCACTACTGTACACATAGGTATTCAAAAATAAATTATGCTGATGAAATGATAAATCCCTCATTATCTGTAATGTCTAGAACTTAGAGTCCTTTATAATGAGAGTTGAGACGTTGCATGGACTCTGATCTCATCAACAATTAAAATCTGTAATAATTTGTTAGCACTGAAAATGAGAAAACAAATCTCCTCTAAGAAGTGAAACCATAGGCTTGTATATCGTATACAGATATAAACAAATTTTATACATAATTTTATAACATATTTTAATATAATTTATTATATATAGTAAGTTGCATAAAAACTATTATTACAGCCAGTTTATCACTGAGGAATAAAGAAAACTTAACTTGTATTTACTAGAAGCAAAACCGTTGTTAGTTCTTACTGGTCCATGCAATAAGGTACGCGATGTTTGAATTCTGTGTCTCAATTCTTATATCCAATTATTATCAAGGAACTCTACAAAATAATATCTTTTAGTGCACTCTAGATAGTCACTGACGAACTAAGTTGTCTACGATTCTCGACACTAGCGACATCTATGAGCCACGCTCGTAGGGTCGGAGCGAATAATGACATGTTAAGTGTGCTATCACTGGACAAAATATATATATATATATATATATAAACTATTATTTGATAGAAATGGCCTCCAGTTTCTGATTCTAATGTATGTGTACATAACAAAGAAAAATATTTCAGTATATCAGTTTATCACTATGGGAATAAAAGAGCTTTTTTTGTAGCTTTAAAGAGATAACTGCAGCAATAATCAACATTAAGATCTCGAATTGAAGTGTTTCGTGTATACTAGTCGCAAGCATGACTGTATTAGACTAGAGCTTTATTTTGTGTTGTTTGTAATGGTTTAAGGGTTGTCCGGGATGCATAAAACCACATAGGATAAGCATAAGGATTGGAAGAAATAATAATAATTACCTGTAGAGGTTTGTCTTCTGTTTTAAGTTGAGTACTGGAGATCAGAGTAAAGAATAAATCTGAATTGTAAGGACTGTATCTTTGGCAGCCGTAGATTTGGTGTGTTGTATTCATAGCAGGCATTTATCAAGGATAACTCCAGGGTACCTAACCTGATCAACAAACTGTAATGATTGTTCATACAGAGTAATTTTCCTGTTCGGTATTTGGTACACTTGGTGAAAAATATGGCTTCGCACTTTTCAGTATTAATTTGAATTCTCTAGCGCAGAAACCATCGTTCAAGAAAACTGATTTGTTTCGTATAGCGCCTATTGTTTTTTGTGATGAGCTCCGGTTCCTCTATGCAGATCTGTGAATCGTTTCGATACCACTGTTACTGCCATCTACTGATCTTTGAACAGACTGCGAGAACATCCTCCACGGCGGAATGCTGTTTCGGCGCCGCACAAGTGCTAACCTGTTTTTCGAAAAGATGATGATAATGAAAGGAGAATTGTAGGGAATGTTGGTGGAATTAAGAGTGAAAAATGGGAGACCTCACAGAGAAACTTACAACCTTGTTTTAGTACACCACAAATACAACTCTACCATCTCCAGAATTTGAATTCGGGTCTGCCGAATGAGGTACCAAGACGGTTTTTAGCTACCTAACCTGCTCTCGTACGAAGTAATCAGAACCCGATATCTGATCATGAAAGACCGAAAATAAACTGTTTGATTTTATTGCGGTTTCGGTTTTATTATCTTATTCTTCTTGCTGTTAGGGATTTGTATCATCACATTCATCACACAGCGATGAAACAGGAATGTAGCATTCATATATCATGGTCATTGCTATGTTACTATTATTATTATTATCATTATTATTATTATTATTATTATTATTATTATTATTATTATTATTATTATTATCATTAAGACTTCAGCTATAATGGTCCATTCCTCTCAAGTAGAAATTTATGTGGCTACGTCGTTTTCCCATCTCCCTCCAGGACGTTCTACATCTCTCTGACCTTAGGTTTATATGCCGATCTCTTCAGCTATTCTGTGTTTATTCACCCTTTGGATCTGCCCATAACATTATTTCTTCTTATTGTATTTTTTTTTTCAGTCAGGCTACAAAAATTGTATTTCATTGCAGATTGTAAGATGTTGATTTCATCTCTACAATATACAGTAACATTTCGTAGAAATTTAATTTCTGCTGTTTCTATTCGTATTTTATGACATGTATTCAGTGTAATGGTCTCAGATCCTTATATCAGCAATGGAACAGTCATCACTTCATAAAATCTCAGTAATATAGGTCAATCTCTTCTTGATTTATTTTTAAGTGTGCGTTTTATCGTTCTGCACATTAATTGGAATTTATATGTAGATCCTCGTCACAGTAATAGTAGATACCAT
Source organism: Periplaneta americana (assembly GCF_040183065.1). Classification (NCBI taxonomy): domain Eukaryota; kingdom Metazoa; phylum Arthropoda; class Insecta; order Blattodea; family Blattidae; genus Periplaneta; species Periplaneta americana. The sequence continues at coordinate 130,477,687 of NC_091122.1, read as the reverse complement.
ACTAAGGTAATTAAAATGACTGACTTGTTCTAAAATTATATTTTTCATTATTTTAGCTCTTCCATGGATGCTTGCCTCGAAAGATTTCTTATTGGATATTCTAAATTCGATACCTCGGTTCAATAGGAAACAACTCGAAAATTTGTGTTACCGAGATATGGTGTAGGTCTACACCATTTGCCATTCCTTGAAATCTTTCAGTTGAATATGAAAACGAGCGCTATAATAGTTAGCAATGCACCTAATTTTCTGGAGAATTTAAGGATTCACAGATCAATATATTTTTTATCAATAAACAGAGTAAACAGAGCATTAAAAGTCTTTTATCTCAAAATAACCCATTCGACCCACACAAGTATTAGCATTGTAACTTCTCTTTCTTCCATTTTTCAGGTGAAGCAAATGAAGCTTAAAAATCATCGTGTAAATTAGTGTATACAGATATGTAGAGTAATAATAAGATTTTACATACGATTGGGGAGGTTTAATGCTACAATAATAGTACTGGAAGAAAAACAATTTAAGGCCATATTAACTAGGACAACTCAAAACCATAAAAAATTGAGTTACAATGTTAGTATTTGGGAGGGTCGAATTTTGATTTATTTTTGTATTCAAATGAGATACTATAGATTATTGTGTGTTAAATCTACAGTATTTGATTTAATTGCTGAGTAGCTAATTGCAACTTTTATTCAGAGTGTTCCAAGATAACTTGGTGATCTGCGAACATTGTTTTATTTAAAATCAGATTTTTTATCCTAAAATTTGTTTCTTACACCCTGGGTAGTATTTCGATATTTAGTGTATTACTATTATTATTAATATTATTATTATTATTATTATTATTATTATTATTTCTTTTTATTGTTACACCATATTCTTGTTTATGCGGATGATGTGAATATGTTAGGAGAAAATCCACTAACTATTACGGAAAACATAGGAATTTTACTTGATGTAGGCCTAAGTAATGAGATAGGTTTAGAAGTAAATTCCGAAAAGACAAAGTGTATGATTATCCCTCGTAACTAGAATATAGTACGAAATGTAGATATAAAAATTGGAAATTTATCCTTTGAAGAGGTGCAAAAATTCGGATATCTTGGAGAAACAGTAACAAATATAAATGACACTCGAGAGGAAATTAAACGCCGAATAAATATGGAAAATGCCTGCTATTATTCGGTTGAAAGCTTTTGTCATCTAGTCTGCTGTCAAAAGATCTTGAAGTTGGAATTTATAAAACAGGTATATTACAGGTAAATTGTTCGGTATGGTTGTGAAACTTGGACTCTGACTTTGAGAGAGGGACAGAGATTAATGGTGTTTGAGAATAAGGTTCTTAGGAAAATATTTGGGGCTAAGAGAGATGAAGTTACAGGAGAATGGAGAAAGTTACACAACGCAGAACTACACGCATTGTATTCTTCACCTAACATAATTAAGATCATTAAATCCAGACGTTTGAGATTGGCAGGGCATGTAGCACGTATGTGTACGGCGTGTTAGTTCGGAGAGCTGAGGGAAAAAGACCTTTGAGGAGGCCGAGACGTAGATGGGAGGATAATATTAAAATGGATTTGAGGGATTTGGGATATGATGGTAGGGACTGCATTAATCTTGCTCGGATAGGGACAGATCGCGGGCTTATGTGAGAGCGGCAATGAACCTCCGGGTTCTCTAAAAGTCATTTATAAGTATTATTATTATTATTATTATTATTATTATTATTATTATTATTATTATTATATTACTACTACTGCTGCTGCTGCTGCTGCTGCTGCTGCTACTACTACTACTACTACTACTACTACTACTACTACTACTACTACTACTACTACTACTACTACTACTACTACTACTATTTTGAGCAAGAATTTTATTTATCTCTGTAAAACATTCACAGCCATCACGGGTTCTGTAATGAATACATCCATATAAATGCAAAGAATTTTTAATACATACATTATTTTGCATACACTTAACATTAAATACAAAGCGAATATTTCAGTAACAAACATCGCGAAATAACTGCTTGTTTTGCCTTGCTTGTGCCGCTTAGAAAACAGTTAAAAAATATATTTACTTTTTTATTTTAAATAGCATTACAATTATAAAATAAATGCAATGTCAACGCTGTTGACCTTATCCCGGGGCGTAGGAGGAAGGGGAATGGAATAGGCCGCCAACAAACTGTTCGTTCACATCACCCGCTGCACAGTCTTTCTTATTTATCCACATCGTAATGAAAAAAAATAAATAATATAGTGTTCTTTCTCTAACGACTCTAGTTTTACACTTGAAGACATCTCTAATCATTCTTGTTCCAATGTCTGTTAACCGGTTGCCAAGTTTCCAAACTGAAAATTTGGAGATTTTGGAAATAATAGAAAATCATCCCATCACGGCATTATCGAAAAGTTTTACCTTCAGGAAGACTACTTACCACTTGCTTTGTATTCTTTGAGAACCTTTACATAATTGAAAACTGCTATACAAAATACCGGTAGGTTGAAAATTAATGAGAATTTGTCTACAGTACTGTAATCTCAGACTTCGAATGACATTTATTAGGACTAGTTCGTGAATAAAATAAAAATGTAAATAATAATACATCCCTAAAATTCGCACAAATACAAAATGGTATATTTATGAATACTTAACCTATTCAGAGATTGTGTAGATGAATATTGATTACTGCAATAAAGAAATTGGATGTTATTCAGTAATGCCAAATTGAGAAAAGCGAAATACAGGTTAACAATTTTAATCACATGTGTACTGCGCTTTTCTCTTTTTATGACAACATAAATAGACGGTTTTAGACATAATTGATCGACTATTGAGCAGATGTTTTGTATTCGACAGATATTGGAGAAAAATGGGAGTATAAGAACACAGTACGTCAGTTATTCTTAGATTTCAAAAAAGGCATATGACTCGTTTAAGATAGAAGTTTTATATAATACTCTTATTGAATTTGGTATTCCCAAGAAACTAGTTCGATTAATTAAAGTGTGTCTTAGTGAAACTTACAGCAGAGTCCGCATAGGCTAGTTTCTATCTGATGCTTTTCCAATTCACTGCTGGCTAAAGCAGTCTCTCGAATATGTCATTAGGAAAGTTCAGGATTACAGAGAAGGTTTGGAATTGAACGTGTTACAGCAGCTTCTTGTCTATGCGGATGACGTGACTATGTTAGGAGAAAATCCACAAACGATTAGGGAACACACGGAAATTTTACTTGAAGCAAATAAAACGATAGGTTTGGAAGTAAATTCCGAAGGGTGTTATTCATAGGCATTTCGCTAGCCCGCACTACGAGCGTGCTGAACTAGCCCCGGCTATCGACTGGTTACTTGTACAGGATTCATACCATATCAAATCGCTAACACTGGTTTATGAAAAACGTTAGTTCGCTGATCATCCGCCGGAAACCCGCGCTAAGAATGTCTGTGAATAAGGCCCGAAAAGACAAAGTGTATGATTACATTTCGTGACCAGAATTTTGTACGAAATGGAAACATAAAAATTGGAGATTTATCCTTCAAAGAGATGGAAAAATTCAAATTTCTTGGAGCAACAGTAACAAATATAAATGACATTCGGGAGAAAATTAAACGCAGAATAAATATGGGAAATGCGTGTTATTAACTTATTCGGTTGAGAAGCTTTTGTCATCTAGTCTGCTGTCAAAAAATCTGAAAGTTAGAATTTATAAAACAGTTATATTACCGGTTGTTCTGTATGGTTGTGAAACTTGGACTCCCAATTTGAGAGAGGAACAGAGATTAATGGTGTTTGAGAATAAGGTTCTTGGGAAAACATTTGGGAGTAAGAGGGATGAAGTTACAGGAGAATGGCGAAAGTTACACAACGCAGAATTGCATGCATTGTATTCTTCACCTGATATAATTAGGAACATTAAATCCTGACGTTTGAAATGGGCAGGGCATGTAGCACGTATGGGCGAATTCAGAAATGCATATAGAGTGTTAGTTGGGAGAGACGTGGATGGGAGGATAATATAAAAATGGATTTGAGGGAGGTAGGGTATAATGATAGAGACTAGATTAATCTTGCACAGGATAGGGACCGAGGGCGGGCTCATGTGAGGGCGGCAATGAACTTCCGGGTTGCTTAAAAGCCATTTGTAAGTATGTATGTATTATAACAGAAATACATTTTCATTATCTGCTGAAATCATAATTTAATTTAAACATTTTATAATATAATTACAAAATAATAATCTTATTGATACATTAATTAAATGAACAATTGTTATGAAGGAGTGACATTTTCATTAGATACAATGGACATGGAATTAGAAGATGTAGATCTAGATGTGGAAGTATGATTTCGAACATTATTTAGTGCAATGGATTCATGCCCATTGATTCACGGGGAAACAGTTGGAGACACTGACTAAACAGAAGAACGACCATGCGATAAATTGATAGTGATCAATCGAGCTGCAAAAATTATCGCATGTATGACTGTGAATGTTTGGAATTCAAAATTTCGTTACACTTCATTGGTCGAAAATGGAATGACGTCGTATAAACGAAATAATCATTGTAAATTGTATTTAAAATATTTAATTAGAACAACCTTCATAGCATCATGCCACTATTCATATTTAAAATTTAAATAAATAAACAAATACAAAGAAACAAATAAGACATAAATAAATAAACATACAAATAATGTATTTAGGCGTTTCTGTATTTCAGTGATTTATATCTTTACCTGGGGGGGGGGGCGAATTAAAACAGTTGTTGTAGATATGTGATTTGAGCATCTAATAGACTTTGAAAAGATTACATGAAACATTAGTTAACGTATAAAGGCTTAGCGAAATATGAAGTTTAATTTTAACTGAATCAAAATTATTATTCGTGCAGAAATGGAGTGGTTAATAAATGCGGGTAGTATAAAAAAGTAGTTAATTTAACATAATCTACTTCTGAAGTACTCAACTATGGTATTACTTTCCAAATGAACCCGATAATATAATTACAAAAGAATAACCTGGTTAATACATTAATGAACAATTGTTATGAAGTAGTGACATTTTCTTTAGATACAATGGACATGGAATTAGAAGATGAAGAAATAGATGTATAAGTAGGATTTCGCACTTTATTTACTACAATGGATTCATGCTTATCTATTTATGGGCAAACAGTTGGCGACACTGACTAAACAAAATAACGATCATGCGATAGATTGATAGTGATAAATCGCGCTGCAAATATTATCGCATGTATGACTGTGACTCGTTGGAATTCAAAATTTCGGCACTTCATTGGTCGAAAATGCAATGACGTCATATAAACAGAATAGTTATTGTAAATTGTATTTAAAATATTGTATTAGGACAGCCTTCATAGCATCATACCACTGTTCATATTTGAAATTTAAATAAATAAACTAATTAATTAAGAAATAAATAAACAAACAGAAAATGTGTTTAGATGTTTCTGTATTTCAGTGATTTATATCTTTACAGACGGGGGTGGGGGGCGAATTAAGAACAGTTGTTGCAGATCTGTGATTTGAGTATCAAATAGACTTGGAAAAGATTCACGTAAAAAAGATTAACGAAATATGAAGTTTAATTTTAACTAAATCCAAATTATTATTCATGCAGAAATGGAGTGATTAATAAATGCAGGTAGTATAAAGACAGTAGTTAATTTAATAGGGTGCTATGCATAGACATTTCGCTAGCCCGCGCTACGAGCGTGCTAAACTAGCCCCGGCTAACGAGTGATTACTTGTACAGGATTCATATCATAATTGTGATATCGCTAACATTGGTTTATGAATACGAAAAACGTTAGTTCGCTGATCATCCACCGGAAGCCCGCACTAAAAATGTCTATGGATATGGCCCATATAGTCTACTTGTGAAGTACTCAGGTACGGTATTACTTTCCAAATGAATCCGACATTATTATTCATTACAATTTCAAACAACTCATTGGCGTCATATTGATGTGTGAATCGTTTCGACTATTAATTGCACTGAGGAAGCGATTGTGAAGCAGTTAACGAGAAGTCTTCGAATTGTGAAATTAAAATGCGAGGACTAATGAACGTAGAAATGAAAATAAATATCACAATATTATTGAAATAATAGCATATTGTGATATTTTCAGACGTATTTTACAATCACAACCATGGTCACTGTAACAATCACGAACAGCATAAACGTTTCACGCGGTTATATGGATTCGATTAATCCGCTGGGACTTTTTTTTTTTTTCATGGTTAAACATTAATTTTTAACCAAAGTTCTGAACTAAGATTTCTGTAAATAATCTAGATCCAGAAATCTGTTCTCAAAAAAATGGCAGTGTTTCTGCATCACAGGACTTACACGAATTCTTAAAAAAGTCGAAAAGAAAAAAGATGATACGCCTTTAGGGGAAACTCGGCTAATTCCGCAGTACGGGTAATTCCGTAGTAGTGCATATATGATTTTACTGCGGCTTTACAATAGCGTGAACGTAAGTTTTGAAAGGCTGTCAACAGGAGGCATGTCTTCTGCAGTGCTAAATAAATAAATGAAGAATATTGGTCCACACCTTTGTCGGCAATACAGTTAAACATCGAAAGTCGGCTGTTTTTCGTGTTTTACTATACAACTGTGAAGAAAGTGAGCATTGTTACATATAAATTGTTACTTTCATAATGTATTTCATAATTATTTACTACTACGGAATTAGCCAAGTCCTATTGCGAATTTATCCGCACTGTTGCGGAATTACCCGAGTTCTTTTTCAACTGTAATGTATGTACAACTAAATATATTTGCATTTTAATAGGTCTCTTTATCTCATTTGGTAATGAAAGGTTTCGTCCATGTCTACATAATTTGATAATATTTTTCAATAAACATTTTGATAAAAATATGATAGGTTTACTTCTTAATATTGCGGAATTAGCCGAGTCTCCCCTATATATGTATAAAAATAACTCTGCTTCATTTAAAAGTGCGCCACAAGTACTTTAAATGTATTTATTTATGTATTTATTTATTTATGTGTTTGTTTGTTTATTTATTTATTTATTTATTTACTTTGCTAATAATTGCAACATAAAATATAATATATACAGAAAAACTTTAGCTCGCCCCTGAAAGAGTAGAACTCATGCTCAGGGGCGGATTCCTCAATTGAAATTAATAAGTATACAATATTGAATTGAAGCGATATTGAATTCTAGACGATTTGGAAATATGCAGACAGGAAACGGATCCCCAAAATCGCAAAGAATTATCCGAATACAAAATTGAAACTGGATTCGCATCAAGCCGAGACCAGAAATATGAATGAGTTTCCGGCATTAGAAATCAAGCAGCCAACCTCAACCATAACAAGCTCAAGTAGAGTAAGTTAGCAGATTAATTAAAGCGCACTTAAATCACGATTGTGTGTACAAATAAAAGGAAAGTGTAAAAATAAAGCAAAGCTATTACGACATAGGGATTCATTGTGTCACGTCCACCACATAATGACGATATAAACAGACCGGAAGTAGAGGGAGAACACGATTTGAAGGAAGTCCACTCCAGCTGTAATCTTTGAGTTTCTTCCGTGTTAAAAGACGACAAATCTCGTACGCCAAGCACACAGCAGATGGCTCTGTACCGCAAGTCGAGTCTCCTAATACCACTAATTACTAGAATTCGTTTTTGCGGTTTCCAGACTATGTCTTTCAACATGTGCTGGCTTACTCCTTCCCGTCGCTCCAGCCATCATATATGTGCACTGCAGATGGATGAGACAATATAGAAACAAGTGCCAGGAAGATGACACCCGCTTTTGACAACATTCAGTTTTATATTTTACTTTTTGATTAGAGAAAGTAGGCCTAGGGATTTTGTATGATGGTGGTGGTTGTTGCTGTTGTGTAGTCAACTGTCCGAAGACAGGTCGGAACTTCACAAGATATACCAAGAAGACACCACTTATGAGGCAACTAGGCCAGGGGATAATAGGGTAGGGTGGCCAGTTCCTTTTCCCCTCCATTGCATACATCGCCGACTAGCTACATATTACACTAGTCAGACTTCAGATGCATACAAACAATTGTTCTCCCTCTGACACATCGTCAAGTGAGATGTATAGCCAGTGCCAGCGTTTTTGGCGTGTGTCCTTGAGTAAAAAGCCAGTCAGTGAGCACTTGTTGCCAGTGCAACTGAGAACGGTACCACCCTACTAGTCACGTCAGCAATCTGCCCACTGCATCAAAGACACTCGCACTTCGCGTTTCTGGGTGTGTCCTAGAGTACACTGTCCAGTCAGTGGCATCTGTTGCCACTTAGGCTGAGAGTGGTACTATCTCCTAAACAGATGTGACGTCAGCAATCTGCCAATCACAGTTGGCGGCTTTCTCGCCCACATTTTGTGACAAAGATAATATACTTGTTCTCAACGTTCCCATTACTTATTTCACACGCCAGAAACGGTGGCACTGGCTGTACTGCCTGATAATAGATGTACATATCAGCCAGAATCTCAGTTAGAGGATAGTGTGATGGTGTAAAAAATATTTCGAGGTTTTTGAGGAATAACACATTTTTAGCATCCCTGCTACCGAAAAGTAGTTTTGAGCATGACATCAGTCTGTGTCCTAAAGTATTGATAAAATGTTCATTCATTTGCTACGAGTCATTTTACTCGCGAATGATCCATATTAAATATGAAGAGTACAGGAGAAAAACGATGAAAGTCACAATTATTGTTTTAAGGGTGATGCCATGATCTAATTCAGTATATTACTGCAAACTTCACTGTTTTTTTTTCTTATCATAACTGGTAAATGAGAATTATCACCATGGATACAGTCATACTTTCCTTCTATTTCATTAGGAACAACAATAAATTTTGCAGTAATATACTGATAGATGATGACATCATCCTTACGAAAATTATGACTTTGATCGTTTTTCCCGTGTACTCTTCAATTATAATTTTCGTAATTGCGAAACCAGACATAACTTCTAATATATGCCGGCATTTTTCATCTATATTGAGATTTTATTTTAGACAAAATTACGTAATATGTTAACCACACTAAACCACACTCTCGCCACACTAAAATTTAGTAAACTACTGTTCGAGTTATTGTGACAGTAAGATTAGCAAACAAGACATCATGTCGAAATTCATCTTCTCAACGTAAAGAAGGCACGGTAACAAAAAGAGACGAGCTCCATGTCAAAATTCATCACGCGATGTATATACTATATCTAGACATAAGACACCGTGATAAAATTAATCTTCTAAATTAATAAAACAAAAAACAGACAAGACATGATGCCAAAATTCATCTTCTTAATGAATACAATAAAATACACATAAGAAACCATAACAAAATCCATCTTCTTAATGAATACAACAAAAGAATAGACAAGATACTAGACTATGCCAAATTTCGACATCTTAACGTAATGAATATAGTATAACCAAAACAGGCAAAGCACCATAACACCATACCAAAATTGATCTTCTTAATCAATACATCAAGAAACATACAAGACACTATACCAGAATTATTTCACTCAAATAATGAATGCAACAGAAGAAAAACAGAAAAGACATCATGCCAAAATTCATTCTCAAAGTAATGAATGCAACAAAAAACAGACAAGGCTATGTCAAAATCCATCTTCTGAACACAATGAATGCAACAAAAACGCACAAGACACCATGCCAAAATTAAACTTCTCAACTTAATGAATAGTACAAAAAGCAGACAAGATACCATGCCAGAATCCATTTTCTGAACCTAATCAATTCAACAAGAAACAGACACACTATGGTAAGTTCATCTCATGAACGTAATGAATATAAAAAAGAACAGACAGGACAATATGCCTAAATCCATTTTCCGAAGCTACTGAATACAACGAAAAAGAAGACACCATGCCAGAATTTAACTTTTCAACGTAATGAATGCAAAAAAAGACGACACATTATGCCAAAATTCTTCTTCTCAACGTAATGAATTAAAAGACAAGGGAAAAGACTAGACACCAAAATTTATCTTCTCAACGTAAAGACTGCAACAAAAGCAGACAAGATACCAAGCAAATATCCATCTTCTGATTGTAATGAATACAACACAAAACGAAGACACCATGCCAGAATTTATCTTCTCAACGTAATGAATGCAAAAAAGACGGCACACCATACCAAAATTCTTCTTTTCAACGTAATGAATTAAAAAAAAAAACGGAAAATACTTCATACCAAAATTCATCTTCTCAACGTAAAGTCTGCAATAAAAGCAGATATCAAAGCAAAAATCCATCTTCTGAACGTAACGAAAAAAAACATCATGCCACAATATAGTAATGTCACAAAAGGTCTGAGATTTGCGGATAATTCTCTCGTGGATTTATATGGGAAATCTCAGACTTCGAGTGACATTTATTAGGACTATTTCGTGAATAAAATAAAAATGTACATAATATATCCCTAAAATTCGCTCACAAAATGTTGTTCAGACATTGTGAAGACGAAATAGATGAATAATGATTACTGCAATAAAGAAATTGAGTGTTATTCAGTAATGCCAATTGAGGAAAGCGAAAGACAGTTTTTAAAATGTTAATTACATGGACTGTGCTTTTCTCTTATTATTATAACAGAAATACGTTTTCATTATCTGCGGAAATTATAATTTAATTTAAACATTTTACAGAATAATTACAAATAATCTGAGGTACGTTAAGTAAATGAACAATTGTATCAAAGAATGTCATTTTCTTTAGATACAATGAACATGGAATTAGAAAATGAAGATGTAAATGTGGAAGTAAGATTTCGCACTTTATTTAGTACAATGGATTCATGCTCATCGACTTACGTGGAAACAGTTGGCGACACTGACTAAACAAAAGAACGACCATGCGATAAATTGATAGTGATAAATCGAGCTGCAGAAATTATCGTGATGTATGACTGTGATTGGTTGAAATTCAAACTTTCATTACACTTCATTGGCCGAAAATGAAATAACGACATGTGAACGAAATAGTCTTCTTAACGTAATGAATACAAGAAAGAAAACAAACAAAACACCATATCAGAATTCATCTTCTGAAAATATGAATACAAAAGAAAACAGACGAGACAGCATACCTACATTTAACGTAATGAATACAGAAAATAAAACACCCAAGACATGCCAGAATCCATCATCTGAACGTAGTGAATACTAAAAATGAATGTAACAACAAAAAAAAAAAAAAAAGACAAGACACTATGCCAAAATTCATGTTTGTAATGAATGCGACAAAAAGTACTCCTATAAAAGTCTCAGAATAATTATTATTTTTGCAATAGTATAATATACGCTTCTGTACACTTCATGTAAGTAACACGGAAGTAAAGTTAGCATTCTGTGCCTTCTTCCCTGGATATTTGAAGCGAGGTAGAATTATCATCCGAAATCGCAGAGATATAACTGATCCTCAAGGTGATACGCTGCGGTGATAAACATTTCATTGCGCGTGTCCTGGGAACAGTTAGTTCGATATATCGCAGCACTAAATCAATTGAAGATCACCTAGCCGCATTGTTGCTCTGCTTTGCTTACAATGTGGAAGTAACGTGAAACAGATTCACTAATAATACATCCACATTCTGCGGTTTGCTGTGGCATATTTCAGCGATTACGTGTGGAGCCTTTGTTTATTTTTATATTCACTACTATACACAATATATAAACAAAAAAAAATCTTATATCTTCGTTACATCGGCGCACCTTTAACCTAACGATTAGAACATGGGCTTTGCGCTCCAAAGAACCGAGTTTTAATCCCAGCGAATTCAGTGGAAGAATATGTATCGCAGATTTTTGCGGCACTATCGTCTCCTCTGTCAAAATTTTACAACTTTGTTTTACAGTTTATTTCCCAATTTACGTATGGGTTTTTATAATGAATATTCTAATTCTATTGCCAAAATTTAATCATCGGTAAAAAAAAATAATATTAGATAAAATTTCTTCAGACTTTTGTTTCTCTTCATCTATCATTCTATTCGAAGTTAATTTTATTAACATATGAAGGATCCAGAGCCATAGTGGGCCAAGCGCCATTTATTAAAAAGGAGAAAGTAAGTGTTAAAGTTAAGTGAATACCATAGTTTAATGAAGTTGATATATCATTTAGTTTTAATGTGTATACTTTATATTACTTGCTTATATGTTTCCATTGAATTATGGTAATAACTTAATTTTAACCCTTGTTTTCTACGGTTTTAGTAAATGGCGCTTGGCCCACTATGGTTTCGAACCCTTCATATATGTTAAAGAATGTTGATGATGTGAGTTATCTTGTTTTATATAGTTTTTATTAATATATGCAGATTTTGGAAGTTTTGTATGTAACAATTTTATTTCATTGCTTTCATTTATTTTATTTACTGCCTACAAGAGTTGATATGGAACATTTCTATTGCATAATATTTCAAATAATTTCAATTTATGAATTTGGTCAAAGACTTTCTTATACTCGATAAAAAGTGCTAAATTTGTATTTATTTTCTTAATGAGACAAAACAAGAATCACAAAAGTAGAAATTAAATAATTTTTAATATGCATGGCAGGATTACAAACACAATGAAAACATCCATAAAGAACTAAAAATTAAACTCATAGTGTGAAAAACAGAGAAATATAAAAATATCTGGATCCAATATGTACAGAGAATGGATAGGGCAGAATTATTCCACAGTTATTTCTGAAACAGAAGGTAGAAGAAATCAGGTGTGTCCCCTGAAGAAACTTTTGAATGCGTAACGCCGAAATGAGCTCCATGCCCAATTCCATAATAGTTTGAACAATAATATTTTCATTATCGTAATACAATGCATATCGGATTATACATAATGCAATATGAATAAGTCTAAAAATTGTTCACAGCTAACTGAGAAATAGAATTTTGATACACAAGTATCGATATTTGGATTCAAGTATTTGCTTATAACATATAGGTACTTAATTTTAGTAAGACTATTTTGTACCTTGTACAATTGTACATCTATGTTCAATTGCTTATGCTTACAAAACATTTCAGCTCCCAGATAATTTTTATCGAATTGAATATTATCGCTAAAAACTCATTAAAACCGCATGGCGGCCACCGGCGTAGCTCAGTCGGCTAAGGTGCTTGCCTGCCGACCCGGAGTTTCACTCGGGCGCGGGTTCGATTCCCGCTTAGGCTGATTACCTGGTTGGGTTTTTACGAGCTTTTCCACAACTGTAAGGCAAATATCAGGTAATCTATGGCGAATCCTCGGCCTCATCTCGTCAAATATCTCGCTATTACCAATCCCATCGACGCTAAATAACCTCGTAGTTGATACAGCGTCGTTAAATAACCAAGTAAAAAAAAAACCGCATGGCTTAGCCAGAATTCATTTCTCTTCAAAGGGAACCTGAGTTCGACCGAGAAGTTTCTACGAGACTTGTAACCTACTGTACAGAGTAGTTGTGCTGCAGATATTCGCTGAATTTAATTCGGTATCCGATGTCATTTTTAACCAAGGAATCCTCTTTTATTGTCGTTCATAGTTTTTCCATCTCCAGAGTTCTTTCTTTAATTGAATAAAGAATAACATTGAAGTCTATATTAAGAGAACATTACGCTAAATAGTACTATGTCACTTAGTGGCTTTGTTAGGCAAGTTTTTCGTCCTCTTTTAATTTCAGTGGTGGCACACGGTAGCGTTGCGGTTATGGCGTAATTCTGTAAGCCGGAAGGTCGCAGATTCGATTCCCGGTGAGGTCCTACATTTTCTCCATTTGTCTAATTCTATTGGCCGTACTATGGCCCCAGTATTTACTCAGCTTGTAACATAAATAAGCACCAGGGACATTTCCGTGGGGATAAAGACGGCGGACACATATGACTGATATCCCTACTGTAACTAATGTCAATTGTCTATAAAGGTGGGACTCTCAACTTCCCGCTACCTTTTGGGACTTTATGGCTTGTAATGGGGAAGACTTTTAATTTCAATATTGCTCCATTATCGCCTTATAATTGCCACTGGATAGTCTTTATAATTTCATTTTGCAAGAGAAAGTTCTCCATTACAGGTAGACTTACCTAAATAATCATTCATTTATCCGAAAGGATGAGATTAGATGACATACTATCTACACTACTTGATGTGTGTCACTTTATCTTACGTAAGAAACGACATTTTGAAAAAAAAATCGTTACAACTGAATTGCTATTTTGTGTTGATATGAATAGATATTTGTTATAATAAAATGTCACATTGTTAGCGTAACACGAAGATAATAATGCCTCCGCCAGATGTTGCACATGCCAAAGCGTAAACATAATGTTACTTTTAAAAGTTTGCGTTTTATCACAGTAGTTTGTGGAGGTCGAAGGTCCACAGAAGTGTTAAAATTCATTGAAGCGGTCTTTATTTCCGAAATTCTGAGACGCGTTATCCTACAGCTTTGATTCCGCTATTGCTTTGTTATCCCTATATTATCTAACCTACTCTCTTTAAGAGGAGTATGAATGACGACTAATGTTAAATTTGCTAACTTCATGACCCATTTACTCAAGAACTACTGCATGAAAATTAATGAAACTTTTGCAGTTAATGTATAACATACCACTCATTCTGTACATCTAAAATGGTACTACAGATAGTTTTTGTATTTAAAGTTAAATGCGCAAAAATTGGGGGGAAAAATGTAAAGAATATAATATAATATAATCACCTGGAAAAAATCTATCCTAATTCCCAGCATATGCAGTTCAATAAAAGTAGAGGAGTAAGTTCATAAAGAATATATAAGTTACCTACAAAAGTTTTATTAAGTTGCATAGAGTACTTTTTTAGTAAATGGGTCTTGAAGTTAGCAAATTTAACATTAGTGACATTATTGAATCTCCTTAACTTCTATAGCTGAAAAGGAACGTTAAATAAGGAATTGTATTTACTTTTGTGAACCACTAGTATACAATATATTTTTATTCAAAATACGCGCGATATGAAGTCTTGACCGGTCCAGTAGGACAAAGTTATTCCATAAAATTGAAATATATTTTTCTTTGTCGCCAGAGGACAGATTATTTAAGTGAAAGGTCGTTTTCTTAAGGGATATTATTCATTCTATAAAATGATCGAACAAGGCTCTATAGTGGGACTATATTTCATTATATATAAAATTTTTAATTGTTCATATACATTATCCTGCTTTCTTGATAGCGATCTCTTCAGGAACCGTGGTTTACGTTCATGTCAGAATTTCCTTGACTCTATACAGAATTAAACGAAAATAGTAACAATATAAAAATGTGCTATTCAGGGTTCTGATAATTACTGCATGATCGTAACTTCAAACTACGTTATGTTATTATTCTTATTC
This sequence comes from Periplaneta americana, assembly GCF_040183065.1. Classification (NCBI taxonomy): domain Eukaryota; kingdom Metazoa; phylum Arthropoda; class Insecta; order Blattodea; family Blattidae; genus Periplaneta; species Periplaneta americana. The sequence continues at coordinate 130,462,263 of NC_091122.1, read as the reverse complement.
TTATTCTTATTATTATTATTATTATTATTATTATTATTATTATTATTATTATTATTATTATTATTATTATTATTATTGAATTTGGTATTCACAAGAAACCAGTTCGATTAATTAAAATGTGTCTGAATGAAACTTACAGCAGAGTCCGTATAAGCCAGCTTCTGTCTTATGCTTTTCCAATTTCCTGCGGGCTAAAGCAACCAGATGCACTATCACATTTACTTTTTAACTTTCCTCTAAAATATGCCATTAGGAAAGTTCAGGATAACAGACAGGGTTTGGAATTGAACGAGTTACATCAGCTTCTTGTCTATGTGGATGACGTGAATATGTTAGGAGAAAATCCACAAACGATTAAGAAAAACACGGAAATTTTATTTGAAGCAAGGAAATCAATAGGTTTGGAAGTAAATCCCGAAAAGACGAAGTATATGATTATGTCTCGTGACCAGAGTATTGTACGAAATGGAAATACTATAAAAATTTGAGATTTATCCTTCGAGGAAGTGGAGAAATTGAGATATCTTGGAGCAACAGTAACAAATATAAGACACTCGGGAGGAAATTAAACGCAGAATAAATATGGGAAATGCCTGCTATTATTCGGTTGAGAAGCTTTTGTCATCTAGTCTGCTGTCAAATAATCTGAAAGTTAGAATTTATAAAACAGTTATATTACCGGTTGTTCTGTATGGTTGTGAAACTTGGACTCTTACTTTGAGAGAGGAGCAGAGATTAAGGGTGTTTGAGAATAAATTTCCTAGGAAAATATTTGGGGCTAAAATGAAGTTACAGGAGAATGGAAAAAGTTACACAACGCAGAACTGCACGCATTGTACTCTTCACCTGACATAATTAGGAACATTAAATCCAGACGTTGTAGATGGGCAGGACATGTAGCACGTATGGGCGAATCCAGAAATGCATATAGAATGTTAGTTGGGAGGTCGGGGGGGAAAAAACCTTTGGGGATTCCGAGACGTAGATGGGAGGATAATATTAAAATGGATTTGAGGGAGGTGAGATATGATGATAGAGACTGGATTAATCTTGCACAGGATAGGGACCAATGACGGGCTTATGTGAAGGCGGCAATGAACCTGCGGATTCCTTAAAAGCCATTTGTAAGTATTATTATTATTATTATTATTATTATTATTATTATTATTATTATTATCATCATCATTATTATTAGTTTTAGCTCAAATAGTACCGTTTCTAATTACAAATTCAACGGTTTCGAGTTCGATTCCAGGCAGAAAAGTAGAAAGCAACTTGTATTTCCACGCCGAATAGACTCTTATGTATAAACTTGCTTATATTTTTCCAGTGTTATCTCCATCCTGAAATAGTCTTGCGCCGTACTTTCCCCATGATTAAGGAGTGCTTTAGTTATGACTAGTGACAGGTAAAATATGAAATTTCATATTCGAAACCATTCCTACTAGTATAGAATCACGAATTTTCACGATTCACGAAGTGCAGAATGCAATTAACAGAAAAAAAAGTCATAATGTTTTGGCAAATTGTTCATATTTAATAAAAAAATCTTTTTATTAGGTAAATTCTTACTGATAGCGAAGATGAAATGGAAAGGTAAGACTATAGCCGAATGTCTATTGTTTTATTGTTTCTTTTTTCCTTGTTGGGTATTGTGTTTTGTGGTTTATGGGTAATTAAGGTTATAGGTGGTGTGTCTTTATTAGATATTATATGAATGAATTTGTTAATGAATGGAAAGTTTTCTTAGTATCTTATATTTATTGTATGTGTGTATATGTATGTAAGTATGTATGTATTTATTTATTTATTTATTTATTTATTTATTTATTTATTTATTTATTTATTTATTTATTTATTTATGCACACTGCAGATGGGTACATACCTGGTGGCAGTGGTAACTAATTACACTCAATAATTATATTAATAATAAATTACAATTCATTGATTTATTGATAATATTAGCTTTAGTTTCTGTAATAAGTAGTGCATGGGAATGTCCTAAATTAAAATACAGCTCATTTGGGCCTGATTGTACCAGATCCTCAAGGAACAACGGTAAGGTCTATCTATGACTTGGCATCGGAAACTATAATTTATAGAGTTAAGACAGACCTATGGAAATATTATGTAACAAGTCCGTCTTACAGAAACAAGGTTAGATGAAATAAATATTCTATTCCCTTCTGTATTATACAGGGTGTAAAGGGTATAAGTGCCGTCCTTTTCAGAATCATCTGGAAAGGTCTACAGGATCAAAAAATGCCCATACAACATAGGGTCAAAACTTTATAGTTTTCCCAGAAAAAAAATGTCTCTTTCCTTATCTTATTTGCGTTATACTGCTTATATCGTTAGTAAAATTACGAAAACAATTACATCAGTAGGTATATCCAGCAAAGAGTTAATATTAGTTTAAATAAATATTTGTATGTTCTATTACGTTTTCGTGAAATCAAATAAAAATGAAAGCTTAAATTTGTTAATATTCTGGCGTGAGAGACGTGGCAACGTGTTCAGCAGGAAGTACTCTGCACAGATGTAAGCACGAGTCAGCAGAGTTCAAGCTCCTTGTCCATAGCTCTACTACCGAGTGGATGACAGTTCAGTACAGGGTATTCAATAAACAACTTACAATGTTATTTACAGTTTAGGAATATCATAATATGTTATTAATTTATGGATAAAGTCGTTGTAATTCAAATCAGGCAAGAAGGTTGTACAGTGAAAATTTTCCTCAAAGAAGGTTACCTAATCGGCGAACTAGGAGTCTCTTACCTTGTTTCGAAAATCACACAAACAGAAATTTGTTTAAAAATAATGCTGCTTTACGGAAGCGGGAGAGATTAAAATTTTGCATTAGAAAAAAGTTCGTGTGACTTTGTGCAGAAAACTATTATTGTTTATTTTTTACACATACAGTGAAAAACGGAGCAATATGAATATGCCATTAGGAAAGTTCAGGATAACAGCCAGGGTTTGGAATTGAACGGGTTACATTAGCTTCTTGTCTATGCGGATGACGTGAATATGTTATGAGAAAATCCACAAACGATTAGGGAAAACACGGAAATTTTACTTGAAGCAAGTAAAGCAATAGATTTGGAAGTAAATCCCGAAAAGTCAAACTATATATTAAGTCTCGTGAACAGAATATTGTACGCAATGGAAATATAAAAATTGGAGATTTATCCTTCAAAGAGGTCAAAAAATTCAAATTTCTTGGAGCAACAGTAACAAATATAAATGACACTCGGGAGGAAATTAAACGCAGAATAAATATGGGAAATGCCTGTTATTATTCAGTTGAGAAGTTTTTGTCATCTAGTCTGCTGACAAAAAACCTGAAAGTTAGAATTTATAAAACAATTATATTACCGGTTGTTCTGTATGGTTGTGAAACTTGGACTCTCACTTTGAGAGAGGAACATAAATTATGAGTGTTTGAATAAGTTTCTTAGGAAAATATTTGGGGCTAAGAGGGATGAAGTTACAGGAGAATGGAGAAAGTTACACAACGTAGAACTGCACGCTTTGTATTCTTCACGTGACATAATTAGGAACATTAAATCCAGACGTTTGAGATGGGCAGGGCATGTAGTACGTATAGGCTAATCCAGAAATGCATATAGAGTGTTAGTTGGGAAACCGGAGGGGAAAAACCTTTGCTAAGGCCAAGGCGTAGATGGGAGGATAATATTAAAATGGATTTGAGTGAGGTGGGATATGATGATAGAGACTGGATTAATCTTGCATAGGATAGGGACCGGAGCTTATGTGAGGGCGGCAATGAACCTGCGAGTTCCTTAAAAGTCATTTGTGACTGAGTATTGTTACGTAAAATGTAAATTTACCATAATGTTCTATTAATGAGATTGAAAGTTTGTATTTGCTTCTCGTTTTATGTAAACAAAAGTATTTTCATGGTCCGCTCCTGCAATAGAACACAGCATCTGTACTGGTATGTCTATACCCGCTTGAGCTGTACTGTGTACTTTTAAACACAGTCCTGCCTATCCAGTAACGTTGCAAAACGTCTAATATTGTATTGGAATTAGAAAAAAATAATTAATTAATTGACTTGCGGACTTACTCTTGTTAATTATGTAAGTTTGTGCGGCTTACAGCTGTTTCAGTGCTTCACGCACCATCCTCAGAGCCTACTAGATCTCGGGGTCATCTCGAACTTCTCTGTCTGTTAAGAGGGTGTGTTTGATTGTTGAAAGGTGTTGGAAAGTGGAGTCAAATAGTGTGTGTGTACTGAAATTGATCTGTGTGTTGAGAATTTGATCGGGGTGTGTTTTAGTGTGTTTGTATATTTCGTATTGTTCTAGTGTGTTGAGTTTTTGGTTCTTGGGTTGTATGTGTAGGATTTCCATGTCCGCATTTGTGTTATTGTATGTGTGGTTAACATTGGTTATGTGATCGGCGTATGTAGATGTATTGTGTCCTCTGGTTATTGCTTTAATGTGTTCTTTGTAGCGTGTTTGGAATGATCTGCCTGTCTGTCCTATGTAGAACTTATCGCAACTATTACATGTGAGTTTGTATACACCTGTTTGTTTGTGTTTTTTGTGTGTTGAGATATCTTTGTAGTGTGTTTTCTATTCTGTATGTTATGTGTTTATTTCTGCTTTCTGAATGAAGATGCGATCTTATGTGTGCTTTTGTTTTCATGTGTTAGTGTGATGTATTTCTTATGTTTGTGTTGTGTTTTGCCTTTTTTTTTGTGTTTGTTAAGTTTTTGTTTTGTCTTTCTTAGGATGTTGTCTATTATGTTTGGATTGTATCCCTTTTCTTGTGCTATGTATTTGATTGTGTTCACTTCTTCATTGTAGTGTTGTTGGCTTATGGGTATGTTGAGTAATCTGTGTACCATTCGATGGCTCAGAACGAGACTGTGAATTTTTTTTAGTTAATACCATCATTTGAACACTTGAATTGAGAACTATGCTATGTGAAATTGTTACAACTCTAAAAATTTCCTAGTGGGACATAAATGCACATATAACAGCTTTGAAGTTACGCTATTTAGTCTTTTCCTCAATTGAAAAGTGTTATATTTTGCGTTGTAACAGTTATTATTAAATAATAACTATAATAACTAAATAATAACAATGATTATATATACCAATTTTCATTGTTGTGCCATGATTCTCTAATTTACCATCTACAGTGGAAAACTTTAAATGGGTCTACTGAAAAATCTCTATTTTTGAGTTGTAACAATCTCGTTCTGAATCATCGCATTGTCCTGAATGCAGCATGTTTGTGTTGTATGGGGTTAATTATATTCAAGTGTTAAAAGTAGTGTACGCAAGATTCAAAATGGATAAAAAAAATTGTAAGGGCATTATTTCTTATGACATGAATAATCATCAGTTAAAATAATGGCATTTACCGTATTTGCTCGCGTAATTTGCGCACTTTTTAATTAACATTGGCCATTGAAAAATTGGGGTGCGTAAAATATGCGGATTTTTTCAAATAAGAGGTCCTGTTCTGAGTTTATCTCAATTAGTATATGTATAGGTAAGTATTTACGGTAGGGCTAATTTTCTATACCGGTAACTTGTCTCTACCAAGGACAAGTATTGTTAAAGTAGCGGGAATTTGGGGTTTCTTTCTGAAGCAGGTACTTCAGTTGCTGGTGAATGACCTACGATGGACTGTAGGGAAGGAAAATCCCTACTACACTGAAAAAAATATGTACGTAAAATGTGTGCGCAAAATACACGGAGCAAAAATAAAGTTCAAAATAATCCCTTAAAAATTAGGGTGCGCAAAATACGCGGGGGCGCAAATTACGCGAGCAAATACGTATACCCCTTACACTCTGTATAGAACATAGGAATTCTTACGTAAAGGGCTAAATTTCTCGACTTTCCGATCGGGCTTGGAACCAATGTCCGCTTGTATCTGTAGCCACGTGACCTTAAAACTACGCCTGAACAGTTGCGATACAAAAATGTAATATTTGTGCGACCAGTAGCCAAATTGGCGAGTGAAATGAGGAGATAGAATTTCCGCTACACATGTACTAAACTTACCCAGCCTTACCATGACGTGGGGCAGCAGTCCCGAAACTGATTTCAGTAAAGTAGCCTTCTCATCGCATCGCAATCCGGTCTTGTCCTTCCCCCGGTGGGTCCCTCCTATCTTTATCTCATACGGATACAACATCTGGACCACTCCTCCTGCCTCCCCTCCCCGCATCCCCCTATGCAAATGAAGTCCAGGCATGGCCGCAAATATCTCCATCCCCTTTCGTTGCACTCTATCTTTCTTCTTCTCCCCAGACCTTGTGAGATACTCTCTGTTGAGGCAGGTTACGGTAGACATCTCTTTGCCAGCCGGTTAGCGCGGGGTTGCAGGGAAGGGGGATGATTGTGTTCAGGTTGGGCTAGGTCCGTCTGAAGACAAGGAGAGATTTTCTGGAGGGGTTTTCAAGAGGCTGGACTTCTCTTCACGTGATATTGTTTCTTTCCTTTCCTATCTCGCTCTGCTTTTTAAGGGTTGGTGTAGAGGGGATGTACAAGGGGGTTGTTAGCTATCTTGTTCTTTGTACCTAGTTTTTCTGAAGGACAAGGTCAGTCTTGGGTTGTCTCTACCTCGGGTTCCTTTACATCTCCACGTGGAATTTACGTCCTTGTGGTGGTTAAAATCGGCAAGTAACTCACTTTACCTTGTTCTAGTGGCGAGGGATCGCGTCTGCCCGCTGTGGGCTTGATAAGAGAGTGGTTTTATGCTTCGTAGCAAATGTATGGAATGAATGATTTGAAAATATCCCTGTTCTGATATACGATAGATCGATACGTCCGCGGATATCGGAACGGGACATTAATTCAAATGGAATATTTGTAGATTATAGTGTTCAGAGCTGGTAATGCCATGAATGCCTAAAAGATTTGGAAAGAAAGTTACTCGTAACTCATTTCTAACGTGTGTGTTAAATTTAGCACAAGAAATCACTTTTTTCTCTCTAAAATATGTACAGTGAACAATAAGTAAAAACAACGGAAAACTGTTGTGTTTAACAAAATGGCAGGAAAGCAAAACAACTGACTGTAGTGTGGCTTTAAGGTTTAGGCTAAATACATTTCACTTGAAAGAGTATTCGTTTTTGTGGGAGTACAATAATAAAAACAACTAACAGTAGAATGATAGTACAGTATTCTAAATTTTTCAGATAATATAAACTAAATAAGTTTAATTTGAAATATTATTCTTTTTAACAACAAACGCACAAATGAAGACTATTCCAAGTAGAGTACTGCTTTATAAAATTGTTTATTGTTTACGTCTGAAGTTTAAATACGCGTAGATTGTGAAGAAATGTGAGATGCACACAGCAACTCCATTTAAATATCTAAATTCCAGTTTATGTAAAGAAGTTATAGGCCTGAATTTATAAAATGGTTTATTATTTACGTCTGAAGTTTAAATACGCGTAGATCCTGAAGAAATGTTAGATGCACACAGTAGCTCCATTTAAATATCTGAATACCAGTTTATGTAAAGAAGTTATAGGCCTAAATTTCATTGTGAGGAGAGAAGTAGTTATAAAAGTAGTATTTTAAATTAATATTAATAAAAATTGTATTAAGTTCCACAACATGATAAAAAGTTATAAATTGTAATTATCATTTATCAATTTGAAGGTTATTTTTTATGGTTTTATGATGTAAGATACAGTCCAAATTTAGTGTGTTATATTTTATACTTATACTTTTATATTTGTATTTCATGAACTAATTTTCCATTATAATTGAGCTTAAAATAATGTTGCTGCAAGACTCATTAGTTCATTAAGAACATTAAGAAGTTCTTATCTTGACATTTGATTGATGTTTCAGAAGTGATAATTAGCATACTTTGAAACACAATTATAATCATCGTAATTGAATATTGTATCCCAAGAATAACACGATGCTAAAACGTAAATAATTTAACAAAGATTTCGAAGACGAAAATATTACTTGAATCGTGGCCTTCAAGTGGCGATGTCGGTGATGAAAGTGGTATAATTGTAACGGAATAATTTTCGATTTGTTGTTGAACAGCGGAAACTACAAGGACTTGTGTATGTGTTTGTTTATGTGGCAAGTGAGAGAAATGTATTCAGTTGAGAACACTTCACGATAGTTGATGGTAATGGTTGCTACGTGCTACTGTTGCAAGACTATCAACGCTCAAGAACAGGAAGACGGGATCCGGTTCGAGCCTCTTCGTGTGCAAAGCTGTTGACCATGGAGTTAATAAAGATCAGGTTGGAATTTTATTGCAAACCACTACACTCGTAATTGTTACAGGAAATTTGTACTGAATGCCACTCTGGAATTACCCACATTGGAACAATTTTCCTACAGCTGTAAAGGGACTAATTGGTACGTTAGGTTATGTAAGAGATATTATTTGAATATACATGAGTTCTTACGTATGATCTGCATAATTGAACAAATTGAAAACGTCTAAGAAATAGACATGTAAAATAGGTACCGGTATGTACATTATTTATTGTGAGTAGCCTATATAGAGTTCTAAGAAATGGTATAAGCAACTACTCACTTGTTACATAGTAAAGAAAAACCAAAAAATTGAAGAGAAACTAAATAACTAAATAAATTTCTCCAGTAACAAATATGATCTTTGTTCTTGGACTGAAATGGAATACAACCGTTACTGATAAACAACTGAGAAGAAATATCTAATTAATTATTTAATCATATTATTATTGTACTTATAGGCATAATGAAAATATATTCATCAATTAAACCTAACTCATATTTCTATGTTATCACTTTTCATTACATTAGTTTTGATTTAACTTAATATAACAGCGTTTATTTTACGACAGACTTCCCAATTACAGCCTAAAATATTGCAATTTGTACAATACATTGCATTTGTTGTAAAGCAACAGTTCATCAAATTACGGATTGATATCGTTTGTAGTTTATGCATAATGAATTAGATATAATTAATGAACTGCAGTTTTAAAATTTTGTAGTTTACATAATGTAAATAATGCAGTCGTGAATTAGATATAACCTGTTGATCAAAATAATGCTTTAAATTATTTAGTTTATACTGACAACCATACCCCATTGTCTCCTGGCTTAGTTGCCTCTTGAGTGCTGCCTTATTGGCGCCACTTATGAGGTTCCAATTTGTCTTCGGATAGTTTTCTAAACATAATGTAATGCACTTTATATAATGTCATGAATGAGATATACCAGTGCGTCAATATACGGTTTTAAAATTCCGTAATTTATATAGTGCAAATAATGTAGTCAATTCGTTAAATTATAGTTTATACAGTATGCAAAAGTGACACTCTAGTTCGTCAAGTTACAGTTTAGAATGCTGTACTTTATATTATGTATGTACTCTAGGCAAGTTAATCAAGTCATGTTTTTTTTTTTAATTCTGTAGTTTATACAGTAATCTTATGGTCAAGATTGAGATGTAGTCAGTTCGTCAAATTACAGGCTTAAAATTCTGTTCCTAATACAATGTTGTAATGTAGGCAAAAATGAGACTCGGTTCGTCAAATTACGGTTTAGAAATTCTGTATTTTATACAATGTAAATACTGTAGGTAAGTTTGAGTTAATAGCTAGTTCATCAAGTTACAGTTTTAAAATTCTGTAATTTATACAATATAAATGTTATAGGGAAGATTTTGATATAGCTATTCGTCAAATTATGTTTTTAAAATTTTGTAATTTATAGGCGAAAATGTAAATACTGTAGTCAAGACTGAGATATAGCTAATTCTCCAAGTTGAGGGGTTTAAAATTCTGTAGTTTATACATATATTGTAAATGTTATATGCAAGTTTACAGCTAATTCACCAAGTTATTCAATTTAAAATTCTGTAGTTCATACATAGACCTACAATGTAAATGTTGTATGCAAGAATTCGTCAAATCATGGATTTAAATTCTGTAGTTTATAGACTACAGTGTAAATACCCTAGAGAAGACTCAGTTACAGCATATTCGCCAAGTTATTCTTTTAAAATTCTGTAGTTTATACATATGATAGAAATTCTGTAGGAAAGAATCAGATATAGCTAGTCCTCAAATTACGAATTAAAAATTCTATATTTTATGCAATATAAATACGTACTGTAGTTAAAAACGAGATATAGCTAGTTCGTCAAATAAGATCTGCTGTTAAAAAATTCCGTAATTTACACAATGTAAATATTGTAAGCAAAACTGAGATTTAGCTATAGCGTCAAATAACAGTAAGTTTATTAAAATTCAATAATTTATGCAATGTAGACATAGCTAATTCTTCAAATTAAATCTACGATTTTAAAATTCTGTAGTTTATACAGTGTAAATTCTATAGTCAAGAACGGGGTAGGCCTATACCGTAGCTAGTTCGTAAAATTATATCTACGATTTTAAAATTCTGTAGTTTATACAGTGTAAATTCTATAGTCAAGAACGGGGTAGGCCTATACCGTAGCTAGTTCGTAAAATTATATCTACGATTTTTAAATTTTGTAGTTTATACGGTGTAAATTCTATAGTCAAGAACGGGGTAGGCCTATACCGTAGCTAGTTCGTAAAATTATATCTACGGTTTTAAAATTCTGTAGTTTATACAATGTAAATATTGTAGGCAAAACGGAGATAGGCATTTCCGTCAAATTACAGTATTAAAATTCTGTAGCTTATGCAATATAAGTACTGTAGCTAATTCGTTAAATTACGGTTCTAATGTTCTATGGTTTATATAATGTGAGTATTTTAGGCACGACTGAAATATAACTAGTTCGTCAAATTACGGCTTTAAAATTCTGTGGTTTATACAATGTGAGTATTTTAGGCACGACTGAAATATAACTAGTTCGTCAAATTACGGCTTTAAAATTCTGTGGTTTATACAATGTGAGTATTTTAGGCACGACTGAAATATAACTAGTTCGTCAAATTACGGCTTTAAAATTCTGTGGTATGTGTCATGCGAATATTATAACAAAAAATGAGATACAGCTTGTTCGTGAAATTACGGTTTTAAATTTCTTTAGTTTACATAATGTCAATATTTTGTAGACGAAATTGGGATATAGCTAATTCGCCAAATTATGATTTGAAAATTCTGTCATTTAATCATCCTGAATACGATAGCCATATATGATTATAGTTTCAAAATTCTGTCATTCATATGATACAAATACTATAGTATAATACGGTATAGTTAAATTATAGTTTGAGAATTAAGGTAGTTTATAGTTTATAGCCTACTATGGGCTGGTTATGAATGGGTTTTAATTTGTCTAACTACGGTTTTAAAGTTCTGTAGTATATATAAAGTATATTTGTCAAATTATTGTTTGGAAATTTTAAGTCAAATGGATAATTTCGCTGCAGTTTATATAATGATTTCATATCCCTTCATACAGCTACGTTTTCTCACATAACTTTCATCCTAGAAAATAACTGATTCGTCGTGACAACGCGGTGAATAACATAGCAGTATTTACTAGTATAAGACCTACTTAACGATATTATAATTAAGCGAGTGTTATAGTTTCACTTTCGTATTTGCAGTTGCGGACCTTGCGGGGATGGTTCGGGCAACTCCCGCCGGCCATCGGTCACATCGCCGCAGACAGGGATACGGGCAAGGGCTAGGCCATTAACTGTAACATGGCAAGAAGCCGGCAGAGAAATTCCTTTTTCAAATAAGCAAATTCTGTTTATAAGCGGACGTTAAGCGGAAAATTATGTTAATTTAACAGTTACTGACAAACTCGTCGAGACATAACAGGGAGTTGAGTACAGCGAAAAGAAACAAACCTATTTATTTCTATAAAATCTGTGTTTAAAGGAAGATAAGTCATAAAAATGAGTTTGGAGATAAATGAAAATTAAACTTGGAACCCTTATTGCAAATAGTTTTCTACACAAATAAAACACATCAACTGATAGTATTCTTTTGATTTTTGCACACTCACTTGTATAATTTAACTTGTGTGTTCATCTGGGAAACAAAATTCCATCTGCACAAAAAATTACTTATCCCCCTTTACCCGAACACCACAGAAATATGAAACTTCAAGTACGATGATTAGTTAATTTATTAATTCATTTTAAAGTACCAAAACATCTTTTATTCCGGAAGGTAGAATTTGGTCTTTTTAAGCGTGAGTTACTGTACTTCGACCTTGAAGATCCATACGGGTGCTAAAAGAAAGAATTTGTCTATATGCATGCTGTACCAGTACATTTATTTAATACGGTAGCTACAGAATTTATTTTACTGTAGCCTATTACTATTAACGACGGTAGAAAATTTGTATCTATTTTAAACAAAGCCATCACTTCCCAGAAGAATTCATTATGGAACATTCCAGTTAGTAACTTATACTAACTTCTTTTGTAGCATTAAAGACAACAGGCAAATGTATTTTATTTATTTATTTATTTATTTATTTATTTATTTATTTATTTATTTATTTATTTATTTATTCGTTTATTTATTTAACTGTTTATTTATTTATTTATTTATTTATTTATTTATTTATTTATTTATTTATTTATTTATTTATTTATTTATTTATTTACTTATTTGTACTTATTTAAGTACAATATAAGATATGCTGCTCAAAAGAATATTTAGGGGACCAATTTGAAAATTATGATTATGTCAGAACGGAGAATTACAAATGAATGAAGAAGACATTGAAGATATTAGAAAATAAAATGGAATAAAAACAAAAATAATGAAGCGGAAGATGAAATAAGAAAAGATGGTCTTAAGAAAGAAAATATGAAAGAAGGATACTGTGGTCCCCTATTTGTTTTGGGCAGTATATTGCACGTATTTGTGTCCTTAATTATGTTGGGAAAATGTAGGTCTACTTACTGTAACTACAAATATATTATGTCAGATATTGGCATTTTTTACGAAACTAGTTATATTTGATTATTTATTTTACGTAGCCGTAAAACATTAGATATTCTGAACCCTGATTTAAAATTTTCACTATATCCAACGCCTGCAACATGCTTCAGTTCTTGGACTATGCCCTAGATAAGGAACGTATATTATTTTAGAGTTTCATCAGTTCCGAGTTCAAAACATATATTCGCCTTTTCTAATGAAACTGATAGGTACACAATCTCGAAATGTTGCATATTTTTACATATTTTACAATCCCAAAAAATGTCTCGCTATATTAACTTACATGTTTTTATTAATGTGTGGCGTTATGCATACAAAGATTTTATTAATTCCTAGTACAAATGTAAAACATATGTGCATGAGCCTCTATGTTGACGTACGATACACAATTGAAGGGTTCAGAGCCATAGTGGGCCAAGCGCCATTTATTAAAAACGGAGAAAACAAGGTTTAAGTGAATACCATATTTTAATGAAGATTGATATTTAGTTTTAATGTGTATACTTTTTATTACTTGCTCTATGTTTCCATTGAATTATGGTAATAACTTCATTTTAATCCTTGTTTTTTACGGTTTTAGTAATTGGCGCTTGGCCCACTATGGTTCTAACCCTTCAATTATTCCTTAAGAAACAAAGGAGGTTAACGGGGAAATATTATTCATCCTGACGGAAATGCTTCCACTCAATTTCATATCACTTGAACTGTCCTGGTGTATGCAGTAGTAGTAGTAGTTCTTGGAAATCGTTGCAAGATATTGAGAAATCGTCCTGTTTATTACTTTCATATCTCCTGTTTCATACTTACTCATTTTCACATCAGACTGGAAAACAGCATCATATATACTTCATAACTTTATCAGAATTGTTGGCTATAAATATTATTTCAACATTCACTGGTTCGTTTCCCTTTAAGTTTAACCCTTTTTTCCCAAACCTGAATTCTACAGAAAATCGCAATACTCTTACGTCATGGCCTCGAATGTTCATGTTTTCCATTCGCTCTTAAGTTCGCGGGTTCAAATCTAGTTCAGGACAAGGTATATCTAAGGATCATAACTAGACTTCGGATTTTAGGTAAAAACATATTTTAATCCTTAAGAGAGAAGTTCATAAAAACTTGCAAGTACACGTTTCATATAAAACTATACCTAAAATTGGTAGACTATTTTAATAGCACCTAAAAATGCCTATTTTGACGACAAAGCCTATTTTGACTTATTAAGTATGTTTTATCTATAATTGGTCAAAACATCCATTCTTATTTCGAAAATTTGTATTTTAAATTCCAAATGTGTTCCTGGTTGTGTTGGAAATAAAGTACGAGATAAACTGGAGCAAGTTCTGCAGAGAAATGTAAGAGTGAAGGATCTACGTACTGCTTCAGATATCCTAGCAAGGAAGAACATGGATTTACAATGTAACATTCCTGTCCAACTAGTTTCAAAATTGAAATACGCTCCTGTTACTTCAGTGGATGTGGAGCGTTCATTTTCAGCATACAAATTTGTGTTGAGTGAAAAACGGCATTGCTTTTTAGTTGAAAATTTAGGATAAGTGTTGGTAATTTATTGTGAAGCTAATTATGGACATTAACGGACAAGGCTTGGCAAAAATTGATTACTGTATATTTGACTTGTTTGTGTACTGAATTTATATCTAAAGCTTATTTTTCACACTTAATTGTTTAGTTTATATATAACTAGTTAGTTGTTGTTCTTGTACTTTTAGTAGTAGTGGTGGTAACGGTGTATAATCATTTAAAATTATTAAATTCTAAAAATGAATTTCTGATGATTTGGAACATATTTTTAAAGAAGACGTTATTTTTGGTTGGAGGCTAATTTCAATTCTTTAGAGACTATTTCCTACACTTTTAAGCCTAGTTTAGGAACTTAAAATTACATTTTAAGGGCCTAAAAATCCGTACCATAATCATAGCTAAGCATGATTTTCTTAGGAAGAAAAGTAGAAGTAAGGGATACCGTATCTGTCCCTGATTGAGAGAATTCCAGATAAAATCACAACACAATCATTATCTCGCAAGTACAAAATTCGATTCCTAAGGTCGTTGCGAAGGTTTTGAAGATTTCGTGGATAATTTTAAATCTATAGTAAATAAAAGGAACTTTGTTAAAGTTATTATGCATGCGGTGTTAAGAAAGGAGACACTGTGAGCTTTTAAGAGTTGGGGTACAATGAACTAGAGGTGTGCTGTGACAGCATTTTGCCGTCATAGTTCCGAACTGTGACAGCTCCGAAAAAATCGCTGTGACAGATAATAGCGATTTTGCCACAGTATGATTTTTATGTTCGGATGATTCTTAGCGATTATGAATATTTCTCATCAGGAGCCGACAGATGTTTATGTCTATCGCTCTTCTGTGAACTGAATTGATGTACTGGTGCCAATAGCGATTAGCGCGGCGAGTATACTAAAAACAAAACACGCTCTGAACTGTGTTATCGCGTTGTGTAGGCTCGTATATTCGCCCGAAGAAGAATATGGTGAATGCATTATACAGCAGCTTCATTTTCAAAGAATTGTTGATGTTAACTTTTAGAGTAGGACGGTAATTATATCCCAATTATGTTGTCCTTCAAGTTAATCTTCTGAGTAGCAGTTGCCTGGACTCTGGAATTGCCACATACACGTAGTCGCTATCTTTATGTATCACATATCTTTCGGAGATAGCGATTTCTCCCAGCTGTGATTTTGGAACTTCAGTTACAATCGGAACCAGTGACAAACCTGTCACCGCGACAAAATCTCAGGTCTTCAAATCACACCCATCACTATTGTGGAGTCCACGCCTGTGGAGTAACAGTTAGCACGTCTAGCCGCGAAACCAGGTGGCCCGGGTTCGATTCCCGGTCGGGGCAAGTTACCTGGTTGAGGTTTTTTCCGGGGTTTTCCCTCAACCCAATATGAGCAAAGGCTGGGTAACTTTCGGTGTTGGACCCCGGACTCATTTCACCGGCATTATCACCATCTCATTCAGACGCTAAATAATCTAAGCTGTTGATAAAGCGTCGTAAAATAACCTACTAAAAAAAAACTATTGTGGACTGAAGTAATCGTCCAGACCTATCAGATCATAATACTTTACGCTGTTGACGTCATCGAACTCGTATTAAACTTCTATTTCCAACCAATATTAGACATATGTCTACGTATGATCGGTCTCCTGTAACATGAAATTGACAAGATTTCGAGATTCCAATAGCAACATAAAAAAGATACACGTATGGAATTTGAATCTAAGACATTAATTTTACATGAAGTTTTGTTTTAAAAATTGCTTACTAGATACCGATACGGAGGTGAATTTACTGAACTTAATTATGTTTTAATATTTAGTTGTTCAATTTAGTGCTGATTCAATTTAATGATAAATTTATTATGCTTGTTGATGGGTCAAATACTGAAAATAGATTACTTGTCACTTTCAATTTATAATTTTTATACTAATTATTTTTTTCTGTTAATAATTTAATTGGAATATATGAGAAATAATTTATAGAATTAAATAATATAAATATAATAGAGAAGAATATAAATAGTATAGCACGTTTAATATATTTAATAGTTTTAGTATATTATCCTTTTTTTTTTATTTACTCATACTATAATTTCAATCGTACGGTACATTGTTAATGCTGTTGTTAAACACGTTATAATATATAACATATTTTATTTACAATTATTTACAAAAAATGTACAGCCAGAATTGGCAAGATATGTACATAAATATGTAAATAAAAATAAAAATAATTATGTAAACGGATGGCTAATGCTCATTACTGACATAGGAAGCAATATTGTAATCTGTAATATATATTTTTGCACGATCGTGTTTCTTGTTGTGTTTACAGCTATTGTTGTTAGGCCTTGAAAGTTAGAATTCCCACACAGAAACTTGTTGCTAGGGAAACCATTCTTCATAACATAAAACTATACTGAAATAGATCCATTACAGTGCACTTATTGTTACTTAGTTACCATCGCTGTATAGTTTTGCGAAGGCTTGGGATTGATATTGCTCTGAATTTTCAGTGCAAAATATTTTGTATTTGCAATTTTGGAAATATGATCTTACAAAAAATGTTGTACAATACACGTTTGTGAGGTGCATTACAAAATCTCGGAAATTGAAAAACTTTTCCTTAGTTTTGTAAAAAGCGCTTCCCAAGCTTGTGTCGTAACATATATTTTAACTTCATTATCCGGCAGTAACTCGAAGAACATTCCTCCGTAAACTTTACAGTACTGATCGTGAATAAATATAATTGTATCTTAATAAGTTTATTTTAAAAATAAATATTACAAAATCTATTTTTAAGTAGATTTTTCCTGTCTATCGTGGAGTAACCTCAACGTTGTAAAATAATGCACCCTTGAACGATACATCGTAAGCCGGTCTTCTGGACATAATAATAGCATTTTGTACAATTTTTCCAGCAATACAGCTCTTTTCTCTTGATAATGAAAATAGCAATTTTTATTTTTACATCTAAGGGTAGTTCACATGATCTCTGTCTTCAATTTTTCCCATTGAAATAAACTGCAAGGCTTTAAATCTGCAAGATAAGGCGACCATTATCACTAAACAATCACACAATTACCGAAAAAACTTCTACCCGAGTTCAAACCGACTGAAGGCGATGGATTAAAAAATGGCGATTATCTCCTTAGCATGGGTTTCTCCGGGAGGCCCGTGTCGTAGATTTACGTTAGTGAAAGAAACCTGCCTCTGATACAGGGCTTCAGACAAAATGCGGAGATCATTTCTCGACCACGTCGAAATCTTTAGGTAACAGAATGGATGCATAACGTTAAGTGAATTAAATGCGGGTAGGTCTATTCCATTCTCAATCCGTAATCCATAATATAGGCCTACCATTTTATACGTACGTAATTGTGTTGTTCTAGTTGAAATAGCCCTTAAGTTTTTACTTTTTCTGTCAGTCCTTTGAGGAATGAAACCAATGTCATTAACATAATATCTTTCAGAATTGACTACATATTCGTCAAACACAAGTCCATATATTGTAAAAGCACTGATTATTTAGCAAACTCTATTTTTACGCTACATTTGCTCTCCCAGGAAATTTCGTCCAAAAATATTTGTTAAAAATGTCCGTCCGCGTAACAGATGGTCCAAAAACGTGAATGTCCGATATGATTTTTGTTCAATAGAGGTTTGATGAAATGGTAGACGTAATATAAATTTGTTTATTAAAGTTTCCCCGGAAACACAAATATAGGCTATTTCTTTAGCAGTAAGTTTAAAGTTTTTGAAGTAGCCTAACTGTGTAAAGAACATTATGATGAAGGACTTTCATTCGAAACTTGGAAAGTTGATTGCTACTCATAATGACAATATATATGGCGCTTCTTGAACGGGATTAAAAATATACAACAAGAAACTGAAAATTTAGTTGTTCAAATACTGTGCTGGCAGTTTCAATATAGACCTCCTTTGTCAAAGAAATTACATAATAATTAATCGGCAACGAGTTAAGCAAATGTAAGCAACTATCTTCAATACAAAGAAAACGAAAACTTCAAACAGCACTACGGGTAATAGCATACCATTTAAAATTACTTAGTAATCCAGAAGAGGAAGCTGAAATGAAGTCAATCAATGACAATTGATGAATAACATGTGAATACCTGTTTTGCACAATTCTGTAGTCATGTCATTCAAAATCATTTAAAATAAATTACATAATTACCTTTTACAATTGCATCGCATTTTTATTTCTGTAGCGCGTGCAGTGGTTAATGAACATTGTAGGCTATGTTCTAGATAATAGAGAAGATGGACAAAAACACAATGGAAAAGTTAGAATGGACTTTTAAAGTGTTTTGAACGAGAAAGTAATTTGCCGAAACCTCGAAAAGGATCAACCAACAACTGATCGAAAAATATTGTATGAAAGTTCCTATATTCCGTCTTGCCACAAATCTTGTAAATTTACTCGACATTCTTTTACCCGTTTTATCTTTGTAAAGTTCTTTGGAATCTCCATATTACCCGGGTTTTTTTTTTTTGTAAAATTCTTGGGCATCTTCATATTATCCATTTTTTTTTTGTTAAGTTCTTTGGCATCTTCATACTTCTCGGATTTTTTTTGTAAAATTCTTTGGCATCTTCATATTATCCAGGTTTTTTTGTAAAATTCTTTGGAATCTTCATATCACCCAGTTTTTTTTTTGTAAAGTTCTTTGACATCTTCATATTACCCTTTCTTTTGTAAAATTCTCTGGCATCTTCATATTATCCGGTTTTTTTTTTTGTAAAGTTCTTTGGAATCCCCATATTACCCGGTTTTTTTTTTTGTAAAATTCTTTGGCATCTTCATATTATCCGTTTTTTTTGTAAACTTCTTTGTAATCCCCATATTACCCGCTTTTTTTTTTGTAAAATTCTTTGGCATCTTCGTATTATCCGTTTTTTTGTAAAATTCTTTGGCATCTTCATGTTATCCGGTTTTTTTTTGTAAAGTTCTTTGGCATCTTCATATTATCCTTTCTTTTGTAACATTCTTTGACATCTTCATATTATCCGTTTTTTTTTGTAAAGTTCTTTGGAATCTCCATATTACCCGGTTTTTTGTGAAGTTCTTTGGAATCTCCATATTACCCCGTTTTTTGTAAATTTCTTTGGCATCTTCATATTATCCGTTTTTTTTTGTAAAGTTATTTGGAATCTCCATATTACCCGTTTTTTTGTAAAGTTCTTTGGAATCTCCATATTAGCCGGTTTTTTGTAAAGTTCTTTGGCATCTCCATATTACCCGGTTTTTTTTGTAAATTTCTGTGGCATCTTCATATTACCCTTTTTTTTGTAAAATTCTTTAGCATCTCCATATTATCCGGTTTTCTTGTGAAGTTCTTTGGCATCTTCATATTACCCTTTTTTTTGTGAAATTCTTTGGCATCTTCATATTATCCGTATTTTTGTAAAGTTCTTTGGAATCTCCGTATTACCCGTTTTTTTTTTTGTAAAGTTCTTTAGCATCTTCATATTAACTTTTTTTTGTAAAATTCTTTGGCATCTCCATACCATCCGGTTTTTTTTTTTAGTTCTTCGGCATCTTCATATTATCCGGTTCTTTTTTGTAAAATTTTTTGGCGTCTCCATATTATCCGTTTTTTTTTTTTTTTTTTTTGTAAAGTTCTTTGGCATCTTCATATTACCTGGTTTCTTTTTGTAAAATTCTTCGGCATCTCCATATTATCCGGTTTTTTTTATAAAATTCTTTTGCATCTTCATATTATCCTTTTTTTTTTTTGTAAAATTCCTTTGCATCTTCATATTATCTTTTTTTTTTTTTTTTTGTAAAATTCTTTTGCATCTTCATATTACCCTTTTTTTTTTTTTTGTTTTTGTAAAATTCTTTGGCATCTTCACTACGACGAAATGTCCATGCAAGTGTCTTGTATAAAATTGTTTATTTTAAAGTATACACGCTCTAACAAATCATAATTCAATGAGATTACTTGTTTTCCAACAGCAGTTCAATCTGAACTCGAGTTGTCATACCTACTGTGAAGCTTAGATTTTGTCATGATGGCCTCAAGTTAACACTACTCCGTATCTTTAGTTAACTATATTGAAATTACCTTTAAAATAGATCATACTTGCACATATTTAATGGTCTGTTACGGCTTACTTTCATCTTTTTGTATATCTTCCTTAAGATCTTTCCTATCCCATTGTTAGTAAAGTTATGATTTGTCAAGTTATTTCTGCTATGAAATGGCGAAAATAATAATTCTTCATACTAATGATTCTCAATGTTGATAGTCTGCGGCGGACCCTCAGGAGTCGACATAATCCATCCAGGGGTTCTTGGCACTATTTACAATGAAAAACCTTCGTTGATGAAGTACAAACTTTTCTTACATATTCAAGTTTCCATGCCGTCGGTTGTGTATTGGGTTGCTTACATGGCAGATGTTTTGTCATACTTGAACGCTCTCACCACTAGGCTTCAAGGTAATTATGTGAATATTTACGTTGCAGATGAGTTTGAGGCAGTAATTAAATGATTACAGTTATGGAAGAACCGAGTTAAAACAGCAACATCACTAATAGCTGAACACTGAAGACATTTCTGGAGTTCTCTGACGAAGAGTTGCTACAAGAAGTTAAAAAAAACACATCACTTAGCACTTGCCTAGCTTCAGAAATTACTTATCTAGTTAAATACTTAAAACTCATAGACGAAGATTCCTTCTGAATGAGGTACTGTAGGCTACAATTAATTGTGCAATTATCTGTGGAAGAGCGATTTTCATTTGTGATTTATGAGAATTAATTGAAAACATTTTTTAAACATAATGTACACTATTTCAATTTTGGGTAATATTTCAGATTACTTATAATTTATGTGAAAAGTGCTTTAAAATTAATCATCTAGTATCCCCTTTTTCATACGTGTTTATGGAAGAAACATTTCAAATTACATGAAGAACAAATGTAGAAATATGCAAGATGTTGATCCAGATTTCAGGCTAAAAGTGTAGAATATTGAACCAGATGCAGGAGAATTGTTAAGGATGGAAAGAGCCTTAGCTCTTACTATAATTACGTCGAGTAATACCAGGACATGTTAAATTTTACTCACTTGTAATATAAGTTAGTGAAATTAAATTTGTCTCCAGAAGAGGAAGATAAATGAATAGTTTGTTTCCAAAATCTGGTATTTTGCTCAAAAACCGATTTTGACCGAATAATATAATAAACATATTTCTTACATTCTGAATTCAATGCTCAAGTTATTTCTTTTTTTTTTTTTTACCAATTCCTGCTATTTGTCACTGAAAACTGATATTTAAAAGTATTATTTCTTTTCCAAAACGTTATATTTTTTTTCGTAAAGATTAATTTTTGGTCTTACAGAATATATCTGTTATGGTAACAATGGTTATTAGAGGTGAAAAATTCACTCCGATGCTGTGGATTGAACTTCGACGACACTCAGTGGTTAGAGCACTTGATACGTAGAACCAAGGACCCGGGTTGGATCCCCGGCGCCGGAGCGAATTTTCTCCTCTAATAATCACGTATATTTTTGTTCGTTTGTTTTTTTTTTCAGGTCAAAACCTATTATCTTACATTTTAATTTAGAAGTTGTTGGTAAACTATGAAGTATTTTAATACATTTAGGACATAGAATGGTATAAAACATATGTAAGATAAGCATATACACGCATATTAAAAATTAGTTCGTATATTTCAAAGCCCGCAATTTTTCTCCTTCCTGTAAAAATAACTGAGAGTGATATAGCAGTTTTTGGAAACAAACCATTCAGGATGAATGACATATAAATGCCTGTCCTGCACAATTTTGGAATAATGTCATTCAAAAATATTTAATAATAATAATAATGATAATAATAATAAATTTATTTATTTATTTATACTGGCAGAGTTAAGGCCATAGGGCCTTCTCTTGCACTCTACCAGGTCACAAAGTGTACAGGCAGTTAAAATTTAACAAAAAGTTAAAGAACAGAATACTAACATATTACAAAATAATAATAATAATAATTATTATTATTATTATTATTTATTTATTTATTTATTTATTTATTTATTTATTTATTTCGAATATTAATGTGCAAAACAACAGCACAAAGCCAATAATAATGATAATAATAATAATAATAATAATAATAATAATAATAATAATAATAATATTAATAGCATAACAAATTCGACACTAAACAACATTAAAATAATACCATAATAGAAAAAAGAATGTAAAATACATTGGAATATAATAAAAGCAACTCATTTAGTACAAATAGTTAATATGGAAAACGTAAGGAAGAATACAACAAAATGGAATGTAATAAATTAATATTAAAAAAGAAGTATATTTAATGATGTAGATAAAAAAAATTGCATAAATTCCAACATCTGTACGGAACTATACAAAAGACTTAAAGAATAAAACAGGAGTAGATACAATAGTTAGGTTTTATAAGGTGCTGGCAGTCCCTCTATTGTTATACGGTAGTGAAAATTGAGTCCTCAATAGATTATTTAAAAGAAGAATAGAAACATCTGGAATGCAATTTCTCAGACGTGTATCAGGATACATATCAAAAGATCACATTCTTAATGTTGAAATACGAAAGGAATTAAATATCTATAAATTACAAGAAAAGATTACTGGTATGAAATGGCAGTGGTTCCAACACATAGAAAGAACGGATGAAACTAGAATCACAAAACAAGGAGGCCTACTTCAATTCAGATCAGAAGGCCAGCGTTCAATAGGATAACCTATAACCAGATGAGAAGATGTCTTTGCGTTGGAACAGGTATATATTCTTGTCTTGCAGCGAAAGAAGAAGAAGAAAACGAATAAAATGTATTTAGTATATATTCAATTATATACTTTTTAATTATATCACAGTTTCATTTCTCATTTCTTCAATGCGTCGCCCTGGGTAGCGTAGTCGGTATAGCGCTGGCCTTCTATGCTCGAGGTTGAGGGTTCGGTCCCTGCTCAGGTCGATGGTATTTGTGTTTAAATGCGATAGGCTCATGTCAGTAGATTTACTGGCATGTAAAAGAACTCCTGCGGGATAAAATTCCGGCAGATCGGTGACGCTGATATAACCCTTGCAGTTGCGAGCGTCGTTAAATAAACCGTAATTTAAATTTTTCTTCAATGCATGGAGTGAATATTGAGCGTTCTAAATTATATTTACACAGTTTTGTAGTCACGACATTAAAAATTATTAGCCTGAAAATGACAGCAAATTTAACAGCTGTTCGTTCTGTTCCCGGCAGATCTCTTGACGTCACCCGGTGCAGGCATGGCTGCCCGGAGATTGAAACTTTAGCACACGTCTTGGGATTCTGTGAACAGGGATTGCTCTTGAGGAACTCTAGACATCATCTTATAAGATCCAAAATTGCTGCCGTATTAAGAAATAAGGGCTGGATAGAATAGAAGAAATCTCCTGTCTAGCTGAAAATGGGTCAACGAGACGAGTCGATATTTTAGCGTACAATGCTGACACTAAACAGGGCATCATTGTGGACCCCACGATTTGTAGGATGTCAT
Source organism: Periplaneta americana (assembly GCF_040183065.1). Lineage (NCBI taxonomy): Eukaryota > Metazoa > Arthropoda > Insecta > Blattodea > Blattidae > Periplaneta > Periplaneta americana. Next base: position 130,438,240 of record NC_091122.1, on the reverse strand, counting down.
CAGTCAGCCGAGGTCCACCATGAGGAGAAGTCGATCTATGAGCCTACAGTCAACTATTCAAGCTGAAATATGCCTTAATTCACGTTGAGGTATTCGGCTTTCTCATAGGTGCTCGAGGGACTAAATACCAGCTTCTTTCGACGGAAATTTGCTTTGCCAACATCTCTGAAGGATGACATTGTGATAACTGTGTTAAAAAAAATCCTGTCAAATTTTGATTAATCACATGGTGCCACATTAATAGTAATTGTAATTTTTCATGCTCCTTTCTTTTGTTTCTTTTTTTTTTAATTTAATTATCTATGTTACACATGTATATTCATTTTTTTGAGGATATTATGAGTTCGTAAGGACTACCCTGAATGGGGTGGGACAGTTTGTAATTTAGTTTACAATAATATTGTTATATCACATTTTCATTTCTTCAATACATGCATCAAATAAAATAATGTCAATGCACATTGAACTTATTAAATTATATTTTAAAAAATGATTTGCTTCGAACTAGACCTACCAATATTTTGAAAAGCAGGGGGTTCGCATTGCTTAGCTAATTGGTAACTCCTGGTTTATACTATTAAATATCGTTGTCAACTAATTTGACTTCGAAATTATGTGTCTCATTATTTCACCAAACTTTTTATTAACGAAATTAACCGGAACAAGACACAAATGAAAGTCAGCTGTATAATATAAAAAAATAAGATTTCTACGCCTCCAGACTTGCAAAAGCTAAACAAAAAATAACATAAAATTCGTGAATAAAATCCTCACACAGTTAAAAAAAAATGCTAATTAGATATGGGTTATTACGCACTACTGTAGGATCAGGCAAAGCGATCTCCAGATTGCTAATACAAAACATTGTATAGTATATTCTTTGAAAACATTTCGTAAAATGTATGTATAGTAATTCTTATATTTTTAACATTGTTGTGCCATCGGCGTATCTCGGAATAACAGGCCTGATTTTTGATTCCAAGTTACTCTCGAATTGGGTTCGTTTTCCGTTTCGACCTCTAACCTGACTATACTTTTTCCTCCCCTCTCAAATCTAAGGGGGATGTTAGGTGGTCGTATAAAGAAATCCTTGGATTCACCTTCACCGACGATAGATATCCGTGTAGTTGATACAGCGTTATTGAATAACCGATTAAAAATACGGTAGTTTGCAGACTTTTTCCAAGAAAAATCAAAACTTACTTGTTAGAAAACCAGTCTGTACCTTAAGTGTACGTCTGAAAGTCTCTCTTGGTAACTTGTATTCCCGTGATCCGAAATCGACTAAATTTCATAGACATGTACAGCACTCCAGGACATTTACTGCTTTCAATCTGAATTCGTGAATTTAAATATTACACCCAGAGAAAATTAATTAATTCTGTCAAAAGCCCTTTGTAGTATGCAATTCATTTTAGGGATATGTTTCAGATAATTCTATGATCTACTATATAATATGAGATATAAGATGTAATTAATTTTCAGTTTTAATGACATCATAATTGATTGAGGTTCTGGCTGATATGTACTTTCTATTATCAGGCAGTACATCTCACTTGACGATATATGTCAGAGGAAGAACAATTGTTTGTATGATCTGAAGTCTGATTAGTGTAACATGTAGCTAATCGGCGATGTATGCAATGGAGGGGGAAAGGAACTGGCCACCCTACCCCATTATCTCCTGGACTAGTTGCCTCGTAAGTGGTGCTTTTTGGTATCACTTGTGAGGTTCAGACCTGTCTTCGGACAGATGATTGAACAACAACATAGTATTGTATAGAAAATCAAGAAACAACTATATACCGACCACTGTAATTTTCAGATTATTGTAAACAAATTTCTTGTAAGACATTTTTAATGTCAGACCTTAAATGTTACTGTTTAGCATTCTTTATCTTTGGCAACTTCACCAAGTTGAGGAAGATTAGATATTATTATTATTATTGTTATTATTATTATTATTATTATTATTATTATTATTAGTTCTTTAATTATATATGTTGAATACCTGCAAACGTTTTCACCGTGTTAGGCATCTTCAGGCAATGTTAGCAATATCTAAACTTCACATAAGGTATAATACACATTAAATACATTTATGATGTTAAAATAATATAAAAAGAATTGCAATGAGGTAGTAGGTCCATTATAGCTACTATAAAATAAATTGTTACTAATTTCTTAAAATCTTAAAATTTAATCTAAAATATTCTTGCAACATGTGGTATTACTTTCACATGATACATGTTACATTTTGATATAATTTCAATCAACATAAACTTTAATCAACCAGAAGCATCGAAAAATACAACGTCACAACTTATCTATTTTATAAGCAGATAAATAGATCACTAAATAAAATAGCTAGAATTGGACGGAGTTACGCAATAATAGACCAAGCGCCAAAAACCTGTTTCGAGATATTGGCCATTGAAATAAATCTGTTTTTTTTTTTATAAAACATTTTATGTAAGAAGTATTATAACATTCATACGATTATAAAAAATAGCGCAAATAATACCAAAAAAGGCTAACCGATTTTTAATAAGAGACCAGAAGTTGAATTAATATTTCAAAGCAAAATAAATAAATGAATTTTATGCAAGAAAAGAAATTTTTGCTTATAAATAGCAGCAAAATTGAGATATCGCATTCTTGATTTTTTCCGATTCTCTCTTGTTAACTTGTGTTCACCTGGTCCGAATTTGTCCAGACTTCGTAGATATGGAAGTACAGTATTTCAAGAGACTTCAATACTTGGATTTCATAAAAATTTAAGTATTACCAGGAGAAATTGTAGTAATTGATCTATCGGAAGCCCTTTATTTTATGAACAATAAGTTTTTCAGCCCCAGTTTTTTCTTAATATATGAATCCTCTAGATTCAAAACCCCCTCAAGAGCATTTTGATCATAACTGAGTTATGCCCTCATATTGCTTTCTAATGATAAATTCTAATGATTTATGTAGTTCGAATTCAAAATGTCACTAAATTTAAGGCAAAAGGGTTTGTTAAAAGTCACTATTAGGTTCAGAATTCTCTCTATTTGTCACCAGTTACTGTCAAAATCCTTTAATTTGTGAAAGGAGATATAGGGAATTTTGTATTTATAGGATTCATATTCATAACAAATTTCTGAAATTTCTGTATAAACGTCAAGAAATAACGAAGAATTAGAGCTGCTGTATTTCGAATTTAAAGTATTTGACTTCCATCAAATTTATAACAATGTATTATTGAATTTTGTACATAAAAACCGAAAGGTATTTAATTGATATTCACATAAATATAAATCCAAAAGATCAGACAACATATGCTTGACAGCACCTAAATGTACTACAACTGTAGCATATAATCACAGTAGCAACTTCGGTCCAAGGCTTTATAACATGATAATAGATAAATTCCCAAACATACAATTTGCTAATGCTCCCTATTTAAAAAAATTAAAAAATTGCTAATAAATATAGTTATATAGTTTCAGTCTGCAACTTATCAAATTATATAATATCAATATAATTTGATAAGTTGCAGACTGAAACTATATAATATCAATATAATTTGATAAGTTGCAGACTGAAACTATATGATATCAATATAATTTGATAAGTTGCAGACTGAAACTATATAATATCAATATAATTTGATAAGTTGCAGACTGAAAGTATATAATATCAATATAATTTGATAAGTTGCAGACTGAAACTATATAATATCAATATAATTTGATAAGTTGCAGACTGAAACCATATAATATCAATATAATTTGATAAGTTGCAGACTGAAACTATATAATATCAATATAATTTGATAAGTTGCAGACTGAAACCATATAATATCAATATAATTTGATAAGTTGCAGACAAACTATATAATATCAATATAATTTGATAAGTTGCAGACAAATTATATAATATCAATATAATTTGATAAGTTGCAGACTGAAACTATATAATATCAATATAATTTGATAAGTTACAGACTGAAACTATATAATATCAATATAATTTGATAAGTTGCAGACAAATTATATAATATCAATATAATTTGATAAGTTGCAGACTGAAACTATATAATATCAATATAATTTGATAAGTTGCAGACAAATTATATAATATCAATATAATTTGATAAGTTGCAGACTGAAACTATAAAATATCAATATAATTTGATAAGTTGCAGATTGAAACTATATAATATCAATATAATTTGATAAATTGCAGACAAATTATATAATATCAATATAATTTGATAAGTTGCAGACAAACTATATAACTATATTTATTATAAATTCCAACTTATCTGAAACCAAAATCTCAATATGACTTCCAAATTTAAAAAAAAAAAATTGCTGTTAACAGAAAATTTAAAGTTCAATTATTGTGATATCTTTTTTTTTTATTTTACTCTGTTATTTAATAAAGTGTCTTAACATTATGTGGAATGCCCCCCTGAGTACGCGTATATAGTTTACTCTTTCTGAGGGTGCTAGAGTGTTTTTATATAACAAATCAATATGTATCTTTGTTCTAGCAATAGAGTATTATTAATATTAATAATATTAAAAAAGTTTTATCCAATCATTTATTACTGAAAAATTAAGTGTTCTTTCAACGCATAAATAATGAGCGTGGACCTGTAACATCGTTGTATTTTGTTCTATATATATTTTTTCCTCGACTGTAAAGCGAATGTCAGGAAATCATATAATGAATCCTCAGACTCATCTCCCAGATATTATCATCTCCACCGTCGTTAGGTAATAAGCGTAACTGCGTACTAGATAAAGCATCTTTAAAAATCTATCAGTGCATATTTGGAATTCTCCTTCAGAGCTTGTACTCTAGTGATCCGAATTTGACCAAACATTGTAGATATGTAGACCTACAACTCTCGTGGTCACTTCAGATTTCGTAAACTTAAATGCAGTAGTATTCCCAGGAGAATTTAACTGATTCTTATGAAGAAAAACTTTTCGAGCCCCATACTTCTAATCTATTCAGCAAACAATTTGTGACATTTCCGTATAAGCATTAAACAATAACGAAACAGTAATGCGCCTAAAAACTTCCAACCAATCAGTTATTACAGAAAAATTAAAGTGTCTTTCCATTGGATAAATTAGCCCACTTTCATTACCTGTTGTGAAACTGGAAAAGTTGGCGTTGCTATGCAATTTATTTAATTGATGCATGAATACATTTGTATGTTTCCTGACTTTAATGAATGTTTATTGATGTCTAATTTTTTTCGTTTAATTGCATTAAATCTGAATATATGGATAAATTTTTAGTATTTATTCCATAGATTACCATATATAACGTTCAATACCATAATTTGCGCAATGTACAGGGATGTTATAACAGTACTGATTATAAGTAACCTGAAAATTGAAGACTTTCTTTTCAGATATTATAATATTCACAATATTTCAATTTACACGACCTGATCGTCGTCATCATCATCATCATCATCAATGGCCTGACAGTTCAGCGTGAGCCAAGAACTTATTCAGAAGTTTTCGTAACCTAACACACTAGACAGATGGTCTACACAAATGGAGGGTTTCTATGGTGTGAGATCAGCATGACGCTAACCTCCACCTAAGACAACACATTAACAATGGACAAACATCCATGATCTAGGCGAGTTTCGAAACCCACGATCTTAGACTTCCCGCAACGTCTGAGTTGTTACACGATCTAAAACTGCTTGTGCATGATCAGACTTTTCTTACAATTCAATAGTTTTGCGAGAAAACTTGCTAGACTTGTCAAAGATTTGTCAATATTGGAAAAATTTGTTAAAGATTCAAGATATATATTGCGGAAGATTTGACAACAAGATTTTAAAACATGTGCTTGAAGTTTCTTGTAAAATATTTATCAGAGATTCAAGATATATATTGCTAAAGATTTGACGACAAGATTTTAAAACATGTGCTTGAAGTTTCTTGTAAAATATTTATCAAAGATTCAAGATATATATTGCGAAAGATTTGACGACAAGATTTTAAACATGTGCTTGAAGTTTCTTGTAAAATATTTATCAAAGATTCAAGATATATATTGCTAAAGATTTGACGACAAGATTTTAAAACATGTGCTTGAAGTTTCTTGTAAAATATTTTTTCAGAGATTCAACATATATATTGCGAAAGATTTGACGACAAGATTTTAAAACATGTCCTTGAAGTTTCTTGTAAAATATTTATCAAAGATTCAAGATATATATTGCGAAAGATTTGACAACAAGATTTTAAAACATGTGCTTGAAGTTTCTTGTAAAATATTTATCAAAGATTCAAGATATATATTGCGAAAGATTTGACGACAAGATTTTAAAACATGTACTTGAAGTTTCTTGTAAAATATTTATCAAAGATTCAAGATATATATTGCGAAAGATTTGACGACAAGATTTTAAAACATGTGCTTGAAGTTTCTTGTAAAATATTTATCGAAGATTCAAGATATATATTGCGAAAGATTTGACAACAATATTTTAAAACATGTGCTTGAAGTTTCTTGTAAAATATTTATCAAAGATTCAAGATAAATATTGCGAAAGATTTGACGACAAGATTTTAAAACATGTGCTTGAAGTTTCTTGTAAAATATTTATCAAAGATTCAAGATATATATTGCGAAAGATTTGACGACAAGATTATAAAACATGTGCTTGAAGTTTCTTGTAAAATATTTATCAAAGATTCAAGATATATATTGCGAAAGATTTGACGACAAGATTTTAAAACATTTGCTTGAAGTTTCCTGTAAAATATTTATCAAAGATTCAAGATATATATTGCGAAAGATTTGACGACAAGATTTTAAAACATGTGCTTGAAGTTTCTTGTAAAATATTTATCAAAGATTCAAGATAAATATTGCGAAAGATTTAACGACAAGATTTTAAAACATGTGCTTGAAATTTCTTGTAAAATATTTATCAAAGATTCAAGTTATATATTGCGAAAGATTTGACGACAAGATTTTAAAACATGTGCTTGAAGTTTCCTGTAAAATATTTATCAAAGATTCAAGATATATATTGCGAAAGATTTGACGACAAGAATTTAAAAACATGTCCTTGAAGTTTCTTGTAACCTATACAGGGTTAACCATAAGTAGTGTAATTAATTTCAGGAGGTTATTCTTTGATATATTTCAAACAAAAAAAGTTTAATACAATTTTGCTCGTTTTTGTTTCCTTTAGGAGATAAAAATTGTTTTATATGAAACAGTTTATAGCGTGTTTTGGGAAAGCCATTGATTTAATTCCCAGTATGCTTATTCTTTCTGAGAGAGCAGTGTATTATGATAATAAGTTATTGAAATTATTTCAATTTTGTCCTTTAAATGTGCAGAAATTTGATCCGAGCAAATGTAACTTTTCGTACTGCAAAGGAATTTTACAATGTTACATTGGTTAGGATCAAATTTTTGCTCATTCAAAGGAGAAAACTAAAATTATTTCAACCATTTATTATCATAATACATTGCTGTCTTAAATTGATTTAGCATAGTGGAAATTAAAGGAATGGCTTTCCCAAAACACGCTAGGAAATGTTTCACATAAAACAATTTTCATCTCGAAAAGGAAGCAAAACCTAGCAAAAGTGTATTAAACCTTTTTTGTTTGAAATATCTAAAAAAAATAACCCCCTGAAGTAAATTATATTACTTACAGTTCGCCCTATATAGGTTTTCCTACCAAGTATTACGATATAAATATGTAAATACTTTGAAGAATAATAGACTAAAGAAAATAATTGTACTTTATTAACCGTATTAGCGTACTTAGCTGTATAATACTTTAAGACGAAGAACATTACGATTGCATATTGTTTCGCCAAGGTTATAGGTTAGAATCTTTTTATTCAACAAATATAAATGTATTGGTAGTTGACTCGAGATACCCCCCCTTGCACTTTTTTCATACGTATCACTTTTCTTCATTTTATTGTGGTATTCGACAAAATTCACGGCGTACAAGCAAGGGTTTACATAATATAGTTTAATTAACTCGCAAATAACTTTTCTCGGCCAAGAAGCCATTTTTTTTTTTTTTGTGGTTCTTAGCGCCATAATTAATATTTTCGAATCCCATTGGTCTGTTCCTTCTTCCTTCAAAGAATTGTCAAATCTTTGACCAATCAGAACATGTTTTTATTTATTTTCAAGACAAATTTTTTTTTTAAGTATTGTAAGTGATTTGACAATAAAACTCGTAAAGTATTGGCAAGCCTTGTGAAGAGACGACTTCGACGAAAATTTGATCGTGTATAAGCAACTTAACGCCTTAATTTACCTTCTTTTCTGGCGCTATTTCATTTATATTAACCCCATTTTGATTTCTAAATTCCCAAAAGCTCCCTCAATAATTATTTAATGTTATTGTTTCATCTTTGTTTAAGAATATCGCTCCGTTAATGTTATTAATCAATTGCTATAAATGGTAACATCAGAGTTTTCTATTTAATTTTCTACTGTGGCACAAAGTAGGCGCTTTGTCGCCAGACATTTTGGCTGAACACAGACAAGCTGATACGTAAATGTAATTATCACAATCCATCATAATTCGGAAATACCAGTCTGCGAGTTCAGATGTAGACTGTTTATTTTTATTGTCTTGCTGATGTGCAGGCACAAGCTGTTTAATGCTGTTTTTATTCGTACTGACTTTTAAGCCGTACCCAATGCCCACTCATCGACTAAAGGTCGTAATGTTGATAGCTGTCTTTTCTAGTCAATCGGTGCAGTTTTCCACATAGTGTTACGTAGTGAGTAGATAAATTCATTACCCATTGTGTTGATTACAACCATCGCAGCCTTGCAGTCTGCCCAACACTGCAGTAGAAAGCAGCACAAATCTTTTATGAGTTTCATCATCTACACGTTTTTTTTTTCTTTGCGTGATTGTTATTTTTACCATTACTGCTTTTTGTACAAGTATTGAAAAGTTTAGCTACACCGCTATCATTGATTTGTGAAAGTAGATTTTTCATCGTCCGGCTTCGATTCCCGGTTGAGGCAAGTTACCTGATTGAGGTTTTCTCCGAAGTTTTCCCTCAACCCAATATGAGCAAATTCTGGGTAACTTTCGGTGTTGGATCCCGGACTCATTTCACCGGCATTATCACCTTCATCTCATTCAGACGCTAAATAGCCTAAGATGTTGATAAAGCGATCGTAAAATAACGTACTAAAATAAAAAAAGAACAGTTATTATTAGGGATTTTTTTTGTAAAAACTTTTTAACTAAAAAGAAACTCTAGTTTAGTGAAGCAAACAATGTACTAGTTTAGTATTCTATTAAAGAAGAAATATAATGTAAATTTCTCGATACATTATTTTAGCGTTATATCCAATTATTATTTTATTTCCCTTCTCCCCTTCTTCTTCTTCTTCTTCTTCTTCTTCTTCTTCTTCTTCTTCTTCTTTTTCTTCTTCAAGAAATGTTAAGGTGAAAGAATTCAATGATGTTCTACAATACTGGGTTTTTCTTCTTAAATACAATCATATTTGTTCCTAACTGTTTATTGATAGTTTCGTATTTGTTTCTTCTTACAAAATTACTCAATAGTAGACATTTAGTGACATTGAGGATTGCTGGATATCTCCTTTCGTAAATTCACCATTATTAGCACAAGTTTGTACATTGCTGACAGGTCCTATATGCCTGTATTTTCGTTTTATTTAATAATAATAATAATAATAATAATAATAATAATAATAATGCAATACAATGGCCAGATGATATTTTTACGTAAATTCAAAGTATAACCAAGTAACTGTAGACCATTGATTGCTTTCATAATTAATTTTCCATGTTCATTTGTTCAAATATTGAAGTTAACTGGATATTTCCCTTAGTATATTCAGCATTATTGGAAAGCGACTGTATGTTGTTGACATGTTTCATATTTGGTTTTTCCTTCAAAATTGATTTAATATAATTAATATATATTTTATGTAGGTAAATGGATATTTTCTTCTTAAATTCTTTCTTTTTCACTCTAACAACAATTTATCACTAAGCCTCAAGGCTTTTACTCTATTGTATCATGGTACTCTTTGTCGACGGCAACCTGTAGTGGTTACAGGAAGAAATTAAATTAAATTAATAGTAAGAGATTTTGGAAATTTAATATTTAGCTTCTCTGTTATTATTATTATTATTATTATTATTATTATTATTATTATTATTATTATTATTATTATTATTACTATTATTAGTATTATTATTATTATTATTATTGTTATTATTATTAAAATTGGATGGATATTTTCCTCCATAAATTCGTCGTTACTAGCAAATGATTATACTCCATAGCCTATTGATAGATTTCAGATTTAGTTTTTCTTCTAAAATTTTCCAGATTGTATAATTAAATAACATTGTAGATGACTGAATATTTTCTTCCTTAAATTCATCGTTCTTGAAAATTAATTGTAAATTGGTGACAGCTTCCATTCTCAGTTTTTCTTATAAAATTTGTCAACTAACAAGTTAATAATATTCTACATAACTGTGTATTTTGTTAGCAAGGCGACAGCTATATATACTTTTCGTCCTGGAAAGGAATTTTAAAAAGTTACATTTGTTCGGATTAAATTTCTGCACATTTAAAGAACAAACTAAAATTCGTTCAATCACTTATTATCATAATACAATGATCTCTTAAACTGATTGGTCCACACCTGTGGAGTAACGGTCAGCGCGTCTGGCCGCGGAACCAGGTTGCCCGGATTCAAATCCCGGTTGGGGCGCGTTACCTGGTTGAGGTTTTTTCCGGGGTTTTCCTTCAACCCAATACGAGCAAATGCTGGGTAACTTTCGGTGCTGAACCCCGGACTCGCTTCACTGACATTATCACCTTCATTTCACTCAGACGCTAAATAACCTAGATCTTGATACAGCGTCGTAAAATAACCCAATAAAATAAAAAATAAAATAAACTGATTTAGCGTAAATTAGACTTTCCCAAAACACTCTGTGAAATGTTTCTTATGAAACAATTTTTATCTCGAAAATGAAGCAGAAACAAGCAAAATTGTATTACATTTTTTGTTTGAAATATTTCAAAGAATAACCCCCTGAAATTAATGATATTACTTATAGTTCACTCTGAACATATTGTATAATATAATGTAATGTTACTATATTGTAGATAGCTGAGCATTTTTGACTCAACATAGTTGGAATAGTTCATATTTAGTTCCTCTTATAAAATTATTAAAATAATAAAGTAGTATTGTAAATGGTTGGATGTTTTCTTCCGTAACTTCAACGTTATTAGCTTATAATCATATAGGCTATATAATGTTAGTTTTTTTTATCTAAAAGTTTTCGAATAATCTAATTTAATAATATGTTATATAACTGGTTATATTCTTCCCTAAATTCATTACTATTAGAAAGTGATTATAGATTGTTCACAGATTTAATACTGAGTTTTTCTTATGACATTCTTCAAATAATAAATTATATTGTAAATGACTGGATGTTTTCTTCAGTAAATTCAGTATTATTAGCTTCTGGTTGTATGTATATTGCTGACAGGTTTCATATATTTAGTTTTTCTTGTAAATGTTTTCGACTGAAATAAATTAATATCTTAGATGACAATATTTTCTTCCGTAAATTCAACATTATTGGGAAATGACTGTAGAATTTTAACAGATTTCATATTTAGTCTATCCTCTATTTTTTTAATAATAAGGTAGCAATATTATAAATGGTTACATATTTTTTTATTTCGTAAATTCAATATTCTTAGCAAGTGATTGTAAATTGTTGACGAATTTTCATATTTGGGTTTTGTTTTAAATGTTTAAACTAAATAATCTAATAATATTTATATAACTGAATAGTTTCTTCCGCAAATTCAGTGTTATTTGTAAGTGACTGTTGATTATTAATAGATTTCCTATTTAGTTTCATATGATTAACATTAAGTTTCTTTCATAAAATTTCTAAAATAATAATGATCTAGTAATATCGTAGATAAATGGATATTTCCCCACCCCCTATATTTCAATATTATTTACACGTAATTGTTTAATGTTGACAGCTTTCATATTTAGTTTTTTTTAAACGTTTCTGAATAGTATCATGTAATAATATTCAGAAATTATTGTAGATTTTTTAACGATTTCATACATTTCGGTAGTTTTTCTTTTATATATACTTTAATAAGTCATAATATTTTAGATGACAATATATTTTCTTCTGTAAATTCACTACTATTAGCAAATTCTCGTAAATTGTTGATAGTTTAATATTACTAATTATTATTTTAATGTTTTAAAACAAATAATAATCTTGTAATATTTATGTGTAAGTTGATATTTTCTTCCGTAAGTTCAATATTATTTACAAGTGGTTGTTGTAAGTTAACAGATTATATATTCAATTGCATATGATTCATATTCAGTTTCTGCTATAGGCTATACGAGTATTTGCTAAGTTAATAATAAACTAATAATATTGTACATAAATGGATATTTTTTTATTTTAACACTATTTACAATTAATTGCATATTGCTGACAGGTTTCACAACTAGTTTTTCTTTTGGAGATATTCAAATATTGAGAACAATAACAGTAATTTAAGTGATGATATTTTCTTCTGTGTATTGTCGTTAGTGAGATGTAAATATTGGTTACTGACGGATTTCATGTTTTATTTTTGCTATAAAATTGTTCAAATAATGACACATTACTGCAGAAGGTAAGTGGATATTTTCTTGAGCGTTATTGACACTATCTGTATATTTATACGTGACTTGCGGATTATTTCTCATCTGAGTGTTTCGCGAAGAGGCCAGGCCAGGATTATCAGGAATCTTCGGCAAATGTTTGAAATTGCGGTTATCCCCGCCTTTTTAACTCTTGTGTCACAGCGTACAGTCTCGTTGTCATTCTTTCATTGATTGACGTCCGTTGATTACATTGACAAACAGGTCCTTTCTGACTAACGACACAGCGGAAAACATAATAGGCGAGTTTAGGCATCGAAGCCACTGTTTGCACTGAAATTTCAACTCTTCACCTCGAAGCAAAAGTGAATTGTCACTTTTAAAAGCAAATTCTGTCAGCATCCTGGTAGCAACAGATTCCGCTTTGAATTTCCGTTGATGTGGGCTGATGTCTTCGGTTACTTTCACCATCATCATCATCATCATCATCGCATTTTATTATTATTATTATTATTATTATTATTATTATTATTATTATTATTATTATTATTATTATTATTTCACAATCGCCGGTGTTACCTGAAGTTCAATTCCTGCACTTTTGAACATATTGATGAAAAATTACAAGTTAATTCCTATTACATCACTAGGCCTACTAGACTATTTATCTTCTTGTTCCAAGCACGGTATTCAAGCTTACAGCAGTAAAATTTTTCGAAATATTCAACATTTTTACCTCCATTACTGTATCTTGTAGGGTAAAGTTGTCTAATTCCGTGATACTCCTAATTCCGTGACACTTTTTTTTTTTCACTGAATGTAACGGGGTTGGGTATTTTGTTATGAAGTTCACCGATGTCTCAAAAGTAGGCGAAAGATGTCCGGCGCTATGGTCGAACGGCAAAGCTTTGACCGATATTCGATTTTTAAAAAGTATCACGGGATTAGAGGTATCACGGCATTAGGCAACTTTACCCTACAATAATGAAAATTGGTAGGTGTAAAGCACTGTTCTTCTGCTATATGAAAAAATTATTTTTACGATTTAATAAAGGTTATATATTTTTTTTTTTTTTTCAAAATTCAAAATGGTGGCAGTTCACTATGCAGTGATGAAGCGTTTCTCTCATAACTCATAAACTTGTTAACTTTTTCATGTTCTCTATCTTTTATTTTAGTGCTGAAACTCATGTTTATAATATCATGCTCTTTCAACTACATTTCTTAATGAATAATATATTTTTTTTAATTTTGTGTTAGAAGAAAATACTGATATTTGACCATTTTTTTAAATAAATTTATTTTTAATCAGACATCTATGAAAGGTAGGGAAGTGATTTTGCATCATATTGTAGATAGCTATGACATGCATAAATACACACAAAAAATTTAATCGCAGAATGTTGGATAGTTTTTGAGTTATGAGGGAAACGCTTCATCACTGCACAGTGAACTGCCACCATCTTGAATTTTGAAAAAAAAAATTAAACAATTTTTTAATCGTAATTTTTTTTCATATAGCAGGACAGTGTTTTACACATGCCAATTTTCATTATAGTGTTAATTTCATCTATTAGATATAATAATCGTAAGGATGATACTGCAATAAAAACTAGAATTACTGCGGGGGCGATTTATATATGTTTAATTTTTTTTACGTTTCCTTTATCAATAATTTGATTTACTTCCTGTTTGGCTGAACCAATCGGACAAGATACAGTAATGGAGGAAAAAAATGTTGAATATTTCCAAAATTTTACTGCTGTAAGCTGTACCTACCCCTTCAAATCAATGCTTACATTGTCTACAAACATCTGTTTTCATTTGGTTTTTACATGCTTGCTTTTCTTGAAAATGTTCCAATACCAATTCCAAAAATATACATTTTCCTCTTTTCTTGATTTGTACATAGAACAATTTTCAATTTTGTTCTTATGGTCTTACCTAGTTTAGAATATCGATTTTTCTGGTCACAAAAATTAATTTCTGTTAACCTAATTCTGATCTTCTTTATACCGTAATAGGATATATTTTTCTTCAATTTTAACTTCCACAGATTTGAAGATATGTTGATGTTCTAAATTTTTAGAACCATACCTTTCCTGTCTTTCTGTGTTTTAGCAATTAATTAGTTCTGCAAGTTAAGATGACACTTATTTTATTTTTAAAACTTCTACAATGTTCATCCAAAATTTATTAATTTTAAACTACATAAGCATGTCTGCAACATTATCATCTGTACAAAATTTGGTGCCATCAGACCTAATAGTTTTGAAATTATATATTTTTTAAATATATTCTATGTTGACGTCACTAAAAATGCTCCTTGCGACAAAGATTTCAAAATGTTTGGTTCATATTGGCTTAAAAGCTTCAAATATAGTCATGAAAATATGAATTAATTAGCTTTTTGAGCTCAGTCTAAATAAAAAGTAGCAATCAATTTTAAGTGGTTTCCTTAATTTTTCATCATTATTTCACCATAGATCGCCTTAAGCATTTTTGAACGGATTATTAATATTTATATATTACAAATGTTTTATGTAAAATTATGTGATACAAAATTAACAAAATATCTTTATATCTCTGTCAAACTTCGAGTCAACCAAGAGGAACACTTCGAACAGCGTATTCATACAGAGTCATGTTGAAATGCTTCTAACGAGGAATTTAAATTATCATTCTGAAAAGTAAAAACACTTTAATAGATTAATTATTCTCTTTTAGCTATTTCAGATAGTTACCTGAAAATTTGAACTCGGGAATTTCAGGAGTTTTACTGATTTCAAATTCAGATGTAATTGTTTTATAAATTCTAACTATCAGCTTTCTAGAGAGCAGACTGGATGACAAAAAATTCTCAACCGAATAATAGCAGGCATTTCCCATATTTATTCTGCGTTTAATTTCCTCCCGAGTGTCTTTATATTTGTTACTGTTGCTCCAGGATATTTGAATTTTTCGACCGTTTCAAAGGGTAAATTTCCAGTTTTTATATTCCTATTTCGTACAATATTATGGTCACGAGACATAATCATATGCTTTGTCTTTTCGGGATTTACTTCCAAAGCTATCTCTTTACTTGCTTCAAGTAAACTTCCCTTGTTTTCCCTAATAGTTCGTGGATTTTCTCCTAACATATTCACGTCATCCGCATAGACATCAGCTTAATTACACTAGAAGAAAATGTTAATTTATTCGTGACTCTAAAATAAAAGGAGAACAGAAATAGCTAAATCAGTTTCTTTTAGAAGTGGATAAATATATACAAAATATTTTTGTGCGAGATCGTGCGTATTTGCTTGGTTTCCGCACACAACCAATACACGGTTAGTGTGAAATACCACATTCAGTATTCCCAACGTAACACACATAACAATTTCCCTATTCTTACCGCTTAAGCGTCATATTCATTTTACTGCTTTAGGCTTTTAACATATTATTTTTAAAGACGTTCGATATAGTAATAATTATAAATTGGAAACTTACCACTGCAATTACACCTAAATTGCACTGTTAATTATTGTTTTTAAATATTTGCAAAAATTAAGTAAACTCTACAACACCACAAAAGTTACTGCATTTGTAATGCAAGTAACATTAAGGAAGCCGTGAAAAAATCAACAAGATTCCAGACTCATCATAGACTGGGGGAAAAAAAAACAGACGTATATCACGGTCTGCTGGAGTATAGTAAACACAGAAAACATTTTATAGGAACGATGTTGAAGATAGGTATATTTGTTTTCCAAAGTTACCGTCATTGAACAGAAACCAAGATGGAGATTTCATTGCAACTAATTAGAAATTCGTCTTTCAGGTATGTAATAAACGATCTTCGCACAAAAAAATGTACGATACACGAGCGGTATGTTTGTTTTCATGTTCTCGGAAATTAAAAAAGCTCAACTACGTTTCGCTTTTTCAATCTTTTCCTCGAACATGAAAACGTCAACATACCGCTCTTGTAACGCATATTACTATTATGTACCTAGAATTGTGTTCTATATGCACTATTATTGACAAAGAGATAATCACTTCAGAATGCTATCCAAAGTGTGTGACACACAATACATGCCGATGCTTTGCATGTGAACAGAGCTCTACTCGTAATAAACAATTTCTTTTATTTATAAATTGATTAATAATTTGTATCAATTTTTTCTCAACTATACTTTAATGATGAAAATGTTCGACAAACTCACAATTTCCTTCTTTGCACGAACCTGAATATTTTATTCACTTTCTAATCAAGTAAATTAACAGTATCGGTCTTCGTACCATTGGCAATCAAAATAATTTCACAAAATCTCTCTTGGGAGTCGGAAATACGTAGAGAACGGAGATAATATTTCCTGTCGTTAACGAAAGTTACAGTAACATAATTCGTAGAATTAGAGCCTAGGTATGCTTAAGGAAATGTCACCGGATAAATTTAAAAGTGTTAAGATAAATGCAAGAATTTCCCATTTTATGAAAAATAAATAGAAATTAAATGTATTTATCTACCAAAAGTACAATAACGCATAATTAATCAAAACATAAAAGGGAATAAAATTCACTATAATAAACATAATGAACATTATTTAGTTGGATGTAATAATAATAATAATAATAATAATAATAATAATAATAATAATAAAAAGGCATATGACTCGGTTAAGAGAGAAGTTTTATATAATATTCTTATTGAATTTGGTATTCCCAAGAAATTAGTTCGATTAATTAAAATGTGTCTCGGTGAAACTTAAAGCAGAGTCCGTATAGGCCAGTTTCTATCTGACGCTTTTCCAATTCACTGCGGGCTAAAGCAAGGAGATGCACCATCACCTTTACTTTTTAACTTCGCTCTAGAATATGCCATTAGGAAAGTTCAGTATAACAGAGAGGGTTTGGAATTGAACGAGTTACATGAGCTGCTTGTCTATGCGGATGACGTGAATATGTTGGGAGAAAATCAACAAACGATTAGGGAAAACACGAAAATTTTACTTGAAGCAAGTAAAGCGATCGGTTTGGAAGTAAATCCCGAAAAGAGCTAGTATATGATCATGTCTCGCGACCAGAGTATTGTACGAAATGGAAAAATTATAAAAATTGGATATTTGAGTAGCGTAATATCAAAGCCGGACATCTGTCGTCTCCATAGATTTGATCTAGACGCAATTTTTTAATTCACAGTGTTCTTTGTAATATTTAACACAATTTATTTTATAAACGAGTGTTAGAGTTTGCATGTGGTTTCACTATAACTGGAAAGAGCATGAAAAATTGTATAAAAGCCACAGCTATCTAAATTTCGATTGAGATCAGATGTCCGTCTTTGATATTAAGCTACTCATTTATCCTTCGAGGAAGTGTAGAAATTCAGTTATCTTGGAGCAACAGTAACAAATATAAATGACACTCGGGAGGAAATTAAACGCAGAATAAATATGGGAAATGCCTGTTATTATTCGGTTGAGAAGCTTTTATCATCTAGTCTGCTGTCAAAAAATCTGAAAGAATTTATAAAATAGTTATAGGCCTATTACCGGTTGTTCTGTATGGTTGTGAAACTTGGACTGTCACTTTAAGACAGGAACAAAAATTAAGAGTGTTTGATATAAGGTTCTTAGGAAAATATTTGGGGTTAAGAGGGATGAAGTTACAGGAGAATGAAGAAAGTTACACAACGCAGAACTGCATGCATTATATTCTTCACCTGACATAATTAGGACCATTAAATCCAGACGTTTGAGTAGTTGGGAGGCCGGAGGGAAAAAGACCTTTGGGGAGGCCAAGACCTAGATGGGAGGATAATATTAAAATGGATTTGAGGGAGGTGGGATATGATGATAGAGACTGGATTAATCTTGCACAGGACAGGGACCGATGGCGGACCTATTTGAGGGTGGCAATGAAAGCCATTTATAAGCAAGCATTATTATTATTGTTATTATTATTATTATTATTATTATTATTATTATTATTATTATTATTATTATTATTATTATTATTATTATTATTATTATTATTATTATTATTATTAACAACGGTCATCTGTGATTTCGTTTGTTGTTTATTTCCTACTTGTAATTGAAATTCGTATGACGCAGTTAATTAAGGAAAACATCATAGGAGCGATATGTAATCCATTCTATGTTTTCTTAACATTCCTATTCTGTAGCCAACTCATCGAACAGAAAGTCACACAAATACTATATTTATTCATTTTTAAATGAAAAATAAGGAATGTAATTTTGAAGAGAACTATAATAAAAATCGATCAAATTTATATAATGTTTGTTTACATATTACTGGACGTCTATAAATGGAAGAAATGGATACATAAATGTTATTTATTTTACAATGATCATTTATTACATCTTATACCGGTATGTAAATAAACAAAATATTTGATAAAGTTGAAGCACTCATTTTCACAATTCTCTTCTTTGTCGCCAAAACACACAAACAAACATCAAATCAGTAAATATCGTTTTTACTCTATTTACAAACATGCTGTTTACAACAACAATTCTTGCAATCTTTGTCGGATTCTGAGGACGTCAAACAACACACGCTATCTGAGCATGGAGTAAAATCTTCCTACCGAAACATTTTGATAAATATAAATATTGACCAGTATTAGAAATAGCTTTTATTATTGTTTACCAAGATGGAAAGATCATATTTCTTTTTCGTCGTGGTTATTCGTCCAGTTTAAAAATAATGAAAATATCATTTCTAGTCTCATGATGATGTCACACAAGCTTTTGTTTCCTGAATCACTTTTTATCGATATCTGCCATTTCCTTGAAGAGTTATCTATTCGTTCTGATAATGCTATGGATAAAGTCAGTTGTTGGTTACAATATTATGCTTTCTTGTTCTCTTTCTAAGGCTTCAATCTTTTTTAATAAATATCATCATCATCATCATCATCATCATCATCATCATCATCATCATAGCGAATAGTTAAAGTTTACGTTCTTTTCAGCTTGTTCCTATATGTCAACATGCTCTTGATTTGACCATCGTTGCAGAGGCGTGATTTAAGGTAGAATTGCCTGCTTCAGAGTTTAAGATTTAAGAAATTAATAATTGAGTAGTACTACCACAGTCTAATATATACAGTCACGAAGCTTGAGTTTTGAGGGCACTAGGAACAATAGACTGTGCAGGTACTATTTCGCATTGTCTATAATGAGGCGATAGTAGCGATCCTAGTGGTTAGCAACTATCTATGGATGCATATTTACTACGTATTGAGCTTCGTGACTGTATATACTACACTGTGGTACTACTGTACTAAAGGAAAAATGTGTGAATTGTATTTTAATATTAAAATATTCCACTTTTATAAATGCTTAAGAAATAAAAGATGAGCCAGTTGATGACCTTGCTCAATATCAAGGCCTTACCCCTTGCTACATTAATGGTTGTTACCTATTGTAAATAAAATTACAATTCTTTTTTATTACATGAAATTAAAATTTCTTCATCAGTAAATTTGTGTGTTGTCACAAATACGTCATATCAAGAGCAAGTGCATATAAATTACCTATCGTATAAATAGGATAAGAAGTTAAAACCAAGCCTATGTATAGAAACTAGAAATAAACTGTAATGTGGGGTAAACTCGACCATAAAATAAAAGTGAAATAAAATTAAACCATGATATCAGCCTTATTTGTGGCTTAAAATAATAAAAAATATATTTAAGAAATGGAGAAAGGATAATGAACTTTGAAAATACCTTCAGTGCATCTGATATTATAGTTTAAATCTTCTTTTTGGTCAATTTTACCCCAGTATTCAGTATGGAAAATAGTTCATTTCAGAGGAAATATGGAGTACGCCACGCTATAGCCTATACCCTATAAGGTCTTCCCTAAAATAATCTTGGCCCTCCCCAAGCAAAAACTGAAATGACACCCCTGCGTCGTTGTTTAGGCCATTTCTTATGATACACCTGGATATCCTCTACTAGGCCTATATTTTGAACTCTAAATTATCTATTATGATATAAATTATTAAAAATAAAATTAATTGCTCGCAGTCCTCCGCAATAGAAGGTCGTGGCACGGTACTAAATTGTTCTAATTTGTAATTTTTACAAGAACAACTCGTGTAATTTTTCACATTCTTAGGTCAACTTGCAAACATGTAAAAGAAAATACAAATGAATAGAATAAATATTTGCCTAATTTTTAATAAGTGTAAAAGATAAAAATATCCCCATTATACGACATGAGGCCGCATGCGGGGAATGGAAGTACAGTGGAAGTCTCAAGTTCGACAGAAAACAAAGTTCGACATTCTATAGTTCGACTGCTTACGTAGGAGAATTAGACACGCCCCTATAAGAGCACTAAGAAATGGGTTTGCCATTTGAATGGGAATTGGTTCTGTGTCTTGTAGTGATACTTCTGTTAAAGGAAAACAGAATATTGTATTGATTAGGACATCCATATTGATCACTGATTTTAAATTAATGAACTCTTCTTTTTCTATTTGAGAATTTTGCCGTTTATGAGTCGGAACTTTCGAAACCTACTGTGGTACTAGAAGAGCATACACAAGTCTCGGGACGGCCAGTAAATGCAAGTACAATACTGTATTCGTTGATGGATTACCAATAAGAATTTGTATTCATTTCACCTGCCGCACCCACTACTCTTATTGTACTGAACTTTCAGTTCTGTTCAGTCGAAATTAGGAGAGTCCATTGTACTGTAGAGTGCTAGAAATTAATAGAAGTAATTAAAGAACTGTTAAGTTATTTAAATAAACAACTATTTCTCTATGTTCATGTTAAATTATTTTCTTATTTCCCTTGGGGAGGGGGGAGGGGATATACAGGTTTGAGGGTCAAAAAAGTCATTTTTCAGTGTATTTTTATATAAAGATTGGACATTTAACTTTGTTAGTGAAGGAATTTTATATATATATATATATATAAATATATATTAGTACACACACATACAATATTTTTGTAGATATGACCATAAACGTGCGCTTATTTAGCTCTCCACACATAAGGTATATTTAACGCTCGTTTCCCGTAACTTGTATTTTTTCAAAACCGTTTTTGTAATCACTCGGTAAGTTTTTAAGACTACTGCTGTAAAATTTTCCACGCAACTGTCTTTCATACTTATGAACAAGATGAACTACAATTATTGCTGTAACATTTATAGTTTATTTAAACAATTTTTTTACCTAAAACTTTACAAATTTAACTTCTCATAAGAAATAAAAAAAAAAAACTTCTATTGTAGACGTTTCAAAGATTGTAGTTCATGTTGTTCATTTGACATTCAGAAATAAATAGAAAAAAGAATGGTTCAGAAATATTCATATTTGTGGACATTATCACAAAAACGGCCACTTTTTTGTTATGATAATGACTCATAATAATGAAACTTTTAGTAAATCTGAAAATAGTCTATAATTGCAGAAGCAGTGAATACTGAGCATGTCGTATTGCAAGGTGAAACAGTCATTAGTTTGTTGTTGAGAGAAAAAAATTGAATTTCCCTAATTTTTTAGTGCTCAAAGCCCCTTAAGTGGTTAGGTACAGCTAACAGCAGTAAAATTTTTGGAAATATTCAACATTTTTTCCCTCCATTACTGTGTCTTGTACAGTAAAGAAAATTGGTACGTGTAAAACACTGTCCTTCTGGTACATGAAAAAATATTTTTACGATTTAAAAAAATTATTTATATATATAAATTTTTTTATTCAAAATTCAAAATAGTGGCAGTTTACTGTGCAGTGATGAAGCGTTTCCCTCATAACTCATAAATGTGTTAACTTTTTCGTGTTCTCTCTCTTTTAATTTATTGCTGAAACTCATTTTTATAATATAGTCTTTCAACTACATTCCTTAATAAATAATATATTTTTTATTTTGTGATATAAGAAAATACTGGTATTTGACAATTTGTTTAATGAATTTATTTTTTATCAGACAATCTATCACAGGTAGGGAAGTGATCTTGCATCATATTGTAGATGTGACATGCCTAAATATACAACTAATTTATTTCTTCACAGAATATCGGATAGTTTTTGAGTTATGTGGGAAAAGCTTCATCACTGCACAGTGAACTGAATTTTGAAAAAAATAGGTATAAATATATTTTTTTAATCGTAAAAATATTTTTTTCATATAGCAGAAGGACAGTGTTTTACACGTACTAATTTTCATTATTGTACAAGATACAGTAATGGAGAAAAAAATGTTGAATATTTCCAAAATTTTACTTGCTGTAAGCTGTACCTAACACCTTAATTGACTAGTTTCTATGTGGTGTTAATCTTCTTCTGAATTCTATACACCACTTCGAAACTAGTCAATTAGAAAAGTAAAATACCAGCATAGTTTAATATTTAAGACAGTGTAGTGGTTGTTAATTAAGTAACTTCATACTTTGGTGATATATCTTGTAAGTGTTAAAAGAATGTAATCAAGAGAGAAAAATAGAATTAAGTTTCACCTTCTCAACTATAGTTCAAGTGGTGGCGTATGGAGATTGAAATCCAGGAGTATTCGATTCCATACCAGTCAGAAAAGTAGCAATTTGTCTCCCGGTCATAAGGACGGAATGTGTATTTCCTGAATTATGTTTGCGCTGTGTTGTCAGCGAATATTTTCAGCCATGTTTTCTCAAAACTTGTAAATATATATTTTTGGCTCAAAACACTCATAAAAATTTATATTAAAATTGATATTGCAGTATCCCCTGGTAGAGGGGAAGAGAAGGCCTGATGGCCTTATCTCTACCAGGTTAAATAAATAAATAAATAAATAAGTAAAAAATAAAAAAATGAATACGGATTGGACTAAAGAACCATATGACTGAAGTTGGCGATGGTGATGTGTGAAGATAATGGCGATAGCAATCTGACCAATCATACTCACGTTGCTTTCGTTGAGGGTGAACCTGAATCGGTCTCTGGTTTTAATTTTGAATTTAAAAGTGGTGGTTTTCCTTTAATTTTTGTATATGTTTATTTTTGGATGAATATACGAGAGTTTTATTTATGGGGAATGCAGGCATCGGAAATTAAATTTCTTCAATACGTTAAAGTCTGCACAAAAGCAGACCAGATAAAATACTGTCATGTGAAATGGCATATACTTTTTCATTAACGATTTTACGTACTGACTAAATAATAGGTGTTCCAAGTCGTGTCGATTTACCTGCGGCTAATTTATAATATATTTTCGGTCTTCTTGGTATGTGGGTATTGTCCTCAGATGTTAAAATTTGGTTAATTTATGTAAAAATAGAACGATGGAAATTCTTTGTACGCGACAAGTGTTGTCTGTGGAATACGTTTACACATTGCAAATAAATAGCAGTGAGAATTTTTTGCACAAATTATAATAACGTGATTATCTTGTAGTAGTAGTAGTTCTGTCCAAAGTTGCAAAATTTGTTATTTAAGATTCAATTATTTTTAAGATAGTGATTTGCATCACGTTATTTTCGATGATGATGATGGTGATGACAATAATAATAATAATAATAATAATAATAATAATAATAATAATATTTATTACTATTCAATAGACTTTACAAATTTCTGACATTGTCGAAATCTTAAAAAATTTATAAAACAGTTATATTACCAGTTGTTCTTTATGGTTGTGAAACTTGGACTCTCACTTTGAGAGAGGAACAGAGATTAAGGGTGTTTGAGAATAAGGTGCTTAGGAAAATATTTGGGGCTGAGAAGGATGAAGTTGCAGGATAATGGAGAAAGTTACACAATACAGAACTGCACGCAATGTATTCTTTACCTGACATTAGGAACATTAAATCCAGACGTTTGAGATGGGCAGGGCATGTAGCACGTATGGACGAATCCATAAATGCATATAGAGTGTTAGTTGGGAGGCCGGGGGAAAAAAGACTTTTGGGGAGGCCGAGACGTAGATGGGAAGATAATATTAAAATGGATTTGAGGGATGTGGGAAATGATGGTAGGGACTGGATTAATCTTGCTCAGAATAGGGACCAATGGCGAGCTTATGTGAGAGCGGCAGTGAACCTCCGGGTTCCTTAAAAGCCAGTAAGTAAGTAAGTCAAAATCTCAAAATTACATAAAAATCTTAAAATTAAATATTAATATATTGAAAGTATACAAAATAATTAAGAATAACAAATAAAATGAACGCCACATAGGTTAAAATTATACAAAAAATTGGAAATAAGAGAGATTCAATGATCTACAGCTAGATTAAAATTATATGAAAAAATTGGGAACAAGAAAAATTCAATGAACTACTTACTCGTAGGTTAAAATTATACAAACAATTTGGGAATAACGGAGACTACAATGAACTAAACTGAACTAAGCATAATAACTTAGAATAATAAAATAAAGCCACTGGCGTAGCTCAGCTAAGGCGCTTGCCTTCGGATGCGGAGTTGCGTTCGGACACGGGTTCGATTCCCGCTTGGGCTGATTACATGGTTGGGTTTTTTCCGAGGTTTTCCTCGACCGTAAGGAAAATTTCAGGTAATCTATGGCGAATCGTCGGCCTCATCTCGTCAAATACCATTTCGCTATCACCAATCCTATCGACGCTAAATAACCTAGTATTTGATACAGCGTCGTTAAATTATAATAATAATAATAATAATAATAATAATTATTATTATTATTATTATTATTATTATTATTAGTATTATTATTATAATCACCGGCGTAGCTCAGGCGGTAACGCGTTTACCGGAGCTGCGCTCGCGCGTGGGTTCGATTTCCGCTTGGACTGATTACCTGGTTAGTTTTTTTCCGAGGTTTCCCCAAACTTCGATTTTATCTCGCCAAATATCATCTCATTATCTCCAATTCCATCGACGCTAAATAACCCAGTAGTTGATACAGCGTTGTTAAGTAACTAAGTAAATAATAATAACAATAATAATAATAATAATAATAATAATAATGTATGTCATTATGCGATATGAGTTGGTGATCTTTGCAGTCGTGAAATGTCCGCCAAATCTCTCACATTTCGCAATAATGGGAACTGAAAGTTATTGTAGTGTTATCTAAAAACGGGCATATGAGCGAATTAACGTCGTTACAGAATAGGCAATTATTAATTTTGACATCAACATGCAAACAAAATAGCGCATGCAATAAATATTTAATAGAAAATGTAATGAATGGCGCGAGTGACACTACTAAGTCACAATTTCACACGCAAGGGGTCGCTACATGTCACAAATGATAATGACGTCAGTTGATATTATATTGGTATTGGCAGATAATACCGAAGAAGTGTACCTCGCCGCGTTTATATCAAGTTGAAGTCGAAAATTCTATGATTTGTCCGGATGTAAGCAATCCCATCCCTTTCAGAGTTCTTACGCAACAAGCAGTGGCGTGTCCGAAAATTCTCCCCTCTCCCATCGTAGACCTATGTACTCATCTTTCAGGATCACTGGAGTCAAAATTTGGGTAGTTGACTTGAGAGCCAAAGGGACATTTTTTTTTTCCAGATTGTTCTTGGTAAATTAAATTGTCATAAAAGAAAAGTTGTTATAGTTCCCCGACTTGCAATGAATAGACCTATAATTTCAATTGCCTCTGTTTAATAACAGTTTTTAAAGAAGTCAGATTTTGGTTCATAGATTTGCTTCTTCTCGTTATCTACTTCCAAAAGCTGGTCACTGCAGGTTTCAAATCTTATTGTGATATCCAAAATGTAACCTCCTCCTTATTGTGGTCAATAGCAATTATTATGTTTACTCATCTTTGACTCCCATTTCAAGCGACACAGTGGTCTTCTCCATAAATCCCTAGGTTGCAGTTGTTAATCTTGATGACAAATGCTATTTTACTCTTTACCAATAATGACGTCTGTTGTTTCGAAGAAGCTCTCCATAATTTCAAAAGCCAAGAACATGAGGGAGGGTTTCGTGCTCTTCACTGTGCCTGCAACGAGAACTGTCCTGGCTCCGTCCACGAAGCACGATTTCCCTGTAGTTTCATAGTGTCACGACATTCTGTACTACTACTACTACTACTACTACTACTACTACTACTACTCTTACTACTACCACTAACACTTACCACTATATACTACTATACTTCGTTCCATAATGTCTGGCAGGCGACGTAGAGACAAGTATAATTGCTATGAACCAATGGCAGAGTGGGATCTCCATGCTTATCTTGAAGTTGAGCTGTCTGAAGCGTTCTACCTCCTCCCAACTCCAAGACAAGCTTGGAATGAGACCTCTGCTATTGGTTGAATAGCAATTATACTTTTCCCTCTCGCTCACGGTACTGTTTACATTGCCTGTCAAACACTATGGAACGAAGTATAGGTCTACTACTACTACTACTACTACTACTACTACTACTACTACAACTACTACTACTAAATGATGGGCGATAGTCGATATTACTGAATACTATTGATAATTATGACTTCATGTATCGAAACTATCGATAGTTAAATTGTTTCCAGACGATTAGTGAAAGATCATAAAATTTCAAAAATAGCTCCGTCTTATCAGTGTTGTGGTAGTTTGTGGAACTGTTTCTAGAAAATTGTAGATAATAAAACATTTCAGTGTATACTATGTTTGGAAATTTACAAAGCAAGTGGGAATGCCAGTAATATGCGTGATCATATGCAGAGGAAACACATGGAAGGCTGCAGGATTTACAAATGATGTGATACCGTCATGATGGCAACTGTTGGAACCTTATAGAAAATAAAGTATTACATTGTGTTATTAGCATGTAATTCAGTGTGAAATTAGTTTATAGCCTATATTAAATTAATAATTTAGTACTATTTTGATATTAATTTAGAATTATTTTCGGTTTTAACCAGTACATAAACAGTTTGTAATAATGGCCTTAACTCTGCCACCTAAAATAAATTATTATTATTATTATTATTATTATTATTATTATTATTATTATTATTACTACTATTATTATTATTATTATTATTATTATTATTATTATTATTATTATTATTATTATTATTGATACATGTAAAATAGAATTGATTATGTACCTCTGGGAAAATAAAAAGTAATATTATTTTATTTTTCATTTTTCTTTTACTTCTCTCTACAAGTTGGTATAGGTCATTCGATATCTCGTGCATGCATGCGAAGTAGCTAGTTTGATAGCTAGCTACAAAATGTCGAAATTTATTTCTTTGGACTGTCAAAAAACATTTCACCTTTATAAGTTACTTTATAGTATAATAAGCCATTAAGAACCACCGGCGTAGCTCAGTCTCCTGAGGCGCTTGTCTGGCGATCCAGAGTTGCGCCCGGGAGTGGGTTCGATTCCCACTTGGGCTGATTATATGCTTGAGTCATTACCCGAGGTTTTCCGCAGCCGTAAGGCGAATGTTAGGTAACAAATGGCGAATCCTCGGCCTCATCTCGCCAAATACCATCTCGCTATCACCAATCCTATGACACTAAACAACCGAGTATTTAATACAGCGTCGTTAAATATGAGTAACCAATTAAAAAAATGATACTTTAAAAAGAGAAACGTGTTATATGTTACAAATGCTTCTTCAATGTTGTAAGTTAATCCGCACTTTCCGTGTAGATAAGAGCGAAAATGTCACACTAGTTAAACACGTCGTCTTTAACTTAGCTACTTGAGTATTAAACGAGGTTATGGATCAGAAGAAGCTTCCTAGCGGGGTAGGAGACCCACTTAAATGCATTCGTGACCGCGCAGGCCACTAAAGTGTTTGATATCGTCTGATAACTCGCACGCACACTGACATAATGACCTTCATTCTCTGGGGTACCAGTTTTCGTTCTTCGCCATTCGAAATAGTAACAGTCGTCATTATGGTAATGTAAAGTATGGAAAGAGAAATGCGATGCAGCAAAAGAGAGAGTTAAACATTTTCACGAATACATGATTTTAGCATATTTGAATGGTTTATTTATTTTATGAAGTCAAATGTCATTTTGGTATTTGAATAACGGTTAGCCGAAAGAAAATTTGTGTCTGAAGTTTGACTCTCATTTATGGTAAAACTATTGGATATTGAGACGTATAAATGGTAAGTTATCAACACGAAAAGCAAGCCGAAAAAATATTCCTTTGTCATTTCTTCGAAAGGCGCTTCATTTGTGTAATAACGCACAAAATTAACTGATTAAATTTCCGTCACACTGTAAATGCGTTAAATGAATAACAGACTTTGCTTGGTTGAGGAAAACTGCAGCACTGTGCAAAGTCCTATGATAGATAAATAGATAGATAGATAGATAGATAGATAGATAGATAGATAGATAGATAGATAGATAGATAGATAGATAGATAGATAGATAGATAGATAGATAGATAGATAGATAGATAGATAGATAGATGGATGGATGGATGGATGGATGGATGGATGGATGGATGGATGGATGGATGGATGGATGGATGGATGGATGGATGGATGGATGGATGGATGGATGGATGGATGGATGGATGGATGGATGGATGGATGGATGGATGGATGGATGGATGGATGGATGGATGGATGGATGGATGGATGGATGGATGGTAAAATGTTTCTATGTCGACTTTATGCTTATAATGATTTTTATGAAAAAAAAATTCCAGTTAAGTTATAAATGTGTTCAGTAATATGAACACAAAATTCGGACAAAATCACTGTGTAAGTAATCAACAGATTTTGACAAACAAACTTTAATATTCTTTTTTCGGAGCAGAGGCAACGGAATAAGATGTGATTTAGATGTTCGCAACTCCTTCCTTCCTTCTTTCCTTCCTTCC
The DNA here is from genome assembly GCF_040183065.1 of Periplaneta americana. Classification (NCBI taxonomy): domain Eukaryota; kingdom Metazoa; phylum Arthropoda; class Insecta; order Blattodea; family Blattidae; genus Periplaneta; species Periplaneta americana. The sequence continues at coordinate 130,408,737 of NC_091122.1, read as the reverse complement.
TTCAGATACACTTCTTCAGCATTCTTCCTCTCTATATTTTGCAAGTTACAATGTTTATTTTACTTGCATTCCTCAATATATTAACAATAACACTGTGAATGATCAGTTGGTTGACTGTTTCGGCATTATTTGCACTACCAGGCATGTAACATAAAGCCTGCACCATTTATGGGAAAGCTGAAAACTAGCTAAATGAATTACATTACACTTTAATTCTTTCACACTGGCATTGTTCCTCACACATACAATATTTTTAGGAAATAAAATGTCTTTATGTCCAGTCATTCATTTCATTTTACTTTAATTCATTTCTTCTATGGTGTCATTCTTATATATGGTCTTCCTCCTCCTCCTCCTCCTCCTCCTTCTCCTCCGTAACAAAATTATGTCTGTTCCATCATCGCATTGCTTAGCTCCATCTCTTCCTAGGACATCCTATATCTCTCTTGTCTTTAATTTTATATTTACCTGCTAATATTGGCATTCTTTCGCTGTCCATTCTGTTTAGATAGTCTTCCCAATTTCCTTTATATTCTTCCAGTTTTTTTTTTTTTTTTTTTTTTAATACTGTAAATATTGAGTTCTTCGCGAAATGCTTCATTTCTAATCTGATCTTGTCTTGTACAACCTTTAACTTTACGCAAAAATTTCATCCCTTTTGCCTGCAAATTACTCTTATCCATTTCTCTTATCCAGTCGCTTCCATATGTTAATAATACTGGGACAGCCATTACCTTATAGACTGGACTGCATACCCTTTTTGGCAGATTTGGTTGCATACCTGGGGTTACTGTCGCGGCCGGGTAGCTCAGTTGGTAGAGCAGCTGGCTATGGACTGAAAGGTCCGGGGTGGTGACAGGATTTTTTCTCGTTGCCAAACTTTCAGAACGGCCCCGAGGTTCACTCAGCCTCCTATAAAATTGAGTACCGGGTCTTTCCCGGGGGTAAAAGGCGGTCAGAGCGTGGTGCCGACCACACCACCTCATTCTAGTGCCGAGGTCATGGAAAGCATGGGGCTCTACCTCCATGTCCACCAAGTGCCTTCATGGCATGTTGCGAGGACACCTTTACCTTTTTTTACCTTTTACCTGGGGTTACTAGTCACCCCACATATTCTTTTGGTTCTATTGTGTACAATGGCTTTTATTTTGTTTTTTATTCTTTATGGATATGTTATGCAAGGATTTTTAGATTATGAAAAAATAATTTGAAGTTTAAAAGACAAATTAACTTTATAAAATTACAAAATTACAGAATTTCTGAACTGAATAACTATAAAGGAAATGTCAGTGCTTCAGAATTGCTGATAACTGATCAATTATAAAATTATGTAATTATTTTTATATTTAAAACATAGATATTTCTGGTAACACAAATTTATAACAAATAGTTGGGATATTATAATAATATATTACAATTTGCTTACAAAATACTGAATACACTGTTTTCAGTGTTTCTAACAATATTGCATAATTTGGAAATAATCTTATTATTATTTTGAGGCTTGCAGGATAAGAAAACCCTCATTTTGCACATTGAACGCAGGTATTATCTCTCCTGTGTTCTGAAAATGTCAGTTTGTTGCACTTCACACAAGATAGTTTTGTCTTCCTATCTTTAGCGCAGAGATATAAAGCAAATCTAGCTTGTTTGATTTAAATGATTGATTAAATGGCAAACTTACTAGTGTTAAATTGTATAAGCACGTGTGGCTTACAGCTGTTTCGGTGTATTCTTCACACCATCATCAGAGCCTACTAGATCCCGGCGTCAGCACAAGAAACGGTTACAATCCAAACATAATAGACAACATCATAAGAAAGACAAAACAAAAACTTAACAAACACAAAAACACAACACAAACACAAGAACACAAGAAATACATCACACTAACATATGAAAACAAAAGCACACATGAGATCTCATCTTCATTCAGAAAGCAGAAATACAACATAGCATACAGAACAGAAAACACACTACAAAGACATCTCAACACACAAACAACACAAACAAATAAATACAACCACACAGGCGTATACAAACTCACACGTAATAGTTGCGACAAGTTCTACATTGGACAGACAGGCAGATCATTCCAAACACGCTACAAAGAACACATTAATGCAATAACCAGAGGACACAATATATCTACATATGCCGAACACATAATTAATGCTAACCATACATACAATAACATAAATACAGACATGGAAATCCTACACATACAACCCAAAAACCAAAAACTCAATACACTAGAACAATATGAAATATACAGACACACTAAAACACACCCTAATGAAATCCTCATTACACAGATCAATGTCAGAACACACACACTATTCGATTCCACTTTTCAACACACAAACGCACCCCTACAACAGGCAGCGATGTCGAGATGACGCCGAGATCTAGTAGGCTCTGAGGATGGTGTGAAGGATACACCGAAACAGCTGTAAGCCACACGTGCTTATACAATTTAACACTAGTAAGTCTGCCATTTAATCAATAATTTATGTTTAGTGTTAAAAGTAGTGTACGCAAGATTCAAGATGGATTGTTTTATTTGTTTCAATCCACGTACCGATACGTACACTAGAATTTATATCATCACCTCTTACAGCCATCATTGACACAATGACAAAAACAGATTAAAAAAACTTACAAAAGTGCCTGCTTACCTGGGGTTACTAACCACCCCACAAAGCTCGTGAAACGTATGTACTGCTTTGAATCTCACAGCCTACTGAGGAGTGGAAATTAGTCTAAGTAGTGAATGAATACGTGTGCTTTGAGAACTGTTGAAAGCCATCCAAAGATATGGCAACACAATATAAGTTTCCGTGTGATGACGCGTCAATTCTAGGGTTAAGAATCACATTTAAGTTCAAAGAGGTACTGCATCTTATTGGAAGGTCGTTGTACTGCCATTCAGTTTTAGAATTCAGGATCCTTAATTCTATAACAATAAGCAAAGGTCTCTAAATTCACCTCACGACACTGAGACAAATTTCGAAAATATTAATTAAGATAACCCATCTGACAGCTTAAAGCTTCTGAATCGTCCCAATAAAAGCCCACGATTACCTCTAGAATGGGCCCTGTTACAGTCACAGACCGTCACTGGATGTTCGGCACGCAACTGTAAGATATCGTTTATGTCTTGAGTAGTGACGTAAGTTCGTGGACTTCTCTGCGCTCCTGCGTGTGCCCTCGGGTACGCAGGACCTCGCAGTGCGTGTTGTGGCTGTCCTTCGCCGTTCTGGTGTCATTGACCTTCCTGCCGGGGGGCAGGTTCGCGCGGATCTTAGTTTGTTCTGATGTGAGGAAGATCTGAAGTTCTAACCAAGCTGAAAGATTTGCGTTTTTCACAACTCGCTTCGTTTTAGGAACATGTACAATGGGTTCGCACCGAAAGGTGACAAATTTGGACTCCGATAGATCTGAGGACGATCTGAAGTTCTAACCAGCCTTAAATATTTGCGTTTTTCACAACTCGCTTCGTTTCAGTAACATGTATAGTGGTTTCGCACCGAAAGGTGACAAATTTGGACTCCGATAGATCTGAGGAAGATCTGAAGTTCTAACCAAGCTCAAATATTTGCGTTTTTCACAACTCGCTTCGTTTCAGTAACATGTATAATGGTTTCGCACCGAAAGGTGACAAATTTGGACTCCGATAGATCTGAGGAAGATCTGAAATTCTAACCAAGCTGAAATATTTGCGTTTTTCACATCTCGCTTCGTTTTAGTAACATGTACAATGGTTTCGCACCGAAAGGTGACAAATTTGGATTCCGATAGATCTGAGGAAGATCTGAAGTTCTAACCAAGCTGAAGGATTGCGTTTTTCACAACTCGCTTCGTTTTAGTAACGTGTATAATGGTTTCAAACCGAAAGGTGACAAATTTGGACTCCGATAGATCTGAAGAAGATATGAAGTTCTAACCAAGCTGAAATATTTGCGTTTTTCACAACTCGCTTCGTTTCAGTAACATGTACAATGATTTCGTACCTAAAGGTGACAAATTTGGACTCCGATAGATCTGAGGAAGATCTGAAGTTCTAACCAAGCTGAAATATTTGCGTTTTTTACAACTCGTTTCGTTTTAGTAACATGTATAATGGTTTCGCACCGATAAATGACAAATTTGGACTCCGATAGATCTTATAGCTTATGCTTTTTTATTTCTGGTGTTAAAAATGTTCCTTCATTTTCTGAATTCATTCGTATTAGCATTTGTTTATTCAATATAGATTAATGTGTTGCTGGAAGGTATTAATAAATTTCAGATTAGTGAGAACTGCAAAATTTAACTTTAAATAAAAATTTTTGAAAATTGATTTTTAAGTAGGCCTACATAATATCTTTCATAACTCATAACTCATTAAGCTTGAGGTATGAAGATTTGCATATTGATTCTGTACACGGTAGAGCAAAAAGTGGATCATAACATGGCCATATCTTGGAAACAAAGAAAATTACTGTAATTAATGTTCGTGTAATTTTATTATTATTGTTGGCATTATTATTATTATTATTATTAATGTAATAATAATAATAATAATAATAATAATATAGTACTATTTTAAATACAAAGTTGAAAAATGTATTGCATGCAAACTAAAAGTTTAAATGTTGAGATAATAGTCTACATTGTAGAATAATCTGTCTTTTTACATCCCCTGAAAAAGTCAATTATGACAATTGAGTTTGAAGAGTTTTATGTTTACCTAAAATTGTAATTGCGTCTGCATTTTTTAATACACTAATGAAACTTTTTTTAGAAAAGTGATAAAAAATTATTTACTTATAAGTTATTTATGTTTCTGAAACCACTATCAAACTTCAGTAGAATGTTGGTTTACTTCTGACTACTTTTGCTTCTAAAAACCGAACAATAAAATCCTCAGATTTCTGAAAAATTCTGTGCCTCATACCTTTAATAGCATTTACATTGTGTGAAATTGGTTTCATTGACATTTATTTATTAATTAATTAATTTATTTATTTATTTATTATTATTATTATTATTATTATTATTATTATTAATTACCTAATAAGTGAAACCCCATTTTACCCCTAGGTATATCAGGGTTAAATGTTTACAACCGTCATAGAACAATGAATAATATGAGAGTTTCACAGTCAATAAATTTTCATTATAAATAACATGAACAATTTGACTGACACTTCTTCAACAAACAAGTCAATAAATTTTTTAACTCATAGTTGTATCGTTAAGCAGTGAGATTATTTCATACTATATTTCACGACAAACAGAATATGGTGCACGGTTTGGCTATTATTTACCATGTGCAGTAAGGAACTGTGTCAGCACAACGTTAGGAGTTATGTTACAGCCATTTATTCTGGTTAAGACAGAAGAAAAGAACATTATAATCTTTTGTGCAATTCATTCAGTGACTATTCCAATTTTGTGTAATGTGGTTCCTCCTTTGCTTCTTGAAGAAAGAAATTGGGTATAAAATGTAGCCTATGGTTTTCTTTAAGAACATCAATTTCCCTTCCAATGCATTTTCCCATTAAACATAAAAAAAAGGTACCTTAACCTTTCAACAAAGGATGACAGTCAGTGCAGCCATTCCAGGTAAACTGGAAATTCAAATGAAAAGGTACTTTTCCATAAATATTTGTTTATTATTAGTGTAAGACATACATAAGGCTCTAAATTTAAATATTCTAAGGTTTTATTTTCAAAATGAAAATATTTTACAAGTTTTATGCCCATTGAATCTAAGTGTTCTTGGCTAGGTAATGGATACTTCTTGTTTCCCCAAAGTTTGCAGCACTTACTCATAGCGAGATCAGCTGTTAATGTATGTTTTTTCAAGGAGCTATTGTTAAATAAATATTTTGAGAGCCTGCACTGTTAATTCAGAGCTCCAGGATCAAGGAACTTTTTACTCTTTACTATATTCTTTCTGTGATTTATTTTAAGTAGATTGGGTAATAAAAATTAGCTGTCTTACAGTTCAAGTGAATATTTTGACTTAGAAATGTCACAGTTGTTTTGAAACAAATAAATTGGGTAATAACAAATAGCAATCTTGCAGTTCAACTGAATATTTTGACTTAGAAATATCACAGTTGTTTTGAAACAAGTAGATTGGGTAATTACAAACAGCAATCTTTGAGTTCAAGTGAATATTTTGACTTAGAAATGTCACAGTTGTTTTGAAACAAGTAGATTGGGTAATAACAAACAGCAATCTTTGAGTTCAAGTGAATATTTTGACTTAGAAATGTCACAGTTGTTCTGAAACAAGTAGATTGGATAATAACAAATAGCAATCTTGCAGTTCAAGTGAATATTTTGACTTAGAAATGTCACATTGTTGTTTTGAAACAAGTAGATTGGGTAATAACAAATGACAATCTTGCAGTTCAAGTGAATATTTTGACTTAGAAATGTCACAGTTGTTTTGAAACAAGTAGATTGAGTAATAACAAATAACAATCTTGCAGTTCAAGTGAATATTTTGACATTAGAAATGTCACAGTTGTTTTGAAACAAGAAGGTTGGGTAATAACAAATAGAGCAATCTTGCAGTTCAAGTGAATATTTTGACTTAGAAATGTCTCAGTTGTTTTGAAACAAGTAGATTGGGTAATAACAAATAGCAATCTTGCAGTTCATGTGAATATTTTGACTTAGAAATGTCACAGTTGGTTTGAAACAAGTAGATTGGGTAATAACAAACAGCAATCTTTGAGTTCAAGTCAATATTTTGACTTAGAAATGTCACAGTTGTTCTGAAACAAGTAGAGTGGGTAATAAGAAATAGCAATCTTGCAGTTCAAGTGAATATTTTGACTTAGAAATGTCTCAGTTGTTTTGAAACAAGTAGATTGAGTAATAACAAATAGCAATCTTGCAGTTCAAGTGAATATTTTGACTTAGAAATGTCACAGTTGTTTTGAAACAAGTAGATTGGGTAAAAACAAATAGCAATCTTGCATTTCAAGTGAATATTTTGACTTAGAAATGTCACAGTTGTTTGAAACAAGTAGATTGGGTAATAATAAATGACAATCTTGCAGTTCAAGTGAATATTTTGACTTAGAAATGTCACAGTTGTTTTGAAACAAGTAGATTGGGTAATAACAAATAACAATCTTGCAGTTCAAGTGAATATTTTGACTTAGAAATGTCACAGTTATTTTGAAACTGAAAAAATGAAGGACATTAACTCATCTGTGACATCCTTGACAAAATGTGTGAAACATCCGTGACATGGAAGAAACAGCTGTAAAATATTTACCATTTATGTTTTTGTGAACTAATTGGATGTCATGAGATTTGCATAGCTTTCACATGGACAATATGGGAATGGATCTCTCCAACAATATCCTCTGATTGAGGTTCTGGCTGATATGTATATCGTCATTGTTCCTGCAATAACTCCTATGTGCAAAATATAAAATTTTTCAGTAGGAAGAAAAAACATTTATTCATCCTATGGCAGCCGTATATAGGAGACTATGAATTCTTACATTTTCGAAACAAAGAAATATAATTACATATAGGATATTTTATTATTTGCTGTATCACTATTTAAGTTATTTAAAAGAGCAAAAATCTGAAAATCGATAAATAATATGTCACATAGGAGTTATTGCAGGAACAACGACAATATACTCGTATACTGTCAGGCAGTACATCTCACTTGACGATATGTGTCAGAGGAAGAACAATTATTTGTATACATCTGAAATCTGATTAGAGTAATATGTAGCTAGTCGGCGATGTATGCAATGGAAGGGGAAAGGAACTGAACACTCTACCCCATTATCTCCTGGCCTAGTTGCCTCATAAGTGGTGCCTTCTTGGTATCACTTGTGAGGTTGAGACCTGTCTTCAGACAGTTAACTAAACAATAACAACAACATCCAAAACCTCACATCATGTCAGTTTCTATTTAACAAATTGTCTTAAGACACAGCTCACATGGTCAGTCATTTAAGACAATAAGTACAATAAATATAGTGAATATATTATATTCGTTTAGTGTTTACGTCTAAATTATATAACAAGCTGTAATAGTTTCTCATGATTAAGAGATATTTTCTGAAAACTTGAATATTATTAATTATTATTCTTATGACGAATTGAAATATATTCAAAACATTATCTATTTCTCACGTTTAATCATCATCATCATCATCATCATCATCAGCCATACAGGTTATAGTCCCAGAAGGACTGTTACGGTCCACAAAAGTTTTCAATCCATCTCTTCATTGGACGTCCAGTAGATCTCCTGCTACTAGATTGGTAATGCAGGATTGCACGAGGGATTCTAGTCCTAGACATACGCCTCACATGTTGACGCCAGTTATCTTGATAGTGACATACTGTAAGTCTGCTAGTATAGAGTTCATTTCAAGTTCCTTTAAGATGTCTTCATTTCTTTTCTGGTCCCACTTAGTATAGCCAGCTGTTCGGCGCATGAATCTCATTTCACTAGCAGTGACTCTACTTTCGTCACGTTTCCTTAGAGTCATGTTTAATATATTTTTAATTAATGTATGTTAACAGCATATTATTCTTATACATCTTGTTTACACAACTTTTTACACTATATAACTTCGGAAAACGTATTAGTGTGTTTCACGTGTTAAATTTTGTATTACCTTGTTAACATGTTTCGGCCTGCTATTGGGCATCATCGGAACTGGTTGCTGCTGGTCTTGGCGCCTTTTGTTTATTTTCCTGTGGGGGTGTGTTTGTGTAGTGTAATGTGGATTCAAAGAGTGTGTGTGTTCTGAAATTGAGTTGTGTGTTGAGAATTTCCACATATGCAGAACACATCACAAGTGCTAACCACACCTACAGAGACATCAACACAGACATGGAAATCCTACACATATCCAACCAAAGCGAGAAACTAAACACACTAGAACAATACGAAATATACAGACACACAAAAGCACATCCAAATGAAATTCTCAACACACAACTCAATTTCAGAACACATACACTCTTTGACTCCACATTACACTACACAACCACACCCCCACAGGAAACAAAAAAAAAGGCGCCAAGACCAACAACAACAACCAGTTCTGTAGATGGCCAATAGCAGGCCGAAACATGTTAACAAGGTAATATAAAATTTAACATGTGAAAGACACTAACACGTTTTCCGAAGAAATATTATTCTTATTAAATTTAACAATATTCTCATTAGTATTTTTCTAAAAGTTCTATCTAAATATGAATTTTAATACTTTACAATTATATTCAACAAATATCCTTTGTAGTCATGCATTTTAAATTATATATGATTCAAATTTGAATACCAAATATTTTAATAATGGTTACAGAACATATCTTATCCTTAAATTTTCTCTTTTATTAAATATTAGTTGGCCGTGTGACCTTTCAACGCAGGACAGAGCACCTCATATATTTGCAAATAAACTCTTGACGTAATGTTCTTCAGTTGCATTCCAAAGTAATTTGAACTCCTTTGAAGAGACTCCTCTATAATGGATGCTGCTTCTTGCTGATGAATTTTAAAATTAGAAAACACAAAGCAGAGGACTTAAAACATTGCTATGAATAAATATGCTCTGATTAGAATAAATGTAATCATTTCGTATAGAGATGAGAAACGGTTAGTAGCTGAACTGTGACATTTCCAGACCTTCTCAGTATTATCACAGTATAGTATACACAGTACGAAGCTCAATACGTAGTAAGTATGCATCCATAGATAGTTGCTAACCACTAGGATCGCTAATATCGCCTCATTACAGACAATGCGAAATAGTAACGGCACAGTCTATTGTTCCTAGCACCCTCACAACTCGAGCTTCGTGATTGTATATACTAGACTGTGATATTATTCTGAAACGAACCATATTGACAATAGGCGCTTATCTGGGTAATTATCTTGAAATAGACTGAGCTCCTGCATTTCAGTTCATAGGTTGTAATAACTCTACCATTTCGATACGAAATCGTAAGAACATATTAATATTTTTCATAATAAATTCATATAAATTTATTCAATGAAAGACATTTCAAAGTTCTTTAGTAATTTTCTCGCCTATGTCATTTAAGCTCCACTGTAACACACTAAAGCAATTTCTTTCGATATTTCTATATTTTTACTTCGACTTCCATTTATTATAATTTTCATAAAATAGGCCTATCGTCTCAATACTTGTAAAAGATAAACACAGAATTCATACATCGAAAATAAATCAAGTACATGGCCCTTCTAGAAAACTTCGTATTATATGCAAGTGGTGATGCTTTCTAAAATTTTGTTTACTGCTGCTAATACTAAAACTAATATTTGGCATCATACTAAGTTACAACAAAATGACAAGAATACCGATGTTTCCTATTTTTTTCTTTTTAGAAATAACTGTTTTTAGAAACAAATTTCCTTCATTCTTTCGGAATTTTATTTAATCAGCTATTCGTAGACTAGAAGTCGAATAGTCTTCTGTGCTCTAATTTTTTCTTTTTTCTTTTTTTCTTTTTTCGAATTTTTGGTGTAAGAAGGGGTAGTAAACTTTCGGCCCCCTTAGTATGGCACATTAGTTGACATTTCTTAATAACAGTTTTTTTTTTCATTGCTAATTTACAAATTGTACATCTAATCTGTGATAGTTCTACATCGGAAATATACAACTCAATCGAATAGGAACTGCAGGAATGCAATTTCTCTGAGAAATCAGGTTGAAATCAGAAACAAAAATATCAAAATGATCACTAAATAGAGTTAACGATTTTACATATATTTTTTGGAAATTCAGCGATCTAGCAGGACTATTAGTAGTCATTATTATTATTATTATTATTATTATTATTATTATTATTATTATTATTATTATTGAACATAAACATCAAGGAACAAGGAAACATATAATTTGGGAACTTATTTTTTTTACTGTAACAAAATTTTGTAGTGGAATTTGTAAAACAGTACTAATTCCAGATTCCGTTCTTAGAATATAGCAATAATTATTGTTAATTTCTCTGTTAACAGCCTCGATTAAGTAATCATTTATACTTCTATACTGTGTGATATGTTGTAAAATGTTAATTTGTAAAATTAAATTTAAAAATTTTAAAAAGAACTTTGTCTTTACGCTAAAATAAATTAAATTGAATGAATGAATGAATGAATGAATGAATGAATGAATGAATGAATGAATGAATGAATGAATGAATGAGAGGAAAATGGAAGAAGAAACATTAAAAGTTACGCGAAAACGTGTCCTTGTAAGAGAGATCGGGCCTGAGAAAAACTGTAGGCTATATGTGAGCTCCAAGCCCGTTGGCCACTTGTCTCACTTCAAGTTTCGCTATTCCACTGAAGGAGTACTAGAAAATTTTGAAAGGGAAAGCCGAAAATGGACGTAACCTAATAGCTCCCATATAAAGGATGGAATAAATTAAATTTAAATAAAAAATATCTATGTGTTCTAGTCGAAAGGCAGCTTTATTATTATTATCATCATCATCATCATCATCATCTCTAGAGCCCGATGTTTGGCAGAATGCCTTTTTTACTGAGTGGAAGTAAATCATTATTTGCATAGATATAAATGTGATTTGGAGTAAATCAAAGTGATAGGGCCAATTTTTATTGTGCCTTTTTGGTATTTCTTACTAATAAATTACTTTTTTGTCATTTTAAAGCGATATTTCTTGTTTATTTGCAATTTTCTAATTAATTGCAATGTATATGAAATTTAAATATTCGAAATAGTGACTAACTTTACTAACAATAGTAAATAAAATTATTTTATTTCGGTGTATAATCTGCTAATAATCGTGCTTTAATACTATTGGAGTAATATGAATAATGATCTACAGTCATCAGTCACAAATATAATATTGTCATGTCTTCACGATACAAACAATCAGCTTTATAATTTTAAATATTAAGCTCGATCTGATAGAAGTTGTCACGTAGCACTTCCAATTGTTTGCATTCATATTTTCAAATCTTACTGTTACAATTTTGTACTACACGTGTTTTTTATTGTAGGAGAAAGAAATTTGAGTGAGGAACAGTCAGTAATTGTCGGTGACAGAAGGTATAAGATCGATTGGCTCGAATGCCTAAATTCAGTAAACCATTGAAAAGTAAACTTCATGCTTACGTTAGTGAATTTGGTGCCCGTGTGTTTTCAACCGATGGAACAGTTTTGTTATGTAAGGTTTCTGAAAAGACATTATCAAGAAAAAAAAGTATTTTATAAGTCAACATGCGTCACCTACGAAATAAATACGTGCGTTATGTTGGTATAATTTAAATTTACTGTACATCTTGATTACACAACTTTTAACACTGTATCACTTCGGAATATGTATTATATGACTTTCTTTTGTTAAATCTATCGTACCAGATTTACATGTTTCGACCTTTTATGTGTCATCCTCAGAACTGGTCGTTGTTGGTATTGGCGCCTCTTGTTTTGTTTCAGTTGTGGGTGTGTTCGTGTGGTGTAGTGTAGAGTCAAAGAGTGTGTGTATTCTGAAATTGAGTTGTGTGTTGAGAATTTCATTGGGGTGTGTTTATTGTGTTAAATTTATTGCTAAAATATATTATGCCTTTTTAAAATTTATAATGCCTTTTCAAAGATTATTGAGCATTTTTTTACGTTTTATTGCCCTTTTTGCCTGCCTATTTTAACTGTTATAAGTGCCTAAACGTCCGGGCTCTAATCATTACGTTCACAGGAATATAATATATCTGATTTTTCCCCAGATTTCCTAAACAAAATGATATACTCTTCTTCCTCTAGAGTTCGAGATCCATATATTCTCATTTATTTTCTTCAAATTGTCCCTTATTCTAGCCTTCCTCACTTCTTTATTCCTGACGATATTCAATGGAAAACTTCTTTGTTTACTTGAATTCTCTCTTTGCGTTATGTGTGTATATCATCTCAGTTGTAATTCTTCTATTTTTGTGGTATATTTCTCCGTCCACCAATGTTTTCGCGTGTATTATTTTTCACTTTATTCGTTGATAATTATTGTTATTATTTATCATATCTTTGATAAGTGAAGTTAGTACGAACAAAAATGGAAACTACGTCATTATATAGGAAATGTCACCGTAACTTTTCTTGAAAATAATGGAAAACCTTGTTTAGTTATGTATTCAAAAGTCGATTACGTCTAAGTATAATTAAAACCAGTTTGTTGGCTGCTTGACATGTACTCATTTCTATGGACTGGTGTAATTATGATAGTGCATTGGGCCGAAAATGGCATTCCTTACAAAGCAGTCCACGTGAGTAATAGGTGGAATGTTAAGATACAAATGCGAATGAATTATTTCATTTCTTACGTAATTCTTTTATCACTAAAATATTCACTTTTAATAGCGCCCTGCATATGAATTTATCTATTTGCAATACATATATCTATGTCAGTCAGTAGACCGTGACAGTACATATAAATATGTGGAGTTTGTGAGGATGTCAGTTATGAAGACAACCATAAAAGGTATAATATTTCATATAGGCCACTTTCTCTCAACATAATTATATTACCATTTCTCTTGAAATTAAAATATTCTACGTTCTGCAAAATGTTCGTCTTCAATGAATGTATTTTTCGTTCGCGAAATTGCGATGACCTTATTTAACGATACTGTACCAACTGCTTGGTTACTTTGTCTTTGATACAATTTACTTACTCACTCACTCACTCACTCACTCACTCACTCACTCACTCACTCACTCACTCATTTATTCATTCATTCTGATAGGTTAAAGTTAAGGGGTTAGGTACAGCTGACAGCAGTAAAGTTTTGGAAATATTCAACATTATTTTCCTCTATTACCTTAGCTTGTACAATAATGAAAATTAGTAGCCTATGTGTAAAACACTGTCCTTCTGATATAGAAAAAATATTTTTACGGTTTAAGGAAAACATTTACTTTTTTTTTTTTTTTTTCCAAAATTCAGTTCACTGTGCAGTGATGAAGCGTTTCCCACATAAATCAAAACTATCCAACATTCTATGATGAAATTGTTTGTGTGTATTTATGCATTCTTTAAAAAAATGGTCAAATATCAGTATTTTCTAACACAAAATAAAAAATATATATATATATTATTTTTTAAGGAATGTAGTTGAAAGAGCATGATATTTTAAACATGAGTTTCAGCAATAAAATAAAATATAGACAACATGAAAAAGTTAACAAGTTTATGAGTTATGAGGAAAAAGCTTCGTCACTGCACAGTGAACTGCCAACATTTTGAATTTTGAAATAAAAAAAAAAATAACTTTTTTTTTTAATCGTGAAGGTATTTTATTTTTCATATAGCAGAAGGACGTATTTTAGACATACCAATTTTCATCATTGTACAACATACAGTAATGGAGGAAAAAAATGCTGAATATTTCCAAAAATTTTACTGCTGTAAGCTGTACCTTAATGCCATCAATATTCCACGCCATGCCATGCGAAATATTGCTGTTAGCGAAATAATATTTTGGAGGGAAGATTAATACTATTTGTCATGACATAACCTGACTTTCGTCTTACAACTGGGGAAAACCTTGGAGTATAAAATCCATTTAATTTATTAGTTTAAACGGAATTTGGAACCACACTCGCACTTAGCTCGGTACGATTCCCACTTACTACTAAGGATAAAATCAAACAATACTTAAATTTTGACATTTTGTTGTATGCTAGCAATGTTCTATAATGCAAAGTATTCTTTATAACACTTAAATGAAATATGTAAACAATGTAATTTTTAAAATTCAAAAGAAGAAACTAAAAGAATAGCATTTTTGTGGAAATTACTCATAAGATCAAAAATAGTTACAGAAGACTATTTCGTTTATATGACGTCATTTCATTTTCGGCCAATTAAGTATAATGAAATTTTGAATTCCAACTAATCACAGTCGCACATCGAGATAATTTTTGCAGCTCGATTTATCACTATCAATTTATCGCATGGCCGTTCTTTTGTTTAGTCAGTGTCGCCAACTGTTTCCCCTTAAATCGATGAGCATGAATCCATTGTACTTAATAAAGTGCGAAATCCTACTTCCACATCTACATCTCCTAATTCCATGTCCATTGTATCTAAAGAAAATAACACTCGTTCGTAACAATTTATTCTTCGTTTAATTAATGTGTTGATCAGGTTATTTGCAATTATATTATAAAATGTTTAAATTAAATTATGATTTCAGCAGATAATGAAAATGTATTTCTGTTATAATAACAAGAGAATGTAATTAACATTGTTAAATCTCTATTTCGCTTTTCTCAATTGGCATTACTGAATAATATTCAATTTCTCTATTGCAATAATAGTTATTCATCTGTTTCAACTTCACAATGTCTGAATAGGTTAAGTGTTAATAAATATGCAATTAATAACACTTTGTGAGCGTATTTTAGGGCTATATTATTTACATTGTTATGTTATTCACGAAATAGTCCTTATAAATGTCACTCAAGGTCGCTGCTCTTATGACATTACTATAGATAATTTGTAAAAAAAGTTTCGAATTTTAATTGTCGAAATTGCGAATTAATTGCAGCATATTAAACAGAACAAGGTCTTCAAACAAATGTGCCAAGGACGAGATGATATACGGTTTTATTTATAGAACAATGAAGCCAAGAACTCGGAATGAAACTATAATGAAATTTTATAAAACTATGGTTGTGCATCTTTGTTTGTTTAGTAATGAAAATGGGTACTAATTAAGAAAAGTAAAATAGAATACAAAGTACTTAAATGAATTTTTTAAGAAGAACCTAAGTGTGCACAAAATCAGAGCGCATAATATATTCAACAACAGAACACACTAACTGGACACAACATCCAAACAAAATGGCACGAAATACTACTGACTTTTCGGGGTATACTATAGTTGCCTGTTTCGATTTTCACTGATTCATCCTTCTCTTGAGTGACTTTTGAGTGGTCTCTTCTGCCTCCTCGTAGCTTGTATGACATTGCTGCTTTCAGAAATCGAGAATAAATTGTTCATCCGATCTACATATGATTTCTATTTCCATCTTTAAATGACGCAAACAAGATGACTAAATCGGTATATCAGCACAGACTGTCGGAATTCCCAAATAAGAAAGACTGAGAAAAAGTTGGAAAGATTTCGAGTGAATTCAGAACATACAATTCGCCTAATCTGTGAAAAATGTAGATTAATCTATACTAATAATAAATCTGTAGCCAAAATTTTTCTGGTAATTTTCGATTTTCCAAAAATAATTGGTGTTAACATGTATAATTAACCATCCTGAAACCGAAAATCGCTTTTTTGGAATTTTTGTATGTCTGTCTGTCTGTCTGTCTGGATGTTTGTTACCTTTTCACGCGATAATGGCTGAACCGACTTAAATGAAAAATGGAATATAAATTAAGTTCGTTGTAACTTAGATTTTAGGCTATATGGCATTAAAAATACTTTATTTAAAAAGGGGATTATAAGGGGCCTGAATTAAATAAATCGAAATATCTCGCATATTATTGATTTTCATGAAAAATATTACATAACAAACGTTTCTTTAAAAATAATTTCCGATATGTTTTATTCTATACAAAATTTTGATAGGACTGATATTTAATGAGATAAATGAGTTTTAAAATTACAATAACAACGCCATCTTAAGGCGCTGTACTGAAATAATAACAAATGACTTCGTCTATAAGGGGCCTTGGACAACAACAATCGAAAGCTATTAAACATAGCCTAACAGAATGTTTCTGTATTTTTATGAAGTAATATCGGAAGCTAATTAATTGTATAATTATTATTTCAATATTGGAGAGTGTAGTTTCTCTAGATGGACATAATTCTACAATGTTATTACAGTAACTTCTGAAACATATAGCAAGTAATATAAACTATACACATTAAAACTAAATGATCTTCATTAAACTATGGTTGCATGTAATAACAATTAAGAAACATGTTAAAGGAATTGCCATTGCACCAAATGATTGCTCTCTGGACCAAAATGACCGCATTTTTTAATTATTTAAATACAATTTAAATTAAGTAACATATTAAACGATTTATCCTTCTATCAAACACGAATGTTCCCTGGATCAAACGTCCTATTTTAATTATGTAATTACTTTATATTTATTTCTAACAGATGTAGAGGAGCGCACGGGTACGGTTAGTAAGAAACATATAGAAATTCCACTATCTAGAAAGGTAGTGGACTCACGTTCGATTCCCGGTGGGGAAGAAGAAATATATCTCTTTCGCATCGGTACTGGTTGTATGTTGTAGTCTTGCTTGTGCTGTGTTGTCTCTTTAAACCAGCGGTGACCAAAACTCGAACGGCAGTGATTACACGCGAGAGACAGTCTAAGAAATAAGGAGACGGAGGAGAGGTACATGGCATGAAAACTACAACCAGTGGTTGTTCGTGCACTAACATTGGGTTCTTCATCAACCCGTGAATAAAAATAGCAAGCTTTGCTGTATCAGTAATGTCACTACTGTCATCAAGAAGTAATAAAAATCTATACAAATTGTCTTGCTTTTTAAAATATTCCTCATGAACACAATCAGAAATTTCCTGAATTCTCTTCTGGATATTTATTCGAGAAATGCGTAGTTTTCAAAATTAATTAACAACTTTCATTGGACAAATTATATCAGCCACCTTGATCATTAAGCTTTTATAAAACTCTCCTTCCTTGGAAGACTTAGGCCTAAGAGAACGAGCTATTTCGTTCGCCACATTTATTTATGTTATCTTTCTCTTCATGACGATGATTTAAGGCCGAATTCATTTCTTGGAGTTCAATAGTTCAATAGCTGCTACTGATAAAGCTATCAGTATTATTACTATTTAATACGAGAAAAATTCGTACCGGCACCGGGAATCGAACCCAGGACCTCTCAGCTCTGCGCGCTGAGCGCTCTTTCCAACTGAGCTATGCCGGGACACGATCCACGGCGCCGGCCGAACACCTCTCGTAATGCTTTTTTACGGCCTTACTACCTGCATTTTAAGACGATACAAGTCATATATGCAGGAGCGCATATTTAAATGACTTTGTGGCCATATGAAGGTAGTAAGGCCGTAAAAAAGCATTACGAGAGGGGTTCGGCCGCCGCCGTGGATCGTGTCCCGGCATAGCTCAGTTGGAAAGAGCGCTCAGCGCGCAGAGCTGAAAGGTCCTGGGTTCGATTCCCGGTGTCGGTACGAATTTTTCTCGTATTAAATAGTAATAATACATATTGGCTACTTCATAGTAGCCGTGTAGTATTCAATGAGGTGGGCGAGACCTCATATAAAATGAATATGTGATCTATCAGTATTATTATTATTATTATTATTATTATTATTATTATTATTATTATTATTATTATTATGTAATTTAGGTTCTCTTTTTTACAAATTGTTTTCCAACCATTTATTCCTGAGAACCATTTTCCAGATCGTCACAATAACTTAGTCTGCCTAAAGGTTTTCTTCTCGTTTGGAGACTTTCCAACATTTGTCATTTTTTTCCAGAGTCTTTGGCAATGTGATCATTCCATATGAGTAATCTTCCTTTAATTTTGGCCACTTCAAATGCTTTTATAAAAAATCTTTCGTTCGAAACTGTTAAACTTATTTTCAACGATTTGGTGACAGTCTGTGCTTCACACGTAGATCTATACCCTTCTGAGCGAACAATTCATTTTTCATGTAAGTTTCTATATAGAATTTCCGAACAATTTACATTATAAATTCTACTTCAAAATTAGTCACGAGTGTCTAACAGCGATAAATGAACGAGTTAAACTTGTCAATTTTGAGTCAATTAATTAGTAATCAAATTGTTTTTAGCAGACTGTGAATTAAATGTCATTTTTACGTGTTTTATTTTAACCGCCAGTATGTTCGCAGTATAAATAAAGTATTAATTTGTTACTTTGTTCGAAAATCGTTAATTCTCTGAATGCAGAGATGTATAATTTTCCTAACCGTATTATTTTCCTTTTTTGTACAATGTTTAATGATCCTTGCTTTTAATTATTTAAATTAAACGTTCTGTCAATTTATGTTATATTTGTCAATATATCGAGTCACAAAACTGTATACTGCACATAAAGAATCTAGTGCCGTTTTGACTTTACATATCAGGAGTCCCGCATCGTGTGTGCGTATTGCCACAAAGGATGAAAACTTATAAACTAACAGTGGAAAAAGTAAGAGATTGAAAAATGGTGCTGTAAAGGCTTCATGTTTGTAGTTCATTTTCAATTTGGAAACCTCTACGCCGAAAGTTAAGCAATGAGTAACAAAGAAAAAATGAAGATGAGGGAAAGAAGATAGGAAGGAAGGAAATTACAAAAACAATAATAAATTAATAAAGACAAATTTAGAAAGAAGAAAGGAAATTTCACATAAAATAATAATTTAATGAAAAGAAAGGAAATGTTAGGTAAAATAAGAAATGAATGAAAAAAAAGTAGAGAAGGGAATAAGGAAAGTGAAATTTTGACAAAATGAAAAAAGAATGGAAAAAAAATTAATGAAAAACATTTTAGAAAAAAAAAACGAATTAAAAGCAGGAAGGAGGCTTAAAAATGATAAATAAATTTAAAGAACTAAGGAAGGAAACTTAAAAAAGTATAAAATGAATTAAAAGAAATGAAGAAAATTATAGAAAAATAATTAAAAGGAAAAGGAATTTAAAAAATGAATTAAACGAAGAAAGGAGTCAAATTATAGAAAAATAAAAAATGAATTAAGAGATGGAAATGTAAAAAATGAATTAAAAGTAGCAAATGAAAACGAAACATAAATAAATTAAGGAAGGAAATAGTTTTAGAAAAAAATAAATGAATTAAAAGAAAGAAGGAAGCAAATTATATGGAAATTTTTTAAAATAAATTACAAACAGTAATTTAATAAAATAAAATAAATGTAAATTAAAACAAGCCAGGAAAAAATCACAAAAAATAATAAATTGAACGAAGGAAATTAATTGGGAGAGACAAATTTAAAAGAAGAAGAAATTAAAATAAGGAAGGATTTGAATTTAAAAAAAACATAAGTAAATAATTAAAATCAGAATGTAATCAAATTTGAAAGAAAATTAATTAGAAGTAGAAAGGAAGGAAATTTTAGGAAAAAAAAAGCAGGAAGAAGGCAAATTTGAAAAAAAAAAAAAGTAAAAATTAATTAAATGTATAAAGAAATTATATTAAAAAAAACGAGAACAATTAATTAAAAGTAGGAAGGAAGTGAATTTGAAAAATAAGAAAGGAAGAAAAATTATTTACTTGTTCCATCTTCAAGAACATGGGTAGGAGATGCTTGTCGCATATTTTGCAATTGTCGCTAGTCAAGCAGGAAGGACAGCTTAATTTGTTGGGGCCGTTGACAACTGGAACTTGCTCAACATTCGTAATTCCAAACAAAAGTAGTGACATGTTTAAGATGACGGGAATGATCCACCCTGATCTACGCGTATTCTCGGACATTCAGCTAATACGAACCACTGCAGACGTTTCATTTCGGTGCAAACTCTTTCTCATGTGTTAGGGAACTGTTTTGAGAAACAATCCCTAAGAATAAAACGCCACAATATCATCCGAAATATTCTGGCAAATGCTTTACGCGATAAAGATCTAGAGATGTATGAAAAAATGTTTTATCTGTCTGCGGTCGACAGCAACAAAAGAATTTGCTGTTATTGATCCTACAATCAGATTTCAAATATCTATCAAACAATCACATGAGTAGACCTCGGATTTTAGGATTTCTGTCTTTTTTTTTTTTTTTCCTGAAGGAATGAATAAAACAAATGAAAAGTTATACCACATGGCAGAGTTTACCTATGCCTAAATTAAAGAGGGATATTGTTTACATCCAGTCAAATTTTTCATTTTTGTCTCACTGTATAACGGAACTTGAAACAAAGGGGAAATTCCTTCAGGAAAAAGTTACAATCATTAAGGAAGCAGAAATTAAAGTAAAAAGTGCAACCTGGATGGTTAGTGACAAGGTTAGGGATAAATAGAATAATGTATTAAGAAAAAATCCTGGATTTTTTAATTCTGAATAGTGTATATGATGTTATGAATGGGGAGCATCTAGATTTACCGTAACAAATAAGCATGACAAATATATTTAATATTAGAGGAGCGGATTTTTCTCCTCTAATATTAATTGTTACCATAACAGATGTATTCTGTAGGACCAAAAAATAATAATCTTTACGTAGATTCTTCGAGCAACAGTGCATATAACTGTACAGAGTACTGTGCATATTACTGTAGAATCCCGGCCACCAAGTCACTCAACTGAGTGCGCTCCTTGTACAATGGCAGTTTACTTAATATAAATTGTCAGCATACATGCCCAACTTGGATTCAGGCCACAAAGGGAAAAAACACTGGAGAAGAGGAGTTCGATGCGATGCTGTGGATTGGACTTCGGCGTAGCTCAATGGTGAGAGCGCTTCGTACGTAGAACCAAGGACCCGGGTTCGTTCCCCGGCGCCGGAGCAAATTTTTCTCCTCTTAATATTAGTTGTTACCATAACAGATGTATTCTGTAGGACCAAAAAATAATAATCTTTACGTAGATGGCAAATATAGTTAAGTTTAAATACGCACCTATCACGTCAGTGTCAGTTGAAAGGTCTTTTTCAACTTACAAAATGATTCTTTCAGATAAAAGATGCAGTTTAACACCTGAAAATCTAGAAAAAGTAATAATTTGTTTGTTGTATTCCAGTGCCAACTATGAATAGGATGTCACCAGGAGAATAAGAGCTTCGAAATAATATGCAAACATAAGCAATTTATTGAGAATGTAATTAATATGTACGATATATTAATATTTTTAATGTATAATTTTACGTTTAGTTATGTTGAACCAAAGCTTTCTGCGCCGGAGGTCCGGGTGCGTACACCGGCGAGTCGAACTGGAATTTGTGGTGGCCAAGGGGGTGTAAGCAAGGATGTCTGGAAGAATTTATATCATATGTCACAACATTACTAATGCATCTTTTCTCATCACTTCTCCGACCTTGCCAGTTAGCTCCGTAACAATACATTTCGTCATATAGTAAAGGCTTCATATCTGACGAGCCAGTTAAACTAAAAACAAAAGATGAAAAAGTTACACTACTGTAAATGCGAGACTTCGTTGGCATTATTGTGTCATAAGTGTTTTATGCCAATGTCTGACTTTGTGAATTACGTACTTACCAGTATTGAAAACTTTTCGGGATAAACCAACAGAAAGTACAGAATTAATAGAATTTTGGGTTACATATTCACTACATTCCGTCCAAAAACTGAATTTAATTTAATGAATGGTGTCAACTGCCACAGAAAGGTAAAGGGGTCAGCTTATATCAAGACTTCACTCCCGCAAACAGCTGGTTCGGACATCATACAGGCCTTTCTAGCTCCGAGTGGAGAGATGCGCTAAAGATAACCGGTACTCGCTGTTCCAGGCAGAACTCAAGACAATAACCACTGTAGGCGATATCATAGTGAGATTGAAACTTTGGCTCATGTCTTGGGTTCATGCCCATTTGGCGAAACTCTTCGTAACAGCAGACGTCACAAGATCAGATCTGTAATCGCAACATCCCTTAAGTCCAATGGCTAAACTACCTATGAAGAAATGCATGGAATAGCGGATACCGGTAGTCTTCGACGTATTGATATTATAACATTTAAATCTGGAGAGACAAAAGGTTATATTCTGGATCCGACCATCAGATTCGAGACGCATCAGAATCAACCCGAGGAGATTAATCTAGAGAAAAGGAGAATTTATGAACCAACTATTCCTTATTACAAAACATCATATAAACTCAGGGATATAGAAGTCGTCGGATTAATGGTGGGCGCTAGAGGGACCATAACAAAACAATTCGTGTCATTCTGTCATAAATTTGGAGTCCCAACAATAACAATTAAGGAAATTTCTATGATAGCCTTGAAGGGTCCTCTGCAGATTTTAAGGTGACACTTGTATTTCAATTCAAATTGAATTTTCTCGTTTTATTTTTTATCTGTATTTATTTTATTTTACTGAAAATTTCCATTATGTGAAATATTATCTACTGTAAATTTTAGTTTATTGGAAACAAATTTCTTGTAAGACATTTTTAATGTCATCTTAAATGTTACTGTTTAACATTCTTTGTCTCTGTCAACCTCACCAAGTTGAGGAAGATTGAATAAATAAAAGTAATAATCATAATCTTTTACAATACCAGCTAAATGGGTAAACGTACTTTCATATTTGCAACATATATCTCATTTTCAGTATTATTATTATTATTATTATTATTATTATTATTATTATTATTATTATTATTATTATTATTATTATTATTATTGCTAATACTACTACTGATGTTATTATGGAGATATATGATTTATGGCGTTAAAACTCTCAATAAATTTTGATCTTAAAATACTCCTTTTTGTCAATGATAAAGTCTTGATAGCAGATTCAAAATACCTGTTCCAATAGTCCATACATAAATTTTATTAGGGAAAATACCTGTAAAATATGGTTTAATAATATCTACAGGTAGCCTAGCACTAAAACAATGACATTTACAGGACAAGAGTCTACAAATTCCGTGATAGTGATAAATAACAAAATTATACAATAGCGAACACTTTCACTTACCTGGCAAGTACATTATCTTTGAAACAGAGAAATATTATGACAATAAAATTGTCTAAATTTTTTTCAAGCCATAGTCATTAAATATAGAACTTTCAAACTGTCCAAGACATCACAACAAACTAGACTAAAATTGTGTAACTCACTAGCAGTACCTTTTATTCTATAAGCATGTGAAATCCGGACTTTGAAGAAACAAGACAAATTATGACAGGAACGTTTTAAGGAAAATAGCTAAATACTTACGGCAGGATCAGTAACATAATTAATACTTACTTACTTATGGCTTTTATGGAACCCACAGGTTCATTGTCGCCCTCACATAAGCCCGCCATCGGTCCCTATCTTGAGCAAGATTAAACCAGTCTCTATCATCATATCCCACCTCCCTCAAATCCATTTTAATATTATCCTCCCCTCTACGTCTCGGCCTCCCCAAAGGTCTTTTTCCCTCCGGCCTCCCAATTAATACTCTATATGCATTTCTGGATTCGCCCATACGTGCTACATGCCCTGCCCCTTTTCAACGTCACATAATTAATATATACACAAAAAACTAAAACCTGAGTCCATATTGAAAGAAAAAAGTAGAAAAATTCAGAATTAACTGGATCCAACATGTGCGGAGAATGGATAGGGACAGAACAGAATTCCACACTTAATTTCCAAATAAAGGCCATAGGGAGGAAGAAATCAAGACCATCCTCTTAATAGGCTTCTGGATGACAGGTCGGAAGGGGTCATGAGACCCAAGTCCATAATAGTTTGATGATGATGATGATGATGATGATGATGATGATGATGATTGTGGTGGTGGTTGTTGTTTAGTCAACTGTCCGAAGACAGGAATGTACCTCATAAGTAGTTCTGCGTTTGGTTACTTTGAATACAAGTTAGGTGTACGTCGACCATACTAGCTTAGTACGGAGAGCTAGTTGCGAATTGACAGTCGACGATGCGGTCTTTCCCCGCACGCTTCGATACCGTGTGTCTACATCTCTTTAATCATGTACCTGTGTCTGTAAGTCGGTGAACAACAGAAGCAGTACTCCTACTCATGTACAAAACACCACTTGGATTTAGAAACAATAATAACCAAGTATTTATTTAAAGGCAGCTTATATGTAATAGCATATATTTTTTACCATTTCTAGACAAAACTAAAATTTTCAGGAGCCACTGCGTTTTGCCCACACATGCAATTAAAAAGCCAATCGAGCTAATATACATTTACTGAAACATTAAACAATATTAAGTATTTATGCAATGCAAACACACGCTCTCAGAGACGTTTTGTGCTCTCCACTGAAGCTATGTAGTGACAGTATCTTGGGAGATGCGCAACAACTGTAGCAATATTGACCTAAAAAGCATAGGTATTCGAATTTCTTTATACAACTGCTTTTGTAACTTCATGTATTAATCGTAGTGACATAAAAGAAACCGAAGTCTTAAAAAAAATTTGAACTCGATAAACAATTCAGGCACCACATACAAATTTTTAGTCGTCATGGCTGCATACTGCCCGGAATTTTCTACCCCTGATTTTTTGCAATAAGTAAAACGCATTAAGATACTTCAGATTTGATTAAAAGTTGGAATTAACAAATGAAAAAACATAAATGTCAGCACAAACTTAAAATAAAACAAATTATGTGTGCGTGCTTTACGAGTCTCTATACATTACAATGAATGACTGTAAACATTTTAAGTGTTTCAAATGAAAAATTTCTCCTTTCTGATAAAATACATGTTCTTCTTTCCTAATGAAGTCCTGGCTACCAAATTCTTCTATTAGAGCACTGATCTCCAAGCGGCCAACATAGGTTTGTTTTCACATGTTCACTGAGCAACAGGCCTGAACTGTTTTAAGTTTAGAAGCCGCCGATCTATACTACATACATACTTATACTACAGCTTGGTCGCAGAACTCTACTCATAAGTGCTACCAATAAGGAGTCACTCATGAAGCAATTAAGCCAGGGGATAATGGGGTGTCCACACCTGTGGAATAACGGTTAGCGCGTCTGGCCGCGAAACCAGGTGGCCCGGGTACGATTCCCGGTCGGGGCAAGTTACCTGGTTGAGGGTTTTTCCGGGGTTTTCCCTCAACCCAATATGAGCAAATGCTGGGTAACTTTCGGTGTTGGACCTCGGACTCATTTCATCGGCATTATCACCGTCATCTCAGTCAGACGCTAAATAACCTAAGATGTTGATAAAGCGTCGTAAAATAACCTACTAAAATAAATAAAAATAAAGATAATGGGGTAGGGTGGCCAGTTCCTTTTCCCCTCCATTGCGCAAATCGCTGGCTACTAACATATTATATTAGTCAGACTTCAGATGTATACAAACAATTGTTCTTTCTCTGACACATCTCATCAAGTGAGATGTACTGTCTGTTGATACTGTGCTCCAACCACGAGAAAGTCTCTGCCGGGTGAAACGGAGCGGGGTAATGCTGTGAATGAGTGTTGATGTCATAAGATGTCATAAGGTCACACACGTGGGTACTCGTATCTCTATTGGCCAGCTCTCACAGCACAAACCATAACATTGATACAGACATATTGATATTACCCTAGTTACAAAATTAGATCACAGTTATCTCCTGGTCTTTTAATCTCTTCATACAGGAAATAACATATGCAGGAGAGCGCATGGTTATTAAACTGACGTTATAACGGTAATATTATTTATCTACTTCGCTCCAGTAGATGACGCAATAGTAAGCATATTCCTTTCACGGTTGATCTCCTGGTTGGAGAACAGTAGATATACAGTTTTAGAAAAAAAGTTTTGTCACACAAATACTTTATAAGTTCCAAAAGGGGGCAGTGCGCATGATCAGACATACAGCGAAACAAAACTAATTATCTTACCTCAACTAGTCCTTTTGTGAACCAGGTCGCTCGTCTTCTCTGAGTCTTCTCTCAGACAGGCTCATGTCAGTAGATTTATTAGCATGTAAAAGAACTCCTGCGGGACAAAATTCATTACATTAATCAGACTTCAGATGTATAAAAACAATTGTTCTTCCTCTGTGAGATGTACTGCCTGATAATAGATGTACAGTTTTAGAAAAAGGTTTTATCACACAGATACATTGTAAGTCCCAGAAAGGAGGCAGTGCGCATGATCAGACATACAACGAAACAAAACTAATTGTATTACCTCAACTAGTCCTTTTGTGAACCAGGTCGCTCGTCTTCTCTGAGTCTGCCTGGTTGGCGCAGTTGGTATAGTGCTGGCCTTCTATGCCCGAGGTTGCGGGTTCGATCCCGGGCCAGGTCGATGGTATTTAAGTGTGTTTAAATGCGACAGGCTCATGTCAGTAGATTTACTAGCATGTAAAAGAACTCCCGCGAGTCAAAATTCCGGCACACCGACGACGCTGATATAACCTCGTCAGTTGCGAGCGTCGTTAAATAAAACATAACATTTTTAACATTTTCGTTTTCTCTGATCATGCGCAGTACATCCTTTCTGGGACTTACAAAGTATCTGTGCGACAAAACTTTTTTCTAAAGATTTCAGCTAGAACCTCAATCAGACGTAGATTATTATTATTATTATTATTATTATTATTATTATTATTATTATTATTATTGCATTAAATTACAATCCAATTGAAATAGTGTGAAATATAAGGAATGATTTTTTAAATGTTATATTCTAAATGGCTGGAAGAAAATTTTGATTTAAATGAAAGATTCATATAACTTCAAACTCACAAAAGTTTTAAATTTGAGAGGATTTTTGAACAGTGGAAATGTTAATTTAATATCAAATATTCAATCTTTATTCATTACTTCCTACACCAGCGTTTCTCAAACGTTTTTGAAGTGGGGACCACTTTTTAAAGTCAGAACAGTTCCGCGGACCACCTTAGTCTTGTTCCGTTCGAAAGCAAATTTATCATTTTTGTAGCATAGTTTAATACCAGTATACTTATATTTTTAAACTGAATTAAGATTCGGTACTTTGGTCCTCTGTTATGAATTCGGGTGGTCCCTGGCTGGGTTACAGGCGCGGCGCCAGATGTGCAGGGAAAAGATGTCGAGAAACACCACGTATATAGTGCTTTAAATCCCTCTTTTCTTGCTGAGAGTAGAGTGGGAAGTCGATAGACGGGTAGGGTAATAAATTTCATAAAATGTCAGTAATGGGAGAAAAAGTGAAATTGGATTGCCATGTGTCATTTTCAAACTCTGAGATTTTAAGCTACAGTGTGATAGGCAATTCGTTCGAATTTTATTTTTTCTTCTGTCTTTTTTGAAGGACCACAAGGGCAGACCTCGAGGACCACAGGTGGTCCGCGGACCATAGTTTCAGAAACGCTGCCCTACTATAAGAGGGAATTTACCGATTAGCCACTAGCATAGTTTTTGTGGAATCAATGTAAAATGTTAAAAGCAAGAGCTTTATGTTATCATAAACTTTACATT
Organism: Periplaneta americana; assembly: GCF_040183065.1. NCBI lineage: Eukaryota > Metazoa > Arthropoda > Insecta > Blattodea > Blattidae > Periplaneta > Periplaneta americana. Next base: position 130,380,608 of record NC_091122.1, on the reverse strand, counting down.
TTACAGTTCATGTAATACACAAAATAAAGTAAACTGCATAATTTAAAATATTACGATACTTGAAAAGTTGTTTATTGAAAAAATTACCATGACTATCATCTCCATGAGTCATGCTGTCCATAGACCGAGGATGTTTGTGAATAGAATTATCAACGCTATCAAAGTTAAAAGGAAATGGCTGTGATTGGTTTCGGAGAACTCATCATCCGGGGAAGTCAAGGAAAACCACGAACTTGTGTAAATGGCCTCTAGAAGTGGGTCTCTCCGATAACGCTTTGCATTCCGAAAACAGAGTCGCCAGTAGAAAATGAAACACTTGCGCTGAAAGATGAATTAAATTAACAACTGTTACCATCTCTGTGTCAGGGTTTGCGGTCGTGGGGAGGGCGATAAATTTATTATCTTCACCTCAAGAACTTCCGACAAGTCTCTTATTTCTTAAACATTTTACCCATGCCTAGAGGTTTATATTCATATTTCATAATTTTTAATGAAACTTGAAAAATTTGAATGCATTTTCGTCTGCAAGTCAAAGGTGTGAAGAGAAGAAGAAATCCAACTAGTGAGAACTTTAAGATTGCCTGTAACCGATTGACGGACCATTATAAAAATAGTCTACTGGTCTTCTTTTCTTCACCTCGTTATTATTTCTTCCGACTAATATTTCATTTCTATGTTTTCTCTTCGTTTTCTAGTGTCGTATTAATTATATTTTCATTAGTTTATTCCTCTTTTCCCTTTCTTTCTTTCTTTCTTTCTTTCTTTCTTTCTTTCTTTCTTTCCTTTCTTTCTTTCTTTCTTTCTTTCTTTCTTCTCTGTTTATTTCTGACATATATTTCTCTCTCTTCTGTACTCTCTTTTTCTCTCCCCAAATTATGTGACTTTTTCTCTTTACACCTTCCTTCCTTTTTCTCTTACTTTATTGCTTACAAATTTTTCTATTTCTTTTTTACTTCCTTTTTCTCTCCTAATTGTGCGACGTTTCTGTCTTTACAACTTCCTTCCTTTTTCTCTCCCCCAGTTCTGCGACATTTTTCTCTTTACACCTTCCTTCCTTTTCCTCTTACTTTATTGCTAACAAATTTTTCTTTTTCTTTTTTACTTCCTTTTTCTCTCCCCTAATTTTGCGACATTTTTCTCCTTAACCTTCCTTCCTTTTTCTCTCCCCTAATTCTTCGACATTTTTCTCTCTACACCTTCCTTTCGTTTTCTCTTACTTTATTGCTAACAAATTTTTCTCTTTCTTTTTTACGTCCTTTTTCTCTCCCCTAATTCTGCGACATTTTTCTCTTTACAACTTCCTTCCTTTTTATCTCCTAATTCTGCGACGTTTTTGTCTTTACACCTTCCTTCCTTTTTCTCTTACTTTATTGCTAATAAATTATCTTTCTTTTTTTACTCCCTTTTTCTCACCCTTAATTCTGCCACGTTTCACTCTTTATACCTTCTTTCCTTTTTCTCTGACTTTATTGCTAACAAATTTGTCTCTTTCTTTTTTACTCCCTTTTTCTCTGCCTTAATTCTGTCATATTTTTCTCTTTCTTTTTTAGTCGCTTTTTCTCTCCCTTAATTCTACCACATTTGCTGAAAACGGAATAGCGACATAACGTACGTTAAGTTGTTATATCAAAAAACGCTTCAATTCTTGTGTAAATTGAATCTGCATTTTTTTTATTTTAGTGTCGAACTCTGCAACAGATAATTCCTTCCAAATTTCTTCATTTTTATCTTTCTCTTCTAAGTCGTAAAATTCTGAATGCACTCAGGAATTTAATTCAGCTATTAATTTTTTGAAGTATAATAATTAGTTTCATGGACCAAACCTTAGATTCATATAGAACAGCTGAGGTGTTTCTAATAAGGATACTTCGTATTTTATGTCTTAATTTGAAAGAGGGTAAAGGTTGGTAATATTGTGATACTAATAATATTATGATAGTTCTTTTTGAGAATTTTTTACAATTTTACTGAGCGAGAGGAAGATCGTTTTTTTACGTCATCGTATTAAGGGAATGTTCGTGGACAAATTTCTGCACAAAACCGGTCCTTCTCTCGCTCAGTAAAATTGTAAAAAAATTGTCAAAAAGTACTATCATAATATTATTAGTGTAACATTACAGTATTACCAGCCTTTACCCTATAGTTTTAAATATCCACAATAGTCTGTTTGGTTTTCGAAATTTCTTCTGTTACTGTATTATTAACATCGTTATCATATTACTTTGATAGTTCTGTTTAATAGTTTGAAATTTAATTTTTCTGCTGTTTATTTTACAAGTGTCTAGCAGGTCAATCTTTGAACAGCATCTTCGAAAGCTTGCTACTATCAGATAAACATTTTTCAGAATAGGTTGTTGTTTGGTTAAAAATGACCGAATTAACACATTTTGTTCTTTTAAACCGTCATTTGGGAAAACAATCTTCAAATGCTCTCTTTTCCACGTCGTATATTTTTATTGCCTCTGAAACTTTAAAATTGTTGACTGATCAAGAACATCTGTTCTGTTAATATAGCTTGCAAGAACCTCCGCCTAATTGCGAACTTGAAACGACTATATTTCCCCGGATATCCGATGATCATAAATAATGTGTGAATTATTACAGTATTAAGGTACTGAAGCTTTTTTGAGGGTACTTTGAGGCTATTATATAAATGTCCTACAATAAATTCGAGTTTAACGGTGTCAATATTAGTATTCGAGTGGCATGACAAAATGGTGGTCCTCGTATGGAAGAAGCAGTAAAACGTTTTTTTTATCATTCTTTAATGTTGTACTTTAACAGAAATGCGGGACCAATTTGATCACAAAACAAATATTAGGATATGTTTATTTATAGGGCCGAACTTCTAAGGCCAGAGTAACTGTCACCATCATTATCTTAGTTATTTTAATATAATTTAGCCTACTTTTAAAAGCTGGGACATGGAGCATTCCGTCGTAACTTTCGTGAGCAAAATTAACCAATGAATAATTTCAAGGAAAAATTGTTCCGGGGCCGGGTATCGATCCCGGGACCCTTCGCTTAGCGCGCGAACGCTCTTCCGACTGAGCTACCCCAGGAACTATACACGACACCGTCACAATTTTTCCTTTGTATCCACATGACTCAAATGAGCTGACAAGACGCCAGAACTCAACTATGAGTGCACACAAATACTGTGTGACTTAAATTGTGGCTTTCTGTTAACATACCTCCAGTAACGAATGTATTATACAAATCTGGCTTTCAGGTAGTAGCTCCCTGTAAAGAAGGTTTGTATAAAATTAACCATTGTTAGGCATTCTTATTTTCCATATCAAATTAATTTTAATTGGTTATTTTACGACGCTTTATCAACTGCTGATACGTTTTACTTGGTTATTTAACGACGTTGTATCAACTACTGGTTATTTAGGGCCATATTCATAGACATTCTTAGCGCGGGCTTCCGGTGGAATGATAAGCGAACTAACGTTTTTCGTATTCATAAACCAGTGTTAGCGATATGATATGATATGAATCCTGTACAAGTAATCACTCGATAGTCGGGGCTAGTTTAGCACGCTCGTAGCGCGGGCTAGCGAAATGTCTATGAATAGCACCCTTAGTGTCGTTGGAATTGATGATAACGAGATGGTTTTTGGCGAGATGAAGCAGGAGATTCTTCATAGATTACCTGCCATTCGCCTTATGGTTGGGGAAAACCTCGGGAAAAACCAATCATCCAAGCTGGGATTGAATCCACGCCCAAGCGCAACTCCGGATCGGTAGGCAGAGCTATGCCGGTGAATGTGCTGACAGTACTTCTGCTGGTATTATCACTAATTCTGATACTACTGCTACTATATTGCTATCGCGAGATTACTACTGCTATTTCTACTGTTGCTACAACTTCTACTGCTACATTATTTCTGCTGATATTACCACAACTACTTCTCCTATTACTGCCACTACAATTACTGTCGGTGACCCAGGAGAAGACGAGAGCGGACTGAGGAGGAAGAGATGTGAACAGATAACGTACGACAACACGTGCAATATTTGTACTGCAGTAAGCGGAAACATTAGGTCTCCTTCTGTTCAACTTAGCTTTAATTTCCATACCATTGTTACTCATGTTTCCTGTACGAGTAATAACCTGGCTACTGGGATGCTTATCTGAGCGATGTTTATAATAATCAGCAGCGATAGTCAAGAAGGTCACATTCTTTCCGCTCGTCTACTCCTGAGTAACGGACAGCAGAGCAATGACGGACAGTATGTACTATGTCTCTTTTCATACGACTTCATGGAGATCGCTGCTTTTAGCCACCAAGAACAACACGAGCCATTCACGCTTAAGCAACGTTGCCTAGTTGTAATGTTAAGACTCAGTCGCTGTTAAGTTACGCTTTATATGCGCCCAGACAAAATGTAGTCACGAAGAAGTTGAGACGTATGAACTAAGTCGCGTGGAAAATAATACTATTCTCACTTACTACTACTACTACTACTACTACTACTACTACTACTACCACTATTGCTGCTATTTTTACTGTTACCGGTACTACTATTACTACTACAGGAATGTTTCCGATCTCTGATAACGAATTTCAATGACATCATGTGCGTCACGAGTCACATGACAGCTGAACTGTGGCGCGAGGTGACAGACCAGTAGTGAGTGATCTCATACTCAGAGTGCACGGCGACTCACAGCAGAAATTCTCAAGAAAATCGAACCTTTTTGGGAGGAGTACATTACGACCCTTTCCAATGCCAAGTACATTTAAGTGAAAATAAAAGAAGCATGCAATAAACGAGGTTTCGTTATTTCCAAGAAAGACTTCTATGTACTTAATAAGATTGGTAAAGCTCGAATGGAATTAATTTGTATCATCTCTTGGAGTGCGGCGACTTGTGACGGGGGTGGATTTGCTTGCTTTTTCCACTCTGGAATTAATCCCATCCGAGCTTTGCCAGTCTTATTAGGTACACACAAGATGCCTTTCTTAGAAATTATGAAACCACGTGTTTTGCAGGCTCCTATGATTTTCATGTAACTGTACTTGGCATCGGAAAGAGTTGTTATGTACCCCTCCCAAAAAGACTCGATTTTCTTGGGCATTGCTACTGTGATACACCGTGCACTCTGATTATGAAATCAATCACTACTGGTCTGTCACCTCTCGCCGCAATTCAGCTGTCGGTGTGATTCCTGATGCACATGATGTCATTCAAATTCGTTATCAAAGATCGGAAACAACTCTGTATTAATGCTACTACTACTGCTCTACTACTACTACTACTACTACTACTACTACTACTACTACTACTACTACTACTACTACTACTATTACTACTGTTGGTACTACTACAACTGTTCTTACTGCTGCTACTGCCGTTACTATTACTACTACTGTATTACGAACTACTCTTCAGTCTTCTTTCCTTGTTATCTTTCTTCCTTGCTTCATCCCTAGCTCTTTCCGCTTCTTCTCTTTCTCTTTGTTTTGTATGTATTTATTTATTCATTCACACTCCAAATGGGTATACAGTATCCCCAGTGGCAGTGGTAAATAATTACACTCAATAATGACAATAACAAACACAATTAATAAAAAATGCAATTAGTAATAAATTAATAATAATAATAATAATAATAATAATAATAATAATAATAATAATAACAGGGAGCATCCTAAATTAAATTATGCACGATCACTTAAAATAACACTTAAAGTAAATCTAATTTGTATCTTAACCCTAAGTTCGAACTAAAACCTACGAGTATGATATGTTCATACCTGCACAAGTACCTTTCAGCACTACACTCATTTCGCTGACAACTCACCCACTGCACTGGAACTACGACACACTTCACTGATTCCTCCTGATTTCACTAACACTTCAAAAACATTTCACTGTTCAAAACCTTCCACTGTCACATAAACTATAAAGCTTCACTGACAGAAACACTTCATTTACACAACACAATTCACTGACACAACACACTTCTTCACTGATACAACACTTTAATAACAAATATCAATTACACCCCTTAAATAGTTTGTATCATATACTACCGTATACTAGTAAAGTCCTTAAGCCTATTTTTGGACTGTTTCCTTTCAGTTAAATTTTCTCTCGTCAGTTTCTTCCTCATTTCCCCCGTTAAAGTAAGTACAGTGCATATCCCTTTCAGTTCTTTGGTAAAAAATCTTGGCATTCACATGGATAATAATCTCAACTGGGACATGCAAATCACAGAAACCTGCAGAAAAGTATATTCTATTATTCATGTGCTAAAAAGGATAAATGTTCATCTTCCCTCTTGCTTAAAAAAGTCCCTTGTGCAGACCCTTGTATTTCCCCATTTTGACTATGCTGACATTTTACTGACTGACCTTTCCAGCGACAACAAAATGAAACTTCAACGTGCTCATAATTTGTGTGTACGTTTTGTAAGCAATGTTCGTAAATATGATCATATTACCCCATCCCTGGAAGCAATAGGTTGGCTTAAACTAGATAAGAAAAGAAATTTACATTCACTTCTCTTTCTCTTCGAAATCTTGAACTCTTCTATTCCTTCGTACCTGTCGTCTCGCTTCACTTACCTTTCTTCCCACCACAATCTGAACACACGCTCTCGCCATGAAACAATACTAACAATACCATCCCATCGCACCTCCTCATACTCATCCTCTTTCACAATAGCCCTGCCAAGACTCTGGAATTCGTTACCTGCTAGCATCAGGGACTGTCGAAATAAAATTCAATTCAAACGCAAACTTACTAGGCACTTGGTCAGTAATTGAGACTCGTTCAGACATGGTTTCTTGTAAATAGTTCTTTTAATCTACCACAAAATATCTCAATATCCGGTAATTTCATCACTATAGAATTTTGTTATTGTAGGTTTAATTTGTAATTTAGTAAATACAAAAATATTCTTTGTTCTTAACTTCTATGATAAAATGTCTAGCTTTCATTAATCAGGTATTCTTGTCGTACTTTAATTTTTATTGTAATTGTCATTGTAAATTTAATATTAATTGTAATCTTATTGTTCATGTTATAGTTGTAATCCCCTGGTAGAGGGGCAGAGAAGGCCTGATGGCCTTATCTCTACCAGGTTAAATAAATAAATCTAATCTAAATCTAATCTATTTTCTTTTCCTTTCATTCTTTTTTTTTCCCTTTCCAGGTTTTCTTCATATCTTTTTCCTTCCTTTTATTGTTAATTTTCCTTTCTTGTATATATTCAATATCTCCTTTCCACCTTTTCTTTCCTCTTCTTTGCATGCTTTAATTCCCTTTGTAGCTTGTTTTATTTTAACATCTATCTTTTCCCAATTTATCACTTTTTTTTCATCCTTTCTCGTTTTATATATTGTCTTATTTATCTCTGAAAGAGTGACACACAAGAACATCTCTGTTGTGTGTAATCCTTCTTATGTGGGAAATATTAGCTGGAGTGGATTAATACAATCGGGATATTAAATTGCTTCTCCTTTCCATATCAGTGTACGGTTGTCTCAGGTGAACACGCTTTCCGTTTCGTACAGAATCGTGCAGAGAAAGTAGAGGATGAAAAATCTGCGGTTTCGTTTTCCTGGCGTTCACTTTAAGATGTGGTGCTAGAGATTACGACCTCTGACCCCGGCGGACGGCCCGGCCGCTTGTTGCTTATTAATCTCCAGTGGGCAAATTTAAATCTGCGACTATTAATACACGTAGCAGCGACTAAGGACGGGGATTAAGCGAGTATAAATCCACACACTGGATAATATCTTCAGTTTCTTTACGAGCTGTGAAATTAAAACTTGCTGTTGTTAAAAGGATATACGAAACGGCAAAATAAAACTCGTTCCTAGCGAGTAGGACTTAATATGTTTATTTATCATTGTAGGCGAAGGCTCATAAACGCAGAATTTAGGCTAAATACATACTTTAGATCAGAGATGGGCATCGTGCCTCACTTGACAAATAATGCCTCACTGACCTTCACAGAGCTTATTGCTCTGAGTGACATCATCTTCACAGTCCCCGTTCCTCTCTCACGCAGCTCCTAGGTGCGAGCAGGTTCTATATCAGTTTCATAAGCAATATCAGTGGTGTCATATTCGCAATATCAAAGCAGTGTATACGAGTTAGAAAACGATTATTTCATGACAAATGGGAGGAAGAGCTTTTTGCTGTGTAGAAGGGGAGATCATACGATGTATTAGGCATTAATAAATTTCATATACAACGACATTACTCCTTATGTCATAAAGAACATGCTGAATTAGAATGTAAGACAAATTAAATGTTATTTTTCGTACTATTCCGAAGAAAATTTATGATCTTAACATTTGCATAGTATACTAAATACGACATTATACCTTAAACACGCTGCATTAAAAGGTAGCCTTACTTACTTACTTACTTACTTACTCACTTACTTACTGGCTTTTAAGGAACCCAGAGGTTCATTGCCGCCCTCACATAAGCCCGCCATTGGTCCCTATCCTGAGCAAGATTAATCCAATCTCTACCATCATATCCCACCTCCCTCAAATCCATTTTAATATTATCTTCCCATCTACGTCTCGGCCTCCCCAAAGGTCTTTTCCCCTCTGGCCTCCCAACTAACACTCTGTATGCATTTCTGGATTCGCCCATACGCATACCTGCTACATGCCCTGCCCATCTCAAACGTCTGGATTTTATGTTCCTAATTATGTCAGGTGAAAGATACAATGCATGCTGCTCTGTGTTGTGTAACTTTCTCCATTCTCCTGTAACTTCATCCCTTTTAGCTCCAAATATTTTCCTAAGAACCTTATTCTCAAAAACCCTCAACCTCTGTTCCTCTCTCAGAGTGAGAGTGCAAGTTTCACAGCCATACAGAACAGCCGGTAATATAACTGTTTTATAAGGTAGCCTACGAGGAATTAAATGTTGTTTGCACGTATTATTCCCAAAAGAAATTTATAAAAAATAATATCAAATGTGCGTAGAAAACTAAATATGATTTTCTGAAATTATTTTAGGTCGAGAATGTGCAAATCTATTAAGTAATCTTGATAAACGCCAGAATATTCAAGAAAATAAACGTAGTTAACGTGATGGAATAGTATTGGCTAATTACGCAATTTCTCGCCTGTGATTTAAATCAATTCACTGATGGAGAAATAGTAAAGAGATTTATGATTAAAACTGCCGAATTAATTTGCCAAATTGAATAAAAGTTATCAGTCTCTTACTTTAACCAAGCGCTTTCCTAATAATTCGCCACTGACCGCCTTAGCGATTACGATAAGGTGACGCAGGTCACAGCAGTTTATATTTCCCATCCTACTCTGCAGTCTCCTCTCCTAGTAAACAAACTATTTCAAATCGAGTGCCTGACGTAACCGAAAATTGTGCCCATGTATGCTGAGTAAAATATCGTACCTGGCTCGACCAATACTGTAATGAAAATACACTATCTACCAAAAAGTAATTGGGCGCTGTTGTTTAACCTTTAGAACCTCGTGGTACCACCTCTTGTTGCTATAACAGCAGCGACCCTGTCAGACATGCTCTCCACTAGTCTGTGTAGTATATCCACTGGAATGCGTCGCCATTCCTCTTGCAACATGGCAGTCAGTTGGACAATGGATGTTGGCCGCAGGTCTCTGCGGCTACTGTGCAGTGGTATGCAGACAATTATGTTCACCGGTTGGACTAGCCTGCACAGAGTCCTGATCTCAATCCCACTGAGCACCTTTGGGACGAATTGGACCGGTGATTGAGGTCTCGGGAGATGCGGCCAATTTCCATTGTCCAACTGAGTGCTATGTGCAAGAGGAATGGCGACGCATTCCAGTAGATATCCTACACAAAATAATGGAGAGCATGCCTGACAGGGTGGCTGCTGTTATGGCAACAAGAGGTGGTACAGAGGTCCTAAAGGGGCAAAAACAGTGCCCAATTACTTTTCGGTAGATACTATACATAACATACATACTCTTCTGCCTTAGTCTCCACATATGATCCATATATCTCAATGTCGTCTTTCATCTTATATTTTTTTCTGCCTTCAACTCTTCTCCCGTTCAGCATTTCTGTGCATCTTTCAGTACGCAATTCTTCTCAGCCAGTAACCCAACCAATTCCTTTTTCTGTTCCTGATCAGTTTCAGCATCATTCTTTCTTCACCCACTCTTTCCAACACAGCTTCATTTCTTATTCTGACTGTCCATTTCACACGCTCCATCCTTCTCCATATTCACAGTTCAAATGCTGCATTTCTCTTTACTTCGTCGTAATGTCCGTGTTTCTGGTCTATACAATGTCACATTCCACACAAAGCACGTCACTAGTCTCTTCCTTAGTTCTTTTTCCAGAGGTCTGCAGAAGATGTTTCTTTCTTCTATTAAAAGCTTCCTTTGCCAGTGCTATCCTCCTTTTGACTTCCTGGCAGCAGCTCATATAGTACACTCCAAGTATTTGAAGCTGTCCACTTGCTCTACTGCCTCATTTAATATTCGGACGTTTATCTTTATTTTTCTTCCGATAACCATGGTCTTCGTCTTTTATCTTCATCGCATACTGCTCACAGCTGTCATGTAGCTCCAGTAGCATATCCCTTAATATCGTCTCTTATTCTGCTAACAACGCCATATCAGTAGCAAATCTTATGGATTTTATTCTTTTTCCTCCTATTATTACCTCTCCCATGTTCCGAAAACAATTCTTCACTAAGTTATCCTATTAGATATTTAACAGGTTAGGTGATAAAGGGCACCCGTCCACACCTGTGGAGTAACGGTCAGCGCGTCTGGCCGCAAAACCGGGTGGCCCGGGTTGGAATCCCGGTCGGGGCAAGTTACCTGGTTGAGGTTTTTTCCGGGGTTTTCCCTCAACCCAATAGAGCAAATGCTGGGTAACTTTCGGTGCTGGACCCCGGACTCATTTAACCGGCATTATCACCTTCATTTCATTCAGAGGCTAAATAACCTAGATGTTGATACAGCGTCGTAAAATAACCCAATAAAATAAAAATAAAGAACACCCTTGTCGTACTACTCTCTTTTTTCCACTTCCTTCAGAAAATACATAACTTATAAGAAACTGAGTGAGTGAGTGAGTGAGTGAGTGAGTGAGTGAGTGAGTGAGTGAGTGAGTGAGTGAGTGAGTGAGTGAGTGAGTGAGTGAGTGAGATGGAAGGAGAAAAATTTAAGTGATAGCTTGCGCGAACACGTGTCCTAGCAAGGGAAATTGGGACAGAGAGGAAATGTCTATGTGAGTTCCAAGCCTGATGGCCACTTGTCTCACTCCGATTTTCAATGTTCCATATGAAGTAACATTAGAGGATTATGTAGGGGAAAGGTAGACATGGACATAGCCTAAAAACTGCCATATTATGGAAGGACGAAACATGACAGAACAGCAAGAGGGCAATATCGTCGAAGATGTCATAATTCTGGGCAGCGAATGATAAGAGGAGGCGCCGCAGTCCTCGCAAGAGAAGGGATCCAAATCTTTACACTGAGCGAGTGAGACTCGAATAATTCCACCTTGAAGTACCGAAGGCGAGGCCGATTTCAAAAGGTTTTAATTTGGAAATGTGGAAATTTTATGAAAGTGGAGGAGATGTAGGTCCGTATCGTAGTCCATAATTCAGATAAAAAGCCATTAAACTTTACTAAATATTGCTATATTTAATGTGCATTATTCACGGATAAATTGACTTGCAGATGGTGAAAATGAACAAAATCTAACCAGCAGTGTAGTAGAAATTGTTGTACTGACACGAAAAAGAGTGATGAGCGTCATGGTCGAAAACCACCTTTTCGATAACAGAGATGCAGAGAACATTCGCGAAATTCTCGAAATAACTTTTTTTTTTTCATAATGACAGTACTTGCCCTTATACTTAGGTACTTCTGTAATATGGAAGTATGAGTTAAAGGAGACTTTGGAAGACCAGGCCTTTAAACAAAGCAGAAATGCTGTCAGATTCATGAAGGAGGAAAAGGAAGAGGGAAAGGAATGGATAATTTACATGAGCGATGTGCTTGTCAATAAAATTTTATTAATAAATTTTTATTTTTCTTAATTGTTATTTTACGACGCTTTATCAACTGCTGTGGTTATCTAGTGTGAGATGAAGGTGATAATGCCAGCGAAATGAGTCCGGGGTCCACAGCCGAAAGTTACCCAGCATTTGTTCTCCATGGGTTGAGGGAAAACCCCGTAAAAAATCTACTTAAAGATTGCTATTTTTTGGTCCTACAGAATATATCTGTTATGGTAACAATTAATATTAGAGGAGAAAAATTAGCTCTGGCGCCAGGGATCGAATCCGGGTCCTTGGTTCTACGTACCAAGCGCTCTCACCATTGAGCTACGCCGAAGTCCAATCCACAGCACCGAATCGAACCCCTCTCCTCCAGTGTTTTTCCCTTTGTGGCCTGACTCCAAGCTGGGCATGTATGTTGACATTTTATATTAACGGTCTTACTAATAAACCGTGTATAGTTTTTATACGAGACTTATGCAGAGTTGGGACAGAAAACGTTACTAATAAACCATGCATAAGCTATGGACGTATAAACAGGCTGTAAATAAACAATGGAAAATGCTTTGCAATAGTTATATACACGAAAACCCTTGTTTAAGCGTTGTATATAGAGAAAAAAATGGCCGCCCCTCTAACAGCTGTTCGTAACGACTGTCATTTTTTGATGATGGTTGCCTTGTAACCACAGAAGAACAAACCAAAGAGCACAGAATAATTAGAATAATATTGCTGTAGCTTGTACTCTTTGACCAAAATATAGTGTGGTAATCGATCAGAGCCAGTTGTACTATCGATACTTAACATGGCACGCTAGAGCGCTCTACCGGATGCAGTAGAGAACCTCAGATATTCTATTACCTTTCGGAATGGAGTAATGACGAAACTGTGACGTAGCTGTGTAACAGTTATACTGTTATACACGACGTATGTAGTGATTATTAGTAAGGAATTTACACACGACGTATGAACGAGCTACTCATTGTATAAGTATAAGACAGTTAAACGTCTGTATATAGAGTTTTTATTAGTAAGACCGTAAGTCAACTGCCATTGTACAAGCAGCGCACTCAGTTGAGTGACTTGGTGGCCGGGATTCCACAGTAAAAAAGCTTCAACCAGGTAATTTTTCTCAACCTGGACTTATTTATTTTGATTGTCATCAACATTTATATCAGTTATGGTGTAACACCACATTTCTGTGAACCAGTATTTGAATCCGGGCCCGCTTTTCCAATGTCATGTATGCTAACTGTTACTCCACAGCAGGGAAAGGATTTATATGTAAATACATATTTACTTATAAAGCTAATATAATTTATATTTTGCATTATCTTTATGTTTCACAATGTGTAGGGTTGAAAAATCCTACTTTTATTTTCCATATTTTTCCATATTTTAGAGTTTAGTACATATTTTCGTTAATTTCCATATATTTTCCATATTTCATATAAAACAGTCCATATTATATTAGGTTTAACAATAAAACAAAACAAAATTCCATTAACTTTTAAAAATACATTTCAACAATAGAGATTTAAACACATGTTCAGTAATCCCTTTAACATCAGAGTTATTTTAAAATTAGCAGTCCTATCAACAATGGGAAAGTAAGTTACAAAACTGTATTAATTTAATTTAAAATTTTTAACAGACTTCAGTTGTGCAGCTCAACAGTTAAATGCCAGTCAGAGTACACATAGGTTCAGTTTTGTAAATCATACTATAAAGACGGTAAATATGCCAAAAGTACGTCATTCAGTCAATTTAAAATCAAAACTAACAAGTTACATTTCAGAATTTAAAGAAGATGGTTTATCAACTGACAATAAAATATTATTTTGTAATTTGTGTCAGTGTGCAGTATCATCTACACAAAAGTTCCTGGTGCAACAACACATTACAACTAGTAAACATCAGGCCAACAAACAACTAAATTCCAAGCAGAGACAATTGTTTTTAACACAACCAACAACATCGAATGTAAGATCTGAGTTTAACATCGACCTGTGCCGTTCTCTCATCTCTGCTGATATTCCTCTCTACAAACTAAAGAATAAGGTCTTCAGGGAATTCCTTGAAAAATATACTCAACATACAATCCCGGATGAGTCAACACTTAGGAAGACGTATGCTCCATCCATCTACGATGAGACAATACAGAAGATAAGAGATGAAATTAAAGATAGTTCAATTTGGGTTTCCATTGATGAGACTCCCGACAAAGAAGGTAGACTTGTTGGTAATGTAGTTATCGGTTTGTTAAGTGAACAATATTCTGAACGAATTCTTTTACATTGTGATGTTCTAGAAAAGTGCAATAACAAAACTATAGTTAAACTGTTCAACGAAGCTATGGGTATCCTGTGGCCAAAGGGTATTATGTACGATAATGTGTTATTCTTTATTAGCGATGCTGCCCCTTATATGGTCAAAGCTGGACAAGCATTATCTGTTGTATATCCTAAATTGACTCATTTTACTTGTGTGGCGCATGCATTTCATCGTGTGGCAGAAGTGGTCAGAGACAATTTCCCTAAAGTAGATTTGTTGATTTCATCAGTGAAAAAAGTATTTCTCAAAGCTCCCAGTAGAGTTAACGTGTTGAAAGAAATGTACCCTGAAATTCCATTGCCACCAAAGCCAATTTTAACTAGATGGGGTACATGGCTAGAAGCAGTTGAATATTATGCCGAACATATAGACTCTATTAACAATGTTCTCCTTGCATTGGACTCTGAAGATGCAGTCTCAATTGATACTGCGAAAACAGTTACCTGTGACATAAGTGTGAAGAATGACTGAGCTCACATTCAGCATACATTTTCATGCATCATAAAAACGCTCAAAAGTCTCCAAAATAGGCACCTTTCACTATCTGAAAGTTTTGAAATTATAAATAGTACTGTGGAACAACTGAATCGTGGTAGAGGTAAAGTTGCAGATGCAGTAAGAGCTAAGGTGGACACTGTACTTTCAAAAAACCCTGGATATGAAGAACTACAAAAGGTTGTTGCTGTGATGAGTGGTGAATCAACAGTGAAGATTAACTTGGACTTATCCCCAGCAGACATTGTGAAATTGAATTATGTACCAGTTACTTCTTGTGACGTCGAACGCTCTTTTAGTCAGTATAAATCTATCCTCAGAGACAATAGAAGAAGATTCACTTTTCAGCACTTGAAAGAAATGTTTGTAACCTATTGTTATGGTAACAGACAATAAAAATTGTGTTTTGTTGAAACTACATTGGAAGATAAGGTACGTCCATTATATTTTTTGTTTAGTTTGATTAAAATGTACCAATATTTAACGTACATAGTCATTTTTTTTATAATTTTAAGTCCATATTTAATTCCATATTTTGGTAAAAATCCATATTTAATTCCATATTTTGGTAAAAATAACTACATATATATTTACATATTTCATATATTTTTAGTCCATATAAATCCGTTCCCTGCTCCACAGCTATGAACTATCTTTTTATTTATTTCGGTGTTCATATTTTTATATTTGCCATTAGATAAATATAGGCCCTAATTTTTTTTATGTTTGGAAGATACGAAATCT
This sequence comes from Periplaneta americana, assembly GCF_040183065.1. Lineage (NCBI taxonomy): Eukaryota > Metazoa > Arthropoda > Insecta > Blattodea > Blattidae > Periplaneta > Periplaneta americana. The sequence continues at coordinate 130,365,019 of NC_091122.1, read as the reverse complement.
GACGTGTAAACTTAGAAGTAAACAGTTGTTACTCCATTTTATATGCATTAAAAATCAAACGCCCATGTTAAAATGACTCCCCACAGAACACATTAGTCTTCAACCCTCTTGGGAATTGAGGACTGAAAAGCATTTTAACATTATATTGTTATTTTAACTTCCTCCGCAGTCGATCGGCAGTTGTTTTCAGCATTGCTGTATATTTATATTCTTTCCCAATTCCAAGAAACCTGTTTCCGTTTTTCTGTGTGTAGAGCGACGAACTAAAATCCTATTACATCTTTGACCGATTTTAATATAAATTGGTTCATAAATAAAAGCTAACACGCGGCACTGTCATGCATTTTGTTCCACTCAGAATTTCTAGTCACTCAATTTAAACGAGCAGGTAAACTCAGATCCAAGATGATATAATTATTTAGCTTAAGGATAAGTAATTCATTGATTTGATTTCAAGCATTACACCTTTTGATTTGATAAAATTTTGATATCGTATCTTCTTCTTTGTTAGATTCTCCTCTTTATCAATTGTTGAATCTATAGTCCATATATATTTTAGGTGAAATCTTGTTAGGATAAAAGTATCTAATTTTCTTGTAAGATGGTGATGCAGCTAAGTAATGTGCTACTGGAGCTAAATGACATCTGTTAGCAGTATGGGATGAAGATAAATATAAATAAGATTAATACCATGATCATAGGAAGAAAACTAAAGAAGGTAAACTTGCAGGCAGTAGAACAAGTGGAGAGCTTCAAATACTTGGGGTGTACTAGAGTAGTAACGTGAGCTGCTGCCAGGAAGTCAAAAGGACAGCAATAGCAAAGGAAGCTTTTAATAGAAAAGGGAGCACCTTCTGCGGACCTTTGGAAAAAGAACTAAGGAAGAGACTAGTGAAGTGCTTTGTGTGGAGTGTGGCTTTGTGTGTGTCAGAAACATGAACATTACGACGAAGTGAAGAGAAACGACTAGAAGCATTTGAAATGTGAATATGGAGAAGAATGGAAATTGACAGACAAAATAAGAAATGAAGCTGTGTTGGAAAGAGTGGTGAAGGAAGAATGATGCTGAAACTGATGAGGAAGAGAAAAAGAAATTGGGTTGATCACTGACTGACAAGAAACTGCCTACTGAAAGATTCACTAGAAGAAATGATGAACGGGAGAAGAATTTGGGGCAGATAAAGATATCAGATGATAAACGACACTAAGGTATATGAATCATATGCGGAGATAAATAGGAAGTCAGGAAATAAGAAAGATTGGAGAAAGTTGGGTTTGCAGTGAAAGACCTGCCCTTGGACAGAACACTATGAATTAGTCGTGGAGCTATGTAAGTGGTTTTTCACGTGTTCCATCTGGCTCTATTCTCTATTTTCGATATTTTCCACGCATTAGTTTCGGAATTATTGGGTATATGGGTTATGTACATACATAAATATCACATAAATTACACTGCAATACAGTGTTAATCAATGTAAATAATTGATTTTACTACCTCAATTCCAGTTATAGACTTTCATGCAATCATTGGAATTTTTTAAATCCTATGTCACTTTTTGACGCTGGATCTTCCGTGACCTGAGATTAGTAAACGCAGACTCTACAACACAGGACAGTACTTCCGGTGACGACGAAGATATTGACGATGACGAAGAAGTAATAGACATGGAAGAAGAGAAGGAAGAGAAAAATGTATTAAATGGTACGCGAACGCGCGTCCTTATAGAGAGATTTGTGGCTATGGGGAAAAATTATGTGAGCTCGAAGCTAGTGGGCCATTTGTCTCAATCCATAATCGCTGTTCCATTTGAAGAAACTCAAAAAAATCGAAAGGAAAAGGTCTGAAATATGAAAGTAACCTATTTTCCAATATGATAGAGGAGGAAAGAAGTTGCTGAGCACCACCTGAAGCAAGATTTGGCCGCCATGTAGCGCACGAGGTGATCACTGCAATCCACACTAGTTCAGGGAATCCAACTCGGAGCTTAGAGATTTCAGTGCGCTCGATATTGAACCATAGCTCTGTTGGAAGACCCCGTAGTCACGCGAGACCAGAACCTCCGTGTCAAGTCTTCAAAGTTGGCAAAATTATGTAATAATGAACGGTTGTCTCAGTGAGTCCGTGGCCCATTTCTCCAAGAGCTCATCCCGACATTTGTCTTAGTGCCTTAAGAAATAAAAAAAAGAGGGATGAGTTGTCTCTATTTAGGAGACTAGCCAATTGGCTAAATGGTGAGTCTAAACATGGCCTGATCGACCCTGAAAGCATTTCCTCATCAGTGTCATTTGGTCTCGGACAGTAAGTATGGTAGTAATATTCAGTTTTCTGTGATACCATGACCTCTGTGATCGTTGTCAACTTAGGATTTCTTTAAATTTGAATACAGGGTGGGTTATGTGTCAGTTCACCGACAACTTACGAGTCGGAGTGATTACGAATTCTTCTATGACGCTAGAGCGTGCGCAGAATACTGATGGCCATGGACAGGCGCACATTCATGTGCCCCACTTCTACAGGAGAGAGAGACGAGCAGTGAGGGATAGAGATATCTTCTCGTCTTTGCCAGGAACCGAATTCGGGAACGCTAGATTCGAGATCATTGAAATAAATTAGTTAATACACATACGAGTATGCACCTACATTTTTGTAATACAATTTGATTTCCTGCTATGAATCAATTGGCAGCTTTCTTGGCTACACATAGAATTTCATTTCTCCACTATGACTCAGTACCTTTCTTAGCGACACATAGAATTTCATTTCTTCACTATGACTCAATACCTTAGTTAGCAACACATAGAATTTGATTTCTCTGTTATGTCTCAATTGGTAGCTTCCTTGGCTACACATTGAATTTGATTTCTCTGCAGTGACTCAATTGGTACTTTACTTACCGACATATTGAATTAGATATCTTTGCTATGTTTCAATTGGTGTATTTCTTACCGACAGATTGAATTAGATTTCTTTGCTATGACTCATTTGGTATATTTCTTAGCTTCACTTTGAATTTGATTTCTCCGTCATGACTCAGTTCATATCTTTTATGGCTTCATTTTGAATTCGATTTTTCCGCCGACTCAATTGATATCTTTCTTAGCTTCACGTTGAATTTGACTTCTCTGCTATGACTCAGTTGACAGCTTCCTTGGCTACGCATTGAATTTGATTTTGTCCACTACGAATCAATTAATATCTTTCTTAGCGACACATTGACTTTGATTTCTCCCTACGACTCAGTTGCTATCTTTCTTAGCTTCACTTTGAATTTGATTTCTAGCCTGTTACTCAAATATGGTATCTTTCTCGATTGGCACCTTCATTAGCTTCACTTTGAATTTGATTTCTCTGACATGACTCGAATGGTACCTTTATTACCTTCACTCTGCCATTACTTGATTGGTACCTTTATTATCTTCACTTTGAATTTGATTTCTCTGCCTTGACTCTAATGGTACCTTTATTAGCTTCACTTTGAATTTGATTTCTCCGCCATGATTCGATTGGTATCTTTATTAACTTCACTTTGAATTAGTTTCTCCGCTATTACTCGATTGGTACCTTTATTACCTTCAGTTTGAATTTGATTTCTCTGCCATGACTCCAATGGTACCTTTATTACCTTCACTTTGAATCAGTTTCTCCACCATTACTCGATTGGTATCTTTATTAGCTTCACTTTGAATTTTATTTCTCCGCCATGACTCGATTGGTACCTTTATTAGCTTCACTTTGAATTTGATTTCTCCGCCATGATTCGATTGGTATCTTTATGAGCTTCACATTGAATTTGATTTCTCTGCCATGACTCAAATGGTGCCTTTAATACCTTCACTTTGAATCAGTTTCTCCGCCATTACTCGATTGGTACCTTTATTATCTTGACTTTGAATTTCATTTCTCCGCCGTGACTCGATTGGTACCTTTATTAACTTCACTTTGAATTTGATTTTTCCACCATGATTCGATTGGTACCTTTATTAGCTTCACTTTGAATTTGATTTCTCCGCCATGGTTCGATTGGTATCTTTATTAGCTTCACATTGAATTTGATTTCTCTGCCATGACTCGAATGGTACCTTTATTAACTTCACTTTGAATCAGTTTCTGCGCCATTACTCGATTGGTACCTTTATTATCTTCACTTTGAATTTGATTTCTCTGCCATGACTCAGTTCATACCTTTCTTAGCTTCATTTTGAATTCGATTTCTCCGCTATGACTCAATTGATATCTTTGTTAGCTTCACTTTGAATTTGATTTCTCAACTACGAATTAATTAGTACCTTTCTCAGCTTCATTTTGAATTTGATTTCTAGGCTATCACTCAATTGGTACTTTTCTTAGCTACCATTGCATTTGTTTTCTTCGCTATGACTCAGTAAATTTTAGCTACAAATTTAATTAGATTTCTCCGATATGACTCAAATAGTACACTTTTTAGCTACACATTGAGTTTGATTTCTCCGCCATGACTCAATTGGTATCTTTCTTAGCTTCACTTTGAATTTGATTTCTCCGCTGTGACTCAATTGGTACCTTCCTGAGTTTCACTTTGATTTCTCCGCTATGACTCAATTGCTACCTCGATTCTGGATATGATCGATTACTCTTGATAGTTTATACTACCACCGCATAGTACACTAACGTTCAAAGATATCTGACCTACGAATTTATGATCGTGTAAGCTAACTTCCTAACCACGGGATAAGTCACAATAAAAGTTATAACAAAATTGACAAACTTTGAAACATTCAGTTAGTAATCAATAGATGGCACCATTATTGGGGCGGTCAGAAAATTGTCGGGGAAAATTATGATGTAGATTAAACATAAATTATTCTCATAATTGATCATAGCAGCGGTTTCCAGCTAAACCCAGTGTTGTTTTACAATCAGCATAAGAGGTTGAAATATTGAATTCTATAATGCAGGTATATTTACGTACTATTGGCAACACTGACTTATCTTCGCCATCTATTCATAGAAATAATAACTAAAGTAGGCACACTTACACCAACAAATTATTTATCACTATCGATTATTAGGTTCAGATGTCTTTGAACGCCAGTATGCATACTTCGTAGCAGTACCAGCAGCAGTATCAGGTTTATGCATAAAAAATGGTACAGTGAAACCTCTCATTTACGGACGTCGAAAGGACGTAACAATCTGTCAGCAACTGAGAGGTGTCCTTTATTAGGAAAATGGCTCCCCAATCTAACAGTAAATTTATAATATGCATTATGTATCCTTTCACGCTTTAAATGAAATGTATTACTGCAGTTTAATTCTAAATATAGTACACAGTACTTCAGTAAATTCCTTGCAACTTTGACTACAGTATATAAGACCGAAAAAGGAAAATACAGTACTATGTCATGCAATTTTATTCTAGGTCTACAGTTATACAGTACTGTAATTTACAGTTTTCAACTTAACCTTTACAGGTGCCATGTCTCTCGAAACAGAACAACGATTGAAATGAAGAGAATATTCATACTAACCCTATCATGTGTCGAATACAATTTCTCGATCGCGGAAACCTTGGACCCATCAGACAGGTTAAATTTTATGATTTGTTTATCCATCCACTTCCAGCTAACAAGCCGGCTGGGCTAGTGGTAGTCTACGAGACCCTTATTGTCTTCTTTTATGTTAAGGAATTTCTGTATAGTTTTCAAAACAAAATGTTCCATTTTTGTAACACGTTAGGTCTTGAAATCCAAGTTCTGTCCGCAGTCAGGAGGTAAAGCAAGCTTTAGGACTGTGAACAGCTGTCCGTGTCCGTGTCTGAGAGTGTCCGTAAACGAGAGTTAAATTTATCATTATTTCTATATTATTTCACTTTGGACATAAAAATCTGTTCGTATATGAGGAGTGTCCGTATCTTGTGGGTGTCCGTAAGGAGGGGTTTCACTGTATGTACTTCTGCTTCAAAGATTTTCTATAACTTAGTCAAAGCAAAAGGTAATATTTTAACTTTATTCATACCACATAATACTCTACTACTACTACTACTACTACTACTACTACTACTACTACAGTACTTTTAGCTACATATCGGCGCTTAAGACAGCTTATTCTTGAGCTCTTTTGAATGTAAAAGTTGACGAGAAAGCTTGGAAGCCAGAGTCGTGACATAGACATTTGTCCGTCGACAGTGTCCATGTTCTTTGTCATCAATCAGTCACTCAGGTAGCTTGTTAGTCGATTAGGTAATTGCTTTGTTAGCTGGCTTGTAGTCAGATGTACCAGACGGCTCGCTGGGACACTGCTCTGATTTCTAAGACGAGGTCTTCCCGCTGCTACACCACGCTCTAGTTCTCCCCTTCTCCAAGGACTCACTTGGTTGGCGCCGAAAATCTCGTTACTGTGCAGTTAGTTAGTGTATATCTTATTTTTTCTTCTCTTTCGAGGTCTTTTCGCAGTCTGGTTTTGTCGTAATTTGTAGACTTTGAATGTTTTGCTCTTTTAGAGGAGACCCAAGCAAGCCAGGCAAATGTCTGTGAAACTTCTGAGGGTAACGCAGATCGCACAACGAGTAGTGGGATTTTTCCAAATAGTCGAGTTTTCCTATATCATAATCTGACGCAACGATGGGACCTGGATTGAAGTCCTGGGTGTCCAAGTGCAATTTGTGTTGAAGGAAAGACCGTGCGTGGGCAAACTGTTTAGGAGAAATTCCGTTTCCTCTTCAGTAATATCACAACTTATTGAAACTTCGATCCGTTACGCACCATATTCTGTTCCACATTCTAGCTGTGAAGCGATATACGAATAGCATGGACTGTAAATAATTACAATACAGTAACACACACGGGAATGACGGCTGATTTGTATTGCGTTAGTTCATGATAAAACTTTACAAATATTTATATGCGCCACAAATTCACTCATTCATAGTTTTCTACTAAAGAGCGGGTACTTCACTCCTTCACTGCAAATCCAACATTCCCCAATCTTTCTTCTTTTCCGCTTTCTTCTTAGCCTCCGCATACGATTCATTTATCTTAATGTCGTCAATCATCTTACAGTTTATTCTCAGCCAGTGACCCAACCAATTCCTGTTTCTCTTCACACACTCTTTCAACACAGCTTCATTTCTTATCCTGTCTATCCATTTCACACACTCCATTCTTCTCCATATCTACATTTCAAATGCTTCTAGTCGCTTCTTTCCACTTCGTCGTAATGTCCATATTTCTGCCCCATATAGTGCCACACTCGACACAAAGCACTTCACTAGTATCTTCCTTAGTTCTTTTTCCAGAGGTCCGCAGAAGATGGTCCTTTTTCTGTTAAAAGCTTCCTTGGCCATTGCTATCATCCTTTTGACTTTTGACAGCAGCTCATGTTACTGCTTATAGTAGCCTACATCCCAAGTATTTGAAGCTGTCCACTTGCTGTAGTTCCTCATTTAGTATCCGCACATTTATCTTCATTTTCGTCCAATAACCATGGTCTACGTCTTGTTTGTATTTATCTTCATCCCATACTGCTCACAGCTGTCATTTAGCTCCAGTAGCATATCACTTAGTGTCCTCTTCTCTTCTGCTAACAACGCCATATGATCAGCAAATCTTATGCTCTTTATTCTTCTTCCTCCTATTATCACTCCTCCAATGTTTTGAAAACAGTTCTTCACTAAGTAGATGTTCAGCAGCGTAGGTGATAAAGTGCACCCTTGTCATACGTCTCTCCCTATTTCACTTCCCTCAGACATTTCTTCTCCTGTCCTGACTTTGACACTTTGTTTCGTATAAAGATGAAAATAGCCCGAAATAACTGTAAAATATTTTGTCATAATGTTATGTAATTAGTTCTGGTACTAAACCCTCAGCAATAATAATAATAATAATAATAATAATAATAATAATAATAATTCTCATTATCATAATTTTCTTGAGTTTAAATATTCTTTTCACTTCATGGTCTTAATAAAACAAACTACAGTATATACCTTCCTATTTTCTTCATGCAGAACATGCATAGATTTTCAAAGATTGGTTTGGGTATTCCAACGTATCTGGACTCTTAAAATTTCATGTATATCCCTGAATTTGTTTTCTGTCGAAATTTCTATGTTGTAGTGAAAGATATTATTCAATCTGATAATATATATGTAGCATTCCAAATCTTAGGGAAAAATGTCGCATGACTCGAGAACATCATTTCATTGGAGTGACGTCACGGAGCACGTTTAGCTTTTCTGAGCTACGTAGTTACATTTCTGCCAGATTCTCTGTTGTAATATCATGTCTAGTCCTTTTGAAAATATCCATGCGAGGGAAACTTACGCTTGGTATATTGTACCAAAGTGCAAGAACACGTTTAGCACTTCACAGTACATTTGCTTGTTTGTTTACATACATACATACATACATACATACATACATACATACATACATACATACATCACAACTTCTTAGAATTAGTGATGTAAGTGTAAATAGAAATAACGTAAGAGGATTGTAATGAACAGTATATTATTTAAATGAGTGTAAATGTTAATCACAACTTGTTAGGATTAGTCAGTGTTATAAGTGTAAATAGGAATCACATCTTGTTAGGATGAGTAACGAACAATTATAATTTAAGTAAGTGCAAATAAGAACCATAACTTGTTAGACTAAGTCAATGTTATAATCAATGAACAATATATATTTCAATGAAATGTAAATAGGAATAATAACTAGATAGCTCAGGATTAGTGAGTATATAACGTTAAATGTAAGCAAGGAAGTATTCATCACATGTTAATATTGTATATAGATATATTCGTATTGTCAAATGTAAACCAAGGCATGTAGTACTGCAGGAACTAGTGGTGGAGCATGCTGTTGTATATAGACTTCATATACATATACATACATACATACATACATACATACATACATACATACATACATACATACATATATACATAGTGTTATTTCCAAGGACAGGTCTTTCACTGCAAATTCTTCAATCGTTCTTATTTTCTGCCTTCCTTTTTATCTCCGCGTATGATCCATATATCTTAATGTCGTCTATCATCTGATATCTTCTTCTGCCACGAACTCTTTATCTATACACCATTCCTTCCAGAGCATTCTTCAGTAAGTAGTTTCTTCTCAGACAGTGACCCAACCAATTCCTCTTTCTCTTCCTTACCAGATTCAGCATCATTCTTTCTTCATCCACTCTTTCCAACACGGCTTCATTTCTTATTATGTCTGTCCATTTCACACGCTCCATTCTTCTTCATATCCACATTTCAAATGCTTCTAGTTGCTACTCTTCACTTCATCGTGATGTTCATGTTTCTGCCCCATAAAATGCCACACTCTACACAAAGCACTTCGCTAGTCTCTTCCTAAATAAAGAGAAGAATTAGTCTTCCATCTCAGACCTGTATAGATGCAATGGGAACAAGAAATTACTAAAATCTGTAATATGATTATAATGATGATGGATATGTATAATGTTAATTATATGCGTTTTTAGGTTTTCACGGTGAATGATATCAGAATCAAGTTTTGGCTATTCCACCGTGACCTGTGTCAAGTTTCAGAACACGGTGGAATATATTTTAATTGTTTAAAAACATATTTTATCAATATTTTGAAAAATTAGTCGTATGTAATAACTAAACATATAGTACAAACTCTGCTGCCGTAGTCTGCATTAATCTGTAGAGCATTGAGAGCAGTAAATGGATATGATAAATTTTAGATATCTGTTCCCGATGTTGTTTCCAGAAAAAAGCTTCTAAAAATTTACCGGTTGAACTCCCGATTAATTATTCTGATTATTATAGAAATGTTGTTCCGCATTAACTGCGAAGCTCCCCACCATAAAAATTGATTATTTTGCCTTATGAACTATAACGCTTATCACGTAAAATACGTGCGTACATAATAGTATTTTACACTAGCGTTATTAGCAGCTAAGTTGTAATTACAAACCCTAATGCAGCTATTTCACAATCTCCTGCATTTTGTTAGGGGATAATTTTATCATTGGTGTATGAGTTTCAGTGAAAAAATAAATTATAGCCTAATTATTTATATTCAGAATTAAATAAGAGATGTAAAAGCAGAAAAATGCGCGTGTATTTCTTCACGAAAATTGCGAAAAAAACAATCGAAATTGAAACAAAATATATCCCCCTTCTTTTCTCCTGCTGTCTTCACATATATATCAAGCTTTATTACCTTTTGCACCCAAAAGAGGAATCTCAATTGTTCTTACGTTTCTCTAACATACGTATGTTTCTCCTAGTAACTTGTACATCAAGATTTTTTTTTTTTCGTTTGCATCGGTATAATGGATATCATGCTGACATTGGGTCTGAGATTCGCGGGTTCAAACCTTGCCAAGGGCGACTGATTTTAAAGTAAAGCCAGTGCCACCGTTCCTGGCGTGTGAAATAAATAATGGGAACGTTGAGAGCGAGTATCTTATCTTTGCCACAAAATGTGGGCGAGAAAGTCGATATCTGTGATTGGCAGATTGCTGACGTCACATCTGTTTAGGAGATGGTACCACCCTCAGCCGAAGTGGCAACAGATGCCACTGACTGGACATTGTACTCAAGAACACATCCCAGAAACACAAAGTGCGAGTGTCTTGTCTTTGACGCAGTAGGCAGATTGCTGACGTGACGTGTTGGGTGGTACCGTTCTCAGCTACACTGACAACAAGTGCTTATTGACTGGCGTTTTACTCAAGGACATGCGCCAAAAACGCTGGCACTGGCTATACTATATAATCCTTAGCAAGGCTTCTTCTGGAAGGAAGTAAACTGGGAGCCGGTGTCGTAGATTTATGGCACGTAAAATAGCCCTGTCCTTGATAGAGGACTCCAACAAAAATTGTTTGCCATTTCTCGTTCACTTCGAAATTGCGAACTAAATAATCTGCTGTTGAACTTGTCATTCAATTATTACTACTACTACGCCTGCTGCTGCTACTACCACTACTGCCGCTACTACTACTACTACTACTACTACTACTACTACTACTACTGCGCTGCTGCTGCTGGTGCGACTGTCAGTATTACTACTATTACTACAGTCGAACTTGTCTAATTCGAATGTTTTTAATTTAAAGTCGCGGTTCCTTAACATTTCCATACAACGCAATGTTAAAAAAATCCCTTCTAGTTCGATTATTTTTTTTATAATTCCAAGTGGAATCCAACAAAATTCAGTTTCGAAATTATAAAAATCAGCCCGGTATCAGACTGTCTCCCTGTCTTCAGATGAAGAAGAAGAGCAAGAACATCCCGAAAAACCAATGCATTGCCTACAGTCGCCAAGGTCATGGAGAAAATCTAGGAACTAAGCTATGTTCACCAGGACGTCAAAAGGATTATAGCAATGGCAAAGGAAGCGTTTAAAATAAAAAGGAGTATCATCTGCGGACCTCTGCAAAAAGAACTAAGGAAGAGACTAGTGAAGTAATTTGTGAGGAATATGGCATTGTATGGGTCAGAAACATGGACAGTACGACGAAGTGAAGAGAAACGACTAGACGCATTTGAAATGTGGATATGGAGAAGAATGGAATGGACATACAAATGAAGCTGTGTTGGACAGAGTGGGTGAAGAAAGAATAAAATAATGCTGAAACTAATCAGGAAGAGAGAAAGGAATTGGTGGGGAATAAAATGTTAGTGAAACAAGCTTTCAATCGCTCAATAAACTCAGAATTTTTCATGAGTCATAGGCTAGATTAAATTGTAAAACAACAAATAAAAGTATCAAGCTTTAAAGGAAATACTTTCAATATCCTCTATTTTGATAACGTTCTACAAAATATTGAATAAATAGTTTTTATTTTACTGCATTGCATTCATATTTCATATGAGAGCATCCTGGTACGATTCTCGTGAGGCACCATAAATAATTGGTTAATTTGGATGGTTTCTCTTAAAAACGTATATTTATTTAAATCAAAATGCCTCTGGTGTAGAAAGTAAGAAAGCAATTGTCTAATTTGAAATTTTGGATAATTAGATTATTTCAATGCTCCCTTCAACTTCAAATTAAGCAAGTTCGACTGCATATATAGATTTTCTTGGGTATTGTCACTTATGGGAATATTATAAAGTAACTAATATCGTTGAAATTAATATAACTGCCAAACAAACTGAGAAATTAAGATGAACTAACTGGCTATGGAATTCGCTAAGAATGGATTTAGCCTGCACTTGGATTGTCTGTAACAAACCTAATGAAGAGTTGTATTGCTTTACATGATCAGCTTTCTTCAATTCAAACATTTTGTAGTTTATAAGGATGCATTATCAGAAGTTTGCGTATAATTTTTCACTCAGTGCTGTATGACATTTGCTCAACACATCAGCACTGCTGACTGATAAGAGGTTTTCATTTACCTAGATTTTGGCTTTCATGATGAACTTCTACGACCTGAATATCACTTATTTTTGGTCTTCCCGACTTCATTTTATAATGAACTAAATTAGTTTCTTCAAACTCCTTAATTAATGTACGAAAGCTTGGTATAGAGCATCTTTGCCCGAAAACTTTTTTAATTCTTCAGTGAAATTTCTATCACATTCATAATAACATTGTACCAAACCATTTATTCTTGTTTGAAGATTTGAAACCATTTTCTCAAGCCTGGGAAACAAGCCAAGTTGCAAGAAAATTTCTGTTTGTTTTTCCAGATTTAATTGTTACATTATAACAATGGGAGTATTTGTATTAGCTACAACCAAATCTTCACACATTCCATAGTCGCTTGATTGTTCCATTTGTTTGGCAATCTTATTAATTTCAACTATATTAATTACTTTATAATCATTTGCAAACACTTTATTTACAGTACAGTACATCAGTTATTCATAGATTTCAAAAAGGCATATGACTCGGTTAAGAGAGAAATTTTATATAACATTCTTATTGAATTTGGTATTCCCAGTTCCATTAATTAAAATGTGATTCAAAGAAACTTATAGCAGAGTTCGTATAGGCCAGCTTCTGTCTGATGCTTTTCCAATTCACTGCGGGCTAAAGCAAGGAGATGCACTATCACCTTTACTTTTTAACTTTGCTCTAGAATATGTCATTAGGAAAGTTCAGAATAACAGAGAGGGTTTGGAATTCAACGGGTTACATCAGCTTTTTGTCTATGCGGATGATGTGAATATGTTAGGAGGAAATCCACAAACGATTAGGGAAAACACGGAAATTTTACTTGAAGTAAATAAAGCGATATGTTTGGAAGTAAACCCCGAAGAGACAAAGTATATGATTATGTCTCGTGACCAGAATATTGTACGAAGTGGAAATACTATAACAATTTGAGATTTATCTTTCGAAGAGGTGGAAAAATTCAAATATCTTGGAGCAACAGTAACAAATATAAATGACACTCGGGAGGAAATTAAACGCAGAATAAATATGGGAAATGCGTGTTATTATTCGGTTGAGAAGCTTTTGTCATCTAGTCTGCTGTCAAAAAATCTGAAATTTAGAATGTATGAAATAGTTATATTACCGGTTGTTCTATATGGTTGTGAAACTTGGACTCTTACTTTGAGAGAGGAACAGAGATTAATGATGTTTGAGAATAAGGTTCTTAGGAAAATAGTTGGGGTTAAGAGGGATGAAGTTACAGGAGAATGGAGAAAGTTACACATCGCAGAACTGCACGCATTGTATTCTTCACCTGACATAATTAGGAACATTAAATCCAGACGTTTGAGATGGGCAGGGCATGTAGCGCGTATGGACAAATTCAGAAATGCATATAGAATGTTAGTTGGGAGACCGGAGGGAAAAAGACCTATGGGGAGGCCGAGACGTAGATGGGAGGACAATATTAAAATGGATTTGAGGGATGTGGTATATGACGATAGAGACTGGATTAATGTTGCACAGGATAGGGACCGATGGAGGGCTTATGTGAGGGCGGCAATGAACCTGCGGGTTCCTTGAAAGCCATTTGTAAGTAAGTAATAAGTAGTAATATAATTTCACTCAGAAGAATATCAGAATTACCTTCATGTCATACTGTAACAGGAGAGGTTCATATAAATCCATTGGCATGGTCTCTTCCATTATAATTACAATAATTGTGTCTATTTATGATACTATTTTAGTAAATATTTGTGCATAATTGCATTCATATGCTGGATCTACCGATAATATATTTTAGTTCTCTTATCTCCTTGTCACATTTACAAACAGCACTTTTTCTACACGCAGTTAGTTTGTAGTGCTCTTATTTATTTTTAATCTATAAATATTTTTCTTGATATTTCCACGATTCTACAGTAACTGTTATCAAAGAATACTTATAATTTAAATAAACCCTTAGGATTATTAGAGCTTTATTAGTTATACTTTCAATTTAAATTAACTTGACGAACCACCTGTCCGAATGCATGTCGAAGCTATCACCTCTTTCTCGGTATTCCTATATTTCTGTCTTCTGGTGGTCTATACTGCTATGCTAATTTAGAGTGTTTTGTTTTTGTTTCATTCTATCCAAATGCTGTAACCATTTATTGCGGCGGTGCTGTTGTATTTTATCATTGATTGAAGCTCTTTTCGATTCTGTTCTAATGCCAGTATATTTTATAAAATCTAATTTTGTTTTTTCTGAATTTCATATTCAATTTAACCTTTCCTTATCTGATTTTGAACAAGTCTCATGCTTTTCTTGGAAATTTTCTTTCTGAAGATTTTATTCAATTTAAACTTTTCTAATGTATGGTAAAACAGTTAAAGTACTTGCTTTTCCGAGAAATTTCATTTTTGGACAGTGTGTTCAATTAAAGATTTCCAAGTCTAATTTTGAACTGTTTTTTTTTTTGTTCTTCTTCATCTTAATACCAATTTATAATGAACTTAGCATTCAATTTAGGTTTTTGTAATTATTTTGAACAACCTTTTGTTTTTCTTATCAAATTAATTTACAAATATCGTATTTCAAGAAGGGTTTTGTATTTTAATGGTTTTCAACCATTTTGGTTCTTAAAATATTCATTCCTGGACTTGATGTTTAATTTAACTGTTTCTAAAATGATTTTAAATATTATTTTGCTTTGGTTACCATATTCATTTCTGAATGATGTATTCATTAGACCATTCATATTTGCACTTTATATTCAATTTAAGCTTTTTCAAAATAATTTTGAATAGTCTTTTGCTTTTCTTATAATATTAATTTGTATACAAATGAGATTTTTTTATAATCTAATGTCGTATATCCCCTTACTTTTTAGGGCAGTATTGATGTTTAACGTTACATTTAAACATAACTTTCTACAATAATTTTTAACAGCTTTTTGCTGTTCTAAAAATATTTCTTTCTGAATTTTGTATTCAATACAGGTTTTGTAATTTGATATCGTACACCCTCAGGTTCTTCTTAGAACATTCGTGTCTGAATTTTATACTCAATTTAAAGTTTTTAAAAATAATTCTGGGTAGACTTTTACTTTCCTTACGATATTAATTTCTTTATTTTGGAATTCATACAATTCAAATTTTTGTAATCCAAAATGTACTGCCTTTTGTTTTTCTTAGAGCAGTCATGTCTGAACATCATATTCAATTTAAAATTTCGGAAAATAATTTTGGACAGACTTTTTCTTTGCTTAGAATATTAATATCTTAATTTTGTAATTTAACAATTAAGATTTTTGTAATCTAATGTAGCATTCATATCTAAACTTCATATTTAATTTAAAATTTCTGAAAATAATTTTGGACAGACTTTTTTTTTCCTTAAAATATCAATTTCTTAATTTTGGAATTTATACAATTCAGATTTTTGTAATCTATTGTTGTACTGCCTTTTGTTTTTCTTGGAGCATTCATGTCTAAACTTCATATTCAATTTAAATATTTCGAAAGTAATTTTGGATGGTCTTTGGTTTCCTTAGAATATTAACAATTAAGATTTTTGTAATCTAATGTAGCATTCATATCTAAACTTCATATTTAATTTAAAATTTCTGAAAATAATTTTGGACAGATTTTTTTTTCTTAAAATATCAATTTATTAATTTTGGAATTTATACAATTCAGATTTTTATAATCTATTGTTGTACTGCCTTTTGTTTTTCTTGGCGCATTCATGTCTAAACTTCACATTCAATTTAAATATTTCGAAAGTAATTTTGGATGGTCTTTGGTTTCCTTAGAATATTAATTTCTTAATTTTGTGAATTATACAATTGAAATGTTTGTAATTTAATGTCGTACTACCTTTTGTTTTTCTTAGAGCATTCAGAAATTGCGAAAAATCTCTATTATGGCAAAGTAATTCATGTAAAATATGTAGGCAAGAAATTATCGATTGGAGACTTAATTCTCTATTTAATAGTTAATTAACATGGCAGGTGCCATTCTATGTAGGTCTACCATTTTATGTAACGCAAAAAAAAAATCGGAGACGATTTTGAGCAAATTTCAATATTGTTATATATTTCAAACAAAAACCAATTGTTTATTTAGTAGAATTTATTTCATATACAATATTTCGGAAGGCATTAACTCGTTAGTTTGTAAATAGTGAAATAATGCATCCAATAGGTTAGGGTACCAAAATTCATTCTCGCTATCACTAAATTCATAGAGGCTAATTAACTATATACTTGATACAGCGACGTTAAATAATGTAATAAAAAATAAAAACAAATCGGGAGCAATCACATGTACACAAACATATGGATAGAACGCTAAACATATTTTGTCGGCATTACAAATGCAAAACATTGCAAATACGCAAAATTTTAACGTGAAATATTTATGTTGAAGTGTCAACAATGTTACGGATATTTCAACATCTCACATCAGCTGCCTAGCAACGGCAGTGAGTTACTTCGCACTATTCTGACGTCATTTGCTTAGCAACGGATCAGATTGTTACATTAATATAGAGTCTGCCAGAGGGACAGACTGACTTACTTTCTTGCATGAACCATTAACTAAATTTCTTATTTCTCTTATCATAGACCCATAGGTTATTAACGTCCAGGGCTATAGCCCTGATTAACGTCTCTCAACAAATCAAGTCGAATGAAATACAGTAATTTCACTGTAAACACTTGTATAGGTATATAGTATAGGCCTATATTCAATAAAGAATCCACACCTGTGGAGTAACGGTCAGCGCGTCTGGCCGAAAAAACCAGGTGGCCCGGGTTCGAATCCCAAGTTACATGTTTGAGGTTTTTTCCGGGGTTTTCCCTCAACCCAATACGACCAAATGCTGGGTATCTTTCGGTGCTGGACCCCGGACTCATTTCACCGGCATTATCACCTTCATTTCATTCAGACGCTAAATAACCTAGATGTTGATACAGCGTCGTAAAATAACCTAATAAAATAATAATAATAATAATAATAATAATAATAATAATAATAATAATATTCAATAAAGAAATTAAAGAAAAAATGAATAATACAACACTTAAACTGCATTAAATTTATTTAACTCTCAATCATATTCAGAAATCTTATAAATAAGAAGAAATTCCTTAAAAATTCAAATATCACAATAACACACAACCGAGAACATGAACGTTTCCCGGAATTACAGGGATCCTATGACTCTTATGTCATTCTTTAATGTTAATTTATTTATTTGCAATATCATATTTCACAAACGATTAGGAAAAAACACGGGAATTTTACTTGAAGCAAGTAAAGCGATAGGTTTGGAAGTAAATCCTGAAAAGACAAAGTATATGTTTATGTCTCGTGACGAGAATATTGTACGAAATGGATATATGAAAATTAGAGATTTATCCTTCGAAGAGGTTGAAAAATTCAAATATCTTGGAGCAACAGTAACAAATATAAATGACACTCGGGAGGAAATTAAACGCGGAATAAATATGGGAAATGCTTGTTATTATTCGGCTGAGAAGCTTTTGTCATCTAGTCTGCTGTCAAAAAGTGTGAAAATTAGAATTTATAAAACAGTTATATTACCCGTTGTTCTGTATGGTTGTGTAACTTTGACTTTCACTTTGAGAGAGGAACAGAAATTAAGGGTGTTTGACAATAAGTTTCTTAGGAAAATATCTGGGGCTAAGAGGGATGAAGTTACAGGAGAATGGAGAAAGTTACACAACGCAGAATTGGCCGCATTGTATTCTTCACCTGGCATAATTAGGAACATTAAAATGTGTATGAATTAATCAACCTATATTATATTTGAATTATATATATATATATATATATATATATATATATATATATATATATATATATATAGTCCTACTTTTCACGTGCGATATTATTCTTCTCTATTGTTAATATTATATTTTATAATTCTATTGCCGCTGTAATTTAAATTTCATTTCCTATTTTATTTTACTTATTAATTTTTTTTTCTATATTTCTCTTATATTAATATTGTATTATATAATTTCTATAACTGTAATTTTAATTTTATTTCCTATTTTATTTTATTTTATATTCTCTTATAGGCCTATTAATATTATAACTGAACTACGACCGAACACGAGCGCTGCTCATTCGGTCCCAAATTTTGTTAATACTACTGTATCTCCTTTTTATATTGATTGTATTATTTTATTTCTATTTCTCTTGTTTGTTTTTAATTATATTCTTTATTCTGTATATTTAAATTTAAATTTAGACGTTTGAGATGGGCAGGGCATGTAGCACGTATGGGCGAATCCAGAAATGCATATAGAGTGTTAGTTGGCAGACCAGAGGGGAAAAGACCTTTGGGGAGGCCGAGACGTAGATGGGAAGATAATATAAAAATGGATTTGAGAGAGGAAGGATATGATGATAGAGACTGGATTAATCTTGCACAGGATAGGGACCGGTGACGGGCTTATGTGAGGGCAGCAATGAACCTTCGGGTTCCTTAAAAGCCATTTGTAAGTAAGTAAGTATCATATACGTCATGTAATCAGAACAAACAATGAAAATTACTAACAGTTCAAATAAGACATAACAAATAGTGTTAAATATGTATCATGTACAAAGGAAAATTTAATTATGTTTTAGAAGCTAATTAAATAAAAATATCAAAGTTTTCTATATAATGCTGAGAATATATCGATTTCCAAGATGAATTGTAGTTATTTTTGGACTTACGAGTAAAAAAATAGTTACATTCTATGAACTGTAAGAGAAGGTCAGATGGCCTTAACTCTACTAGATTAAATAAATAAATAAGTAAATAAATAAATAAATAAAATAATGACATTACGTTTTAAAGACACGCCCAACATATATAAATTATTTCGAGATTTTCAAAATTAATGTTATTAGGCGATTTATTTGATAATGGGAGGGTTTTCAACAATAAAATTCTGGACTTTTGCCATAGATTATCATGTTTTGGCGTCGCTCACCTATAAACGAAACCGCTTCATATATTTTAAATGTAAGCCACTCACAATCCTTGACCTGGTGGAGTCGGTCAGTGCTAATCACTCAGACTCGCATTCGGGAGTCACTTGGTTCGACTATCGATCGTAATACCAGCCACAATGGCTGAGGGCATCCCCAAGTCCTTTACAAAATAGGCCACGCCCGCTCCACTCCAAATACCTCCCTCCCTGACCCTACATGCTCGTACGTACCCCTCACTCAATCCAAATATGGAATGTGCAGTTAGCCAATGCCGTGTCATGACATAACAGCAATAAATTTACCGTAATATTTAATATTAAGTACGTAATGAATATTTTAATTATTGCGATTTAAATTTGTAAATAGTAAAATAGTTAATATGTAAACAATGTTATTATACAACATGGAAGTTAAAACTAAAATAGTGACATATTTAGGAATATCACGAATGAAATCAAGGACAGCGGTAGATAATAAATCTCTACAACACCTATTAAATGTAGAGGGTCAACCATAATTAATGTCATTAATTTCAGGGAGTTATTCTTTGAGATATTTGAAACAAAAAAGTTCAATACAGTTTTGCTCGTTTTTGCGTCCTTTTCAAGATAAAAATTGTTTTATATGAAACATTGCATGGCGTGTGCTGGGAAAACCATTGATTTAATTCCAAATATGATCAGTCAATTAAGAGAGCAGTGTATTATGATATTTCTCACAAAATAAATGCATAGAAACATGCGGCTACCTCATAAATACTTGCAGTAAAAATTTCTTCCAGATTGATTAATATTTGGCATAAGAAAGTTGGTGTTGAATCAACAAAAATGAACACAGAAAAATAGATTTGAAAATAAAATGAATATTTATGTAAATTAATATTCTCCTCCGCTACATTCATCTAGTAACTTCAGAGAGCCAACAAAAAGTTACTAGATTTGTAATCAGAAATTAAAAAAAAAAATTCTTCGATGAAAAACAATTTTGACAGCTCTTTAAATTCCACGCCCCCTTCCAGCCTTAATTAAAAAAGTGTAAACATACGAGTATTTGTAATTAGAATTGAGCTGAATCCATTTGGGGTATGAAAATATAAATTCTGAATAAGTGAAATAGCTAAAAAAATTTGGAGAAATTTTCATGATTTTCAGTGGAGTCTTCCCTTAAATGTGCAGAAATTTAATCCCAACTTGTAACTTTTCGTTCTGTAAAGAAATTTTAAATTATTACATAAGCTACATCTAAAAAACTATACAATCATTTAAAAAAAACTATTTGCAAAATATAAGTATTTGTTGATTCAAATTTCTTTAATCTTTCTTTTAAATCACTGCATCCATCTTTAATTTCCCTGGACAAATGATCAGTAATTGTCTCTCGGCATAGCCTGGAGATTGCACAGATTTCGTAGTATAGTGATTAACAGTTGTATACAAACATGCTTCACCATTTTTATAATAACAAAACTTTTGACTCTTCAGAAATTTATTTTCATTTTGTTTAGTAAAAGTTAGGCATTTATTAATATAAATACAAAGCCATATTAAAATTGTGTATTTTAATGTGGCATACAGGAATCTTTACTCCAAAGTCTAAAAATCTATCTCATAATTACTTTTTGCTAATAAAGTTATATTGTAATTACTTTAAATTGAAACTGTTATTTAACTTTTTCGCATAGATACATTTTTCTTTCCTTTTTTTCGCCTAGGTATTTTTTTTTCAGTTTTTATTTACAGTAGTTTCAATTGTAACACTTTACTTGTAGTATTTTGTAACTGGAACTTCCTCAAGCATAATCTGCTCTTTTGGGTACAAACTGTACCAATATTTTAAATATGTAGGTATATGTAATTTGTAATTTGAATGTCAAAAAATTCAAATTCACTTTATTGAATTGCCCCGTGCAACGATACCATATATTAAATAACAATAAACTAATTATTAAAATACTCTAATAAGATTTTTCATTGACTATTACACTTTTACTACGTCATACTACTTTTGACCAATAAAACGGTACGAAAGGACGTATTTCAACCAATCATGGCTGCTTATCGCACAATTTTATCGCGTCCCTAGCATTTGTTTAATTTTATCGCGTCCCTAGCATTTGTTTCTTTGTTTGCCAACATTTCAAACTGCGCTGGTCTGGACGTCAAAAAAAAAAAAAAAAAAAAAAAAACAGAAAATTACAAACCACTCCATTCGATGCACAGCAGTTTCAAATGTGACTCGCATTGGCATTCAAGAACAACAATTAATAAAAATCACTGGTCATACCTTTGCATCTTCCCTGAAATCCTATTTACAAATAAAGGAAGACCACCATTCGGAAATCCTTAATAAGTTGAGGAATACACCATGTAGGCCTACATCAACGAGTTCCACTTCTTTTACGCACACACCCAAAATAACATCAACTGAACCACCAACCACTAAAACATTCAAACTTGAAAATTGTACATTCAATAATTATTTCTTTTAAATTTATTCATGTTTATTTTTTATGTCATCGTCGTTAATTAAAAATTTTCTAACACTTGTATATATTATATAGGTTATGTTATAGCTTCTGCTACATGATATTATGGATAGTCACGTATCAGAGATTGTTTAATATTAAGATTTATTGAAAATCATCTGTCAAGTGACGTTGATTACTGGGATTCGGATAATTGAAGTGGAATGCAACTGTTTTAATAAAAATGAATCAACAAAGCCTTCTTCACTAGTAACACTGCCATCGTGATCTAGACCGAGAAGGCATTGCTAGTAATCGTCTACAGAGTTTAATGAAGATTCCATGGTTGGCACAACTGATAGCAAGATAACAGCTAATCATAACACACTACTGCCATCTAGCATGCATCTAGCGTAATATTTGTAATGTTGAGATGGTACAATAATATATTTGAAGACAGTTGTATTTTCGTAAGTCAATTAATATTTTATTGTATTGGAGCACTTGGTTACTTCTAATCTTTATATACTTTCTTCTAATCGTGTAATAGTCAATTAAATCCGACTCGAGTTTTAATTTTCTCTATATAAATCAAAACCTCTAGTGAGATTACTGTTGATAAAATATCTCTTAATTGCATTATTGAAAATCCTGTTTTTAGATCTATGTATGTAATTTTCTTAGTTGGTTATTTAACGACGCTGTATCAACTATTAGGTTATTTAGCGTTGATGGGATTGGTGATAGCGAGATGAGACCGAGAATTCGCCATATCGACAGCCCAGTTCAAAAGAGAATCAACTCAAAATTAGAAATTTTGAGAAACCTGAAGTTTAAAGCTTCATGCTGTTATGAAAAGTGCAATTAACACACTCTAATTTAAAACTTATAGTATATAAATAAAACATCATTAACAAAATTTGGAGTAATTTCAACGATCCTTCGCTTTTCCCAGCAACATAAAGCTTTAAAATGCAGGTATCTCAAAACTCTAAATTTTGAGTTGTTTTTCTTTTGAACTGGGCCGTTGATTTATTACCTACCATTCGCCTTACGAACTACCTACTGAAGGATCCATTGGAAGGAATGGTGAACGGGAAAAGAGTTCGGGGCAGAAGAAGATATCGGATGATAGACGATATTAAGATATGTAGAACGTATGTGGGGACTAAGAGGAAGGCAGAAAATAGGAAAGATTGGAGAATGCTGGGTTTGCAGTGAAAGACCTGTCCATGGGCAGAACACTTATATAAAAAAATAAATTTTAAATTATGGTTTAATTAACGACGTTCGCAACTGCAGAGATTATATCAGCGTCGCCGGTGTGCCGGAATTTTGTCCCGCACGAGTTCTTTTACATGTCAGTAAATCTACTGACATGAGCCTGTCTCATTTAAACACTCTTAAATGTCATCGACCTGCGCCGGGATCGAACCCCCAACCTTGAGCATAGAAGGCCAGCGCTATACCAACTAGCTACCTAGGCCTACAACACTTAGGCTATGTATGTATGTATGTTTATGTATGTATGTATGCATGCATGTATGTATGTATGTATGTATTCGCCTTACGGTTGGGGAAAATCTCGGAAAAAACCCAACTACGTAATCAGCCCAAGCAGAAATCGAACCCACGCCCGGGCGCAAACCCCGTCTCGGCATGCAGGCGCTTCAGCCGACTGAGCTACACCGGTGGCCTATATTCCTTGCAATCACATGCTCTTGATAATTCCAATATAATAATTCATCTATAAATAAACTTAAAAATATGGTGGTCCTTTGTGGTTTAATCAACATTCCATCAAAATTAAAAACAGTAGAGGATAGGGGAAATGCTGCGACAAAACCTTCTGTCTTCCTTCTCCACATATTAGTTTTGTGTACCGGAGGTAAAAGGTATTACATTATGTCTATTTTTTACGAAATTCGAGTGTTTGCATATATATATTTTTTTTATTTTTCGCGCTCTTTTTAGTGGTGCAAAGCCCTATTGCCTACGCGTAATAGTAATCGATTTAGCCTTTTAGAAAGGGTACTATGTGCCATATGCTGTGGAGGTAAAGAGCACTTTTATCCAGCTCTCCTGTAAAATTCAATATTTCTGACATAGTGCCCTTTATATCCGGTGTAGGAACTTGAACTAGGGCCTCCAGCCTGAAAACCGCGGCTCTTACCGTTCAACGACACTGCACGTTTATTTATCTTCAAGTGTGAGTACCACACGTCGCGGCCTTGCCTTTGGGTTCTTCACATTCGACCTACATACAGAGTAAGATAAGAAATTAAGTAGATTTTAAATGGTAGCTCTACGTCATCTTCACTCCCTGCTCTACAGGTGTGACTTGCTATGGGATCGAAAACGACATATGACCTTCATCTTAGAACAACGGAGTAGGCCTATATCGCAACGACAGTAGGAAAACATCTATACGGCGTAAAGTAAATTCCATTTGGCAGGAAGATCTTGCTCGTACGGTGGCTAGCAATATAGTTTCAGAAAAAGAAATTGTGTCAATTAAAATTGAAGCGCTCCCTGCAAAAACGAGGTAGCTCCACTTTTACAAAGTTATGGAAAACTACAAAAAACATTCTAAAAAAATTCAAATTTAAACTGAACTTCTTTTCTTTTTCAGACATTGTCCTCGGTACCTAGGAATTTCATTTTATTACTCAGTCATTTATTATAAATCAGGAATTTGGAAGGGGGTAAAATATACACAAATAATGGAGCTAACTCCTTTTTGCAATAAAATTTGATATAATTAGCCATGATTTGCATTGAACACACAATTAATGTGTCAATATCATAAACTACAACACAGTAACATAGCAGATGGATATAAATATACATAAACCAAAAGTAATGGGATTAATTTCCGGGAGGTATTCTTTGAGATATTTCAAACAAAAAGAGTTTAATACGCTTATTTCGGGAAAGCCATTGATTTAATCCACAATAACCTCGGTCATATTAAGAGAGCAATGTATTATGATGACTATTACACTTTTACTACGTCATACTACTTTTGACCAATAAAACGGTACGAAAGGACGTATTTCAACCAATCATGGCTGCTTATCGCACAGTTTTATCTGGTCCGTAGCATTTGTTTAATTTTATCGCGTCCCTAGCATTTGTTTAATTTTATCGCGTCCCTGGCATTTGTTTCTTTGTTTGCCAACATTTCACACTGCGCTGGTCTGGACGTCAAAAAAAAAAATAGAAAATTACAAACCACTCCAGTCCATGCACAGCAGTTTCAAATATGACTCGCAATGGCATTCAAGAACAAGAATTAATAAAAATCACTGATCATACCTATGCATCTTCTGAAATCCTATTTACAAATAAATGAAGAGCACCATTCGGAAATCCTGAATAAGTTGAATACGCCACGTAGGCCTAAATCAACGAATTCCACTTTTATTACGCACACTTCCAATATAACACCAATTGAACCACCAACCACATTCAAATTTGAAAATTGTACATTCAATAATTATTCCTTTTAAAATTATTTATGTTTATTTTTTTATATCATCGTCGTTAATTAAAACTTTTCTAACACTTGTGTATATTATTTAGGTTATGTTATAGCCTCTGCTATATGATATTATGGATAGTCACGTATCAGAGATTGTTTAATATTAAAATTTATTGAAAATCATCTGTCAACTGGCGTTGATTACTGGGATTCGGATAATTGAAGTGGAATGCAACTGTTTTAATAAAAATGAAACTGAATCAACAAAGCCTTCTTGACTAGTAACACTGCCATCGTGATATAGATCGATAACTTCTCGACGAGAAGGCATTGCTAGTAATCATAACTCACTACTGCCATCTAGCATGCATCTAGCGTAATATTTGTAATGTTGAGATGGTACAATAATAGATTTGAAGGCAGTTGTATTTTCGTAAGTCAATTAATATTTAATTGTATTGGAGTATTTCGTTACTTCTAATCTTTATACACTTTCTTCTAATCGTGTAATAGTCAATTAAATCCCACTCGAGTTTTGATTTTCTCTAGATAAATCTGCTTGTTTTCCACTCGCAGATTTATCGATAAAATCAAAACCTCTTGTGAGATTACTGTCGATAAATGATTGAAAGAATTTTAGTTTTGTCCTTTAAATGTGCAAAAATCTGATCCTAACAAATATAACATTGTAAAATTCCTTTGCAAAACGAAAAGTTACATTTCTTCGGATCAAATTTCTGCAATTTTAAGGGACAAAACTAAAATCCTTTCAATAAATTATCATAATACACTGTTCTGTTAAAATTATTGAGATTAGGAATTAAATCAATGGCTTTCCCGAAATACGCTATGATATGCTTCATATAAAACAAATTTTATCTGAAAAAGAAAGCAAAAACAAGGAAAACTTTATTAAAGATTTTTTGTTTGAAATATCTCAAAGAATAAGCCCCTGAAATTAATGACACTACTTACGGTTAACTCTGTATACCTTATAGCTCCAGGAGTTGACTCCTTTTTGCAACGAAACGATTGAATAGTTTTCCATCAATGAGTGGTAAACGTCCAAGAGATGTTGAAAACTTATGTTGACAACTTTGTTAAAACGCATTTACACTGGCGCAACATTGTTGTCAATACAGTTATGAGAATTTTCTTGTATTGTTTTTAATCTTAAAGGTTGTCTGTTTTCAGTATTTTGTATTCCATTTCTTGATTGCTATTTATATGCCAATATGGAATGCAATCTAGAAACTGTAGTTACTTTTGTATTGTATTGCATTTATTTACATTCCTTGGTATTCATACATCGATTCATAGCTAGAATATGGAACATATCAAAAAATTTTAATATTTCATACTACAAAGTTTTTAGTCACAGACTAGTTGAAATATATACAGAAGAGTTTTACAATATATACTAATACAAAACAAGGGGTTAATATCGATACGTAATACAATACAGGAATAATCATGCAGTGTTGTTGAATGTTATAAATTCACCTACAGAATAGAAGGCGTGAGAAATTAGGTACTTCTTTAATTTGGCCCTAAATAATCTTATGTTTTGAGTTTGATTTTTTATATCCAAAGGGAGGCTATTAAAATATTTACTGCGATATAACGCACTCCTTTTTGATAGCACGATAGATTTGCCAATGGAGTATGAACTGTTGAATTAGTTACAAAGTTTTCACGATTACATACGAGGAAGTCTATTAATGAAAACATAATATTGCCAAGCCATGGGCATTGTTTGTAGTTTTTTTTACACGATTTCCTAGATTTGGCACTACTATTATTATAATTTAACGTGTTGCCCCAACCTTAGCCTTCATGACAGCCTTCATTCTCGCTGGCATATTCTCAATCAGGTAGCGAAAGGTTTCCATGCTATGAACTGTTGCATTAGTTACAAAGTTTTCACGATTACATACGTGGAAGTTTATTAGTGAAAAAATATACTGACAAGCCATGGGCATTATTTGTAGTTTTTTTTAATGGTCCTACAGGGTTCCCTAGATTTGGCACCTACTATTATTCCAATTACTCTTTTTATAGTAGGTATATACTATTACTATCTGTAGAATTTCCCCAGAATATTATTCCAAAACTCATTACCGAGTAGAAGTATGCAAAGTATATCGTTTTTAAGGTATTGATATTTACTATCTCTTGCATAGATCTAATAGCCAAACCTACTGAATTTAATTTGGGCGTAATTTCTTTAATATGATTTTTTTTTTTCGATTTAACACATTATCGATTTGTAAGCCAAGAAATTTGGTGGTTGTTGTTGTTCTTGTTAGGAACCTGTTGTTAATGATTGCACTTGAAATTTGTAAGGACGAATTTGGACAGGATTTAAATTGGATTATGTTAGTTTTGTTACATAATTATGGTATTCACTTAACTTTAACCTTTGTTTTCTCGGTTTTTAATATATGGCGCTTGGCCCATTATGGCTCTGAACCCTTCAAATATAGAAGCAAGATGCGTGGCAAGAAATTTCTTAATATGGAAAGAGTTGAATTAGAAAAATATGAACAGCACAGTTTTATAGTCAATCGTAAAGGGAAACACACCTATCGGGAAGCAGGGTTGAAGAAGTTTATTCCTCAAAATGTTTAAAAATGCTAGTACATATCCCTCTCTCAGTATCCTGAACTCAGCCAAATTCTGACATTGTTGATTTGGTTTAAATATCTTGTTGCAGAAAAATTCTATGAACAATAATAATTCTTGTTAACATTTATACGATTTGTTGCCAATGTTATGCCGGTGTGAATGCGCTTGGAATTGCACATTATTCTTCGTTAAACCTTTGTTTAATTTCTTCTTACAAATTTCCATCTCCATAATTAGTACAAGTTCTGGTGTTCTGAAATCTTGAAATGATAAATTAGATTGATTATGCTTGTGATTAGCTTTATTTCATTTTTCAGCCAACTACCAAAAAAGGTGGTGAATGTTTCTAACAAAATATTTTTCAACATTTAATAAAAGCTGAAGCTAAATGGTTTGGTCAGTTCAAGAACGGGGGGCCCAATTCTCTAGAGCCCACAACAAACGGCGTTGTGTTGATCAACGGAAGCAAAAACAAACCCCGGTAATCAATATGTAGTCCCGGTCGGTCTTGTTTTTAATATTCGGAACTATTCCAAGTGTACAGTTATCGTCAGAGAAATATTTGTGTTTACTAAAGCTGTCAAGTTGTGTTTTATGTACACTTTGCTATTTTTTTTTTCAAATAGCTACCGTACCAGTCTTTAGAATCCTGTATTCAAGGGTTCGGTTACAGCACAACGTAAAACCCCATGCCGATGTCACTCAAAATTTACAATGTTGGTTAGCTTCCAGCGCCTCTAGTTATGTTAGGTAACATAGACTCTGTATTCAGCTGGTCTGGCAGTGTTGAATCTTATTTCTGAAGTGGGAACGCCTTGAACGCGGATTTCATTGCTTATGATTATGGACCGGATTTTTATGTAATTACATATTATATTCCTTTCAACCTAACCGTATATAAATAACAAATCTTTGCGAATCTTGTAATTACCATTAATATAATCAAATTTGATACTACATATCTATATATATAATTTGAACTGGTAATGGAAATTACGGGAAAACGGCTGGACGGATTTTAATAAATGACCCCTCATTTTGAAGCTTGGAACTCAAAGTTTTTCGGAAAAATAGTAGTTTTCAGTGAAATGTCAATTTTTAAACATAATGTTCCTATTTTCCAAAACCATTCTGTCGTAGTTTTGAGAACTAGCTAATAGCATTCACGGCCGACCTGATATTCCCTTCGTTTTTTAAGGAGAAGCGAAGCGAGCATCAAGTCGGCCGTGTTGCATTTCAGAATAAAACAAAACACATACTACAGTAAACAATATTACACGAAGGCCATGATCTGCAAGAATGCTGACATATTTAGAGCTCAATTAAATTGGTTATTAAAAACTTAACTTACTAAAAATAATGTACAGGTTCGATTCTATGGTGTGTAATTTTCTGGGTACAGCTGTGTATTGGATATCAAAAGCTACTAAACTTGAGGTGGTTTGATGACATTATTACCATTACAAATGAAATATTATTGTAGTTAATGCCATGATGTGACTATTTTTCATTAATTATACATATTAATCCTATATTGATGATATGAAAGTGAAACGTTTTGGGGTTATATAAGTAGATGTAGAGAATAACTTATATTAGATTTTGATTTCTATATTTTACTGAGTGGCGGCTATATAGTATATAGTATATGTTACTGAAAGCTATAAAACTTGTATGTATGTATTTATTCACACTGCAATGGGTATATACCCGGTGGCAGTGGTAACTAATTACATTCAATAATGACAATAATAAACTTATTAATTAAAAATACAATTAATGATAATACTAATAATTAATACTAATAATAATAATAATAATAATAATAATAACAACTACAACAACAACAGGGAATATACTAAATTAAATGAAACGATCACTTAAAATAACATTTGAAATATTCTAATTTGTATCTTAAAACTAAGATCGAACTAAAACCCACGAGTATATGTTCATATCTGCACAAGTACCTTTCAACATTACACTCATTTCGCTGTCAACTCACTCACTGCACTGGAACTACGACACATTTCACTGATTCTATCCTGATTTCACTAACACTTCAAAAACATTTCACTGTTCAAATACTTTGCACTGCCACTATAACCTATACAGCTTCACTGACAGGAACACGTTTCACTTACACAGCACACTTCACTGACACGACATACTTCTTCACTGATACAACACACTTCACTGACACAACATAATTCTTCACTGATACAACACTCCAATAACAACATATCATTTACGTCCTTTAAGTACTGTGTATAATTACCGTCTATTAGTAAGGTCCTTAAGCCTATTTTTAAATACATTTTTGGTTGTTGGTAAAGCCTTTAGTAAGTCTGCAGGTAAAGCATTCCAGTCCCTGATAGTACGATTGAAAAAAGAAAACTTTCCAGTGTCCGTCCTCTGCCTTCTTTCCCTCAATTTATATGAGTGGTCGTTCCTTGAAGAGTAATTTGGCGGCTGCAACCTATTTTTTTTTATTTCTTTCCAGGCAGGCTCACCTCTGTATGTAAGATAATAATATTATTAAAAATCAAATATTTTTTATAATTATTAATCAAGTGGGGTTGGGTCTCTTTCATATATTTAATGGCGGTGTGGTGTAGATATTTATATGCGTGATTCTCTTCAGTATTGGCTCGAGAGAGAGTATCTTTCATTGTTATGGAAGCAAATAACTTTCCGAATGTCTGGTACACTTCATTGAAAATAAATCTGAAAAATGTTTATTTGAACGTCTAATTAACTTAGTTCGCAGCATTTACTGCACAAGCCACTAGTTTTTATATATTTACCCCACATTACATATTATGGCTTGGTATTACATAAATCTACGTATTTAGGGATTTTATTAATTTCTACTGCTCTAAAAGGAAAAAAAAAAAAAAAAAAACTTCTGCTGGGGAAGTTTACAATTTTAAATACACAGATTAAAAAAAAACCTTTTTACTATACTTTTTAAATTTACCCAAGAAGGGATATATTTCGGGACGAAACATAACGTCCTTAGTTCCAGAAAGTAGTAGAGGCACTCACCCCATACTGCCCACTGTAAATATGAGTGAACAAAAGGCAATCTTTCTCATACAACTACCTTGTATTGTAAAAATCACTCAGAAAGTAGCGTTGCCTTCATGCGGTTGAGTGGGACGAAGAAGACATAATTTGTCTCGAACTATAATTGTTCTACACACGTCTTAACAAGCCTTTCCCATGCAATTTGCAACCTTACCCACCCTCTTCCTAATCCTTCCAGGGAAAACCCGTGTCAAGTCTGACATGAGCTGCAATAAAGTAGCCGAATTTTGAAAAGAAGCTGAAGTAAAGGAACAAACTGGAAAGATGTTGAAAGATTAAAATAAATAGTTTTTCAGGTTATTGCTTGACCTCTTTACTTTAAATTTAGTAGACCTATACGGAAATGGGATTTTACGAGGAATTAGAAAGTATGGTTCTTGGCTGGAATAACCCTACCCTTCTGAATGAGACAGAAATGTCATTTTTCAAACAACAGTTTGTAAATGGCTCTTTTTTTGAGATTTTAGTAAGTACTTTGTTTCTTACAGGGAGCAGCTAAAATGCATGAGTCCCACATCTCCTCTTATTTTCTCCTAATCCAGTAAAGTGAAATAGTGCTTGCAGTACTGTTGTGTCATTCATTTCACTCACTTCTCTAGTTTTAGTACTTACAGTGTAAAGTGCAAGTGAGTTTATCTACTGCTTTTAACTAACTAAAATGGTCGCTTTATCTTCAATCCTAACGACAAAAATAAAATCATGGATCGCGATGGACGAAGGTTTCACTACAGATGGAAAAATTACAGTGTGTCAAGTATGCGGTAAAAAAAGTCGGTTGCTCTATGAAATCACAACTGGAGAGTTGATACCTGCTAGATATTGATATTAAATATTTTCATGATTTTACATATTTTGGTACATATTCAGCTTATTTTTCTTACATGAATATGTACATATTTCACACCTTGATACTACATAAAAATCCGGTCCCTACTTATGATGATAGAATAATAGATTAATGTAATTAATATTATACCGTTCAGTGTTCTGCGGCATTCTTAGCGATGATCTACTGCTACGTCTTAACAAACACAGGTTATGTACCATACGAATCAAGTTTCTACTGCTAACGTAACGCGAAATATTTCAAGAATTGAAACTCTGCGTTCCTAACTAAAATGTGACGTCACTTCCTGGCACGAATCGAAATCACGTGGTTGTCGTGGTCTTGTCATGGCCATCTTGACAATCAAAAAAAAATTGCTATACTAAACTCATGTTAAATGTGCATTTATATATAAACTTGTTCTATGTTGGTCATGTTATGACTAAGACTGTGACGTCACGCCATAGTCTGACTTTCTCATTAGCCACGATGGCAAGGCTACGTTGCGACGTCACATTCTTAGTTATAACATGGCCAACATTGAACAAATTTATATATAAATGCACTTTTAACATTAGTTTAATATAGCTATTCCTTTTTTTCTTAGAACTTCGAACATGTATTTATATTAGGCGATTGTCAAGATGGCCATGACTAGACCATGATAACCACGTGACTCTGAATCGTGCCGCAGACTGTCTTTCTCGTTAGCCATGGTATCAAGAATGATTTGCAAAGGGTATTTCTTGCAGATACTACTGCTAGGTCGTTTCAAAAGTCTCTTTTTCTATAGCCCTAATTGTGCTTCGTCAATTAATAAGAATATAATCGTTACCGTTCAGCCATAACCTCAATTTAGTGGAGGTGACAACAGACCGTGGCCTTAGAAATACCAAGACTCGCTATTGGCGAATTCTCTAGAATAGATGATCTCCTGAGTAAGGCTTAGATTTCCACCAATGAATCACTTAAGAAAGGACATACAGCTTTAAGTAGTCTACTGAAAAAAATTGGTGAAATTCAATATTTTTTTCTCAGCAATGAATAAATCTGTAACCTTGAAATTTTAGATTACAAATACAGAATCCCATTCCTATCTTTTTTTGTTTATTCTAATAGTTTCCCTGATAATTCAAACAATTTTTAAGATATTACAGTAAAATTTTGCTAGCAATTGTACTCTTGCTTCACTTATAATTTATTTTTTTTTACCTAATACAATTTAAAAAATGACTTTAAAATATAAATTAAAATAAAAAAATATTTCTGCTGAAGATATTTCAAAGATTACTTCCTTTTGTTCGTATGACATTCGGAAATACGTATACAGAAAAAAAAAATGTCGCTCAGAAATATTGATATTCGTGGAAATATCAGGGAAACGGCATTTCAATGCACAAAATGGAGCTGCCATTTTTAATTGGTGATATATAAAATTTCAAGGTTACAGGTCAACTTTCGTATCCCTATGTCGTAGAAGTCTGCCGCCTGGGATCGGAGCCAGTGTGTGATAGCCGTCTTCATCTCTCTCTTGATCCCACCGTATGCTAAATGCTTCAGTTTCAGTGGGGAATATGTTCAAAAATAGTTCAACAGTTGTATCTGTTTCAATAAATTTTTCTAATGAAATTGTGTTTTCTTTCTGTAAACGGCCCCAGCGAAACTTATTTTTACAGCCCTCGTAATTTCGTTCTAGTGACCAAAATTTGTAAAATCACTTATTTTATTATTATTAACATGGTGGAAGAAAAAAATTAACTTTTTTGTGCCCCCATGAGAATGTTTTCTTGTAAGAATTTCGTTGTATTCAACGTTGTATAAGATTTTTTATATATATATTTTTTTTTTTCTATTTCTACATTGTGTCATTGACACAGAAACATTAAATGAATTTCATAAATCTTTATGTTTCTGCTTCTATGACACAATGTAAAAAATATCTCAGAACGCGTTGAATTCCATGGAAGTATCTAATTGTATAGTCCCAAAGCCCCAGAACTAGGGCCTATGCTGTATCTAAGGTAACTAGCTGTGCCATTGACCCTATAAACAATGTCTACATACTCAGCTTTTGCCAAGCCCCCTTATTTCGAACTCTTTTTTGCCTATATTGTACCAATATATGACTGAATACTGGTGAGAAAGCCAACACAGTGTTAGGCCTCCAAGTAAAACAACACAGAACACAACATATAGATACCCTCAAAGAAGAATTTCAACCTACCATCGTTTCTTTCACTTGATTTTGAAATAGGAAAAAGAAGTGAATGTAGAAAAGAATATGTATCTTAAAAATTATTGTTCTAGGAAAAGGCATAATACGTAGTAATAGGAGGAACCCATTACAAGTAATTATATACGATGGCAGTAAATGAAAGAGACCACCATAGTAGATGTTGAGGTTAACGTTGCAAAAATGTCATAACAATGTGTCCTGATGTTTGTAAACAGGTTGGGGAAGGTCATAGCTGTTTTATATCTCATGGAAATGTAATTATTTACGCCTCAATGACAGTTCTACTGTTTCCAACTAAATGTTTTATTCATAATTCATAAGATGGATATGTAGATATGTTGAAATTCTATGGCTGATAGCATTAAAACTATTCGTTTAATTCCGAGCATTTTAAATTAATTATAGTTTTAGATTACGATTTAATTTGTCAAATTACACAATGGAAACTGCTAATATAAGACCGGGAAGCATATGGTGGATAAAGAAACACAGAAGCAAACATATTTAACTTTACTTCGATTAATGCAAAAACAGGAACTTAAATTGAAATTAATTTTCTTTCCACAAGGACTGGTTATCTTGGACTTCATTGTGTTATTTTAAGGACATCATCAGAACGTTAAAAACTGTTTGAAATAGAGTGTATTTTATCATTTTTGTGCAATTATATCAAACATTGGTTTCTGAATCAATTAAAGTAACATAAAAGTAATGCTGTAATGCTTATTCCACTATTATTGAAGATTTTTTAGACTTTCAAATGAGCACTTTCAGAAGACACTGAATTGTGAATTGTTTCTTGAATCCTTGTAACACTATTATGAAAAAAATCAATTGAAGTTCGTAAAAAATCACCTTTCAAATGTGTCTAATTCCAAATTTATTAAGTCCATAATTACGTTTTCAAGAGTAAAATTAACTTTCTTTTCCCAGCTACTTTATTTTTGTCTCAATGTATTATAGTTATTGTTTTGAAATTATCAACAGGGATATATCACCCCATTAGAAACAACATGATACATTACTATGATAGTAACTTATTAGATAACTAGTGTTAATAGATGTCGAAACTAAACAAATAAATGCTAATTTTAATAAACAAACCTGTAACTACTTAAATATGTTTAACAAACTGACTACGATCTCATCCTTAAAAAGATTTTATGAAATGAGCTTCATTATTTATTTGGTGAAGTTTTAATACTCTCGGTTATATATTATAAGATACAGGATATATGTGTTGCTACAAAATTCATTCTGAATACTATCTGTTTTGTAGAAAGATTGACTTCGATTGATTTTACGTTTTTTGCAAAAAAAAAAACAAACTTTCTTCTGACTAATGCTATATTTTTAGCAAAGTTTATTCTCACTACTTACATGTTTTGTAGTAAAATTGATTATTGTCTAATTCTTCATTTTGTGACAAAATTTCATCCCATGCTTCCATGTTTTGTTATAAAATTGATTGTACTTTGTTTTGTACTAAAATTGACTTGGACTAATTTCATGTTTTGTAATAAAATTCACCCTGACTAGTTCCCTGCTTTGTATGACTAATTTCATGTTTTGTAATGAAATTCACCCTGACTAGTTCCCTGCTTTGTAGCAAAATAACTCTAATTATGCCTTTTGTTATAAAATATATTTTTTTAATTCACTGTGGCTGCTTCTCTTCCTATAGTAATTTATACTCTTGACTACTTCTATATGTTGTAGGGAAACCTTTTCTCACTACTTCCATCTTTTGTAGGAAATCCCTGAATACTTCTATGCTTTGAAGGAAAACTGATACTTACTACTTCCATGTTTTGCAGGGAAATAGACTCTGACTACTTCTATGTTTTGTAGGGAAACTGATTCTTACTACTTCCATAAATTTTGTTAGGAATCCCTGAATACTTCCATGTTTTGAAGTGAAACTGATTCTTACTACTTCCATATCTTGTAGAGACTTCTATGTTTTGTAGGGAAACTGATTCTTAGTACTTCCATAAATTTTGTCAGGAATCCCTGAATACTTCCATGTTTTGAAGTGAAACTGATTCTTACTACTTCCATATCTTGTAGAGACTTCTATGTTTTGTAGTGAAACTGATTCTTACTAGTTCCATAAATTTTGTAGGAAATCCCTAAATATTTCTATGTTTTTAAGAGAAACTAATTCTGCTACTTCCATGTTTTGTAGGAAAATGGACTCTCTACTATGTTTTTTTACTGAAATTGATGTCATTACTTCTATTGTAGTTTTGTAGTAAAATTAACTCCAACTAATTCTATGTTTTGTAGAAAACATTCACTCTGACTGTTTCCTGTTTTGTAGTGAAATTAATTTTGACTTCTTCGTTTTGTAGTAAATTTGACTCTGACTACGTTTGTGTTTTGTAATAAAATTCAATCTGATTGCTTCTCTGCTTTATTGTAAAATTAACTCTGTCTGTTTTGTAGAAAAATTCAATCTTACTACATTGTTTTTTAGTAAAATTCACTCTTGACCACTTTTCTCTTTTGTGGTGAAATTGACTGTTACTACTCTGTTTTCTAAAATAATTGACTTTGACTACTTGTGTTTTGTGACTTCTTTTGTGTTTTCTAATAAAATTCACTCTCGACTACTTTTCTCTTTTGTAGTGAAATTGACTATGACTACTTGTTTTGTAGAACACGTGGCTTTGACTACTTGTGTTTTGTAACAAAATTCACTCTGACCACTTTTGTGTTCTCTAGTAATATTCAGTCTGACTACTTGACTACTTCTGTGTTCTGTAGTAAAATTCACTCTGTCTGCTTTTGTGTTTTCTAGTAAAATTGACTCTGACTAGATCTACTTCCCTCTTTTGTAGTAAAATTGACTCTCAATACTTATTTGCTTTCTAATATAATTAATTCTTACTATTTCTACGATTTGTAATAAAATTCACTATGATTAGTTCTGTTTTGTAGCAAAATTCACTCTGGTTACTTTTGTGTTTTCTAGTACAATTCACTCTGACTACGTTTGTATATTGTAGCAAAATTCACTCTGATTATGTCTCTGTTTTTTTTCTAGCAAAATTCACTGTAACAACTACTGTAATTTGTGGCAAACTTGGCTCCGACTACTTTCGGCTTTTATTATTTCTATGGCTTGTAAAATTCACTCTGTTTCTGTGTTTTGTAACAAAATTTATTCTGACTACTATGTAACAAAATTTATTTTGACTGCTTGTGTGTTTTGTAGCAAAATTTATTCTAACTACTATGTAACAAAATTTATTTTGACTGTTTTTGTGTTTCGTAGCAAAATTTATTCTGACTACTACGTAACAAAATTTATTTTGACTGTTTCTGTGTTTTGTAGCAAAATTTATTCTGATTACTATGTACCAAAATTTATTCCGATTGCTTCCTTTTTTGTAGCAAAGTGTATTCTGACTAATTCTGTGTTTGGATAAACATTTATTCAAACTGCACTTCTATGTTTTATAGAAAAATTGACTCAGAATACTTCTGTGTTTTGTAACAAAATTGACTCTGGTCACTTCTGTGTTTTGTAGCAAAATTGACACCATGTGTTTTCTAGTAATATTCATTATGACTAGTATCTTTTGTAGTAGAATTGACTTTTACTACTGCTGTGTCCTATAGTAAAATTCACTCTAACTACTCCTGTGTTTGGTAGTTAAATTGAGTTTTCTATATATTATTATCCTATATAAAGAACAAACGTGAATTTAGTTAGTCTTCCTTCTATTGATGAAAAAGTAATTAAATTGAATTTTCTACAATCATTTCTATACTCCTGTGTTTGACAATTAAATTGGGCTTTCTATATATTATCTTATGTAAAGAACAAACGTAAATTTAGTTAGTCTTCCTTCTATTGATAAAAATGTAACTAATTAAATTGTATTTTCTAGGATCTGTCCTATATTCCTGTTTGATAGTTAAATTGGGTTTTCTATATATTATCCTATGTAAAACACAAACGTAAATTTATACTTCCTTCTAAAGATAGTGACCTCACTAGGCTTCGGACAATGAAGGATACCACTTCGAAACTAGTCAGCCAGGTAAATTGCAAAAGTTAACTCAGTAAAGATGTCATAAAGTTATTCAGTGATTATAAGTTAAAAAAAAAAAAGTGTATCGAACAATGAATAATAAAAATGTAATTAAATTGCATTTCCTAGAATCGGTCCTATACATTATTCTATGCAAAGAACAAATGTGTATTTAGTTATCATTCCCTCTATTGAGAAAATGTTCGTATTTTTCATGTCTCCGGCAATATAAAATCTGTGAAAGCAATATTCATTCACTCATTTGTTTTTGTACTTACCTTCTTTTGTTAATGTTGTAGATAATATTATAACATCGATATGTAGTCTCTGCATAATTTTGTAATATTTTGCGATCTACTAAGTCGACTTCTAATAAATTTTTGTCTGCAACGCTTATTCTAGCAGGTCGTGGTTTCCTGCCATATTTCTATAGTCCCAACAACAACAATTAAGGAAATTTCTATTATGTCTTTGAAGGGTTCTCTGCAGATTTTACGGCGACATTTGTATTTCAATTCAAATTACAGTTGAATTTTCTCAGTCTATTTTTTTATCTGTATTTTTATAAATTTTCATTATGTGAAATATTATCTACTGCAAATTTTAGTTCCTTGTACACAAATTTCTTGTAAGACATTTTTAATGTCATTTTAAATGTTACTGTTTAACATTCTTTGTCTTTGGCAACCTCATCAAGTTGAGGAAGATTGAATTATAATTATTTTGAAACTGCTAAATTATCCCACACTTTAACTCTTTAGTAGTTTTTTATTTCTAATTTTATTAAATCTAAAATATAGTGCAACATTACGACATTTCTTTAAATGTAAATTATTGTCTTAGTCTGAATTTATTTATTTCACGCCCATATGATAACTAGCAATCTCGATAATTGAAAGCATTTAGCTCTTCAATATAATCTTACTTCTTGTAGGTGGTTGTCTGACTGTGGTGAATTTTACAGGAGAAATATTTTGTATTTGCTCGTATCATATAAAATCAAGTAATTTTACAATTTTCGCTTAAAAACTTTATCTGCAGCAAACTAGGTTTGCATTAAACATGAGACAATTTCCAAGGCAATTAAAATTTGAAACGGGACGGCACCTTCCACAGAACTACTTTGCCCTACATTCATATTTAAAAATTACTCATGTGTGTTGATTTACTTGCATGAATACTATAACATATTCTTATGGAGCGTTAATTTCAAACGTTACCAGAATTTCTGTCATAGAAATAAATTATCAATTATAAACAATAATGTTGTTATCTTTATAATTAGTTATCACATTTGTGTTTAAGTAATTATCTTTGTTATCTCCCTTTTATTTTTTTTCACAAACAAAATTAATTAATTTGCTGCCTATCATCTTAAACTTGTACTGTCTTATATCCTTGGCTTGAATAATTCTTATAATTGATTCTTTATGTATATATGTATGTATGTATGTATGTATGTATGTATGTATGTATTCTTACTGCAATTGATTATACAATTTGCATTTCTTCACTCCTGCGTATTTTGCGTCTCGTTTTCAAAATGTATCCACCCACCATAACCTAGACACACGATCACAACACTCCTCAATATTATCCGTTTCCTCCCACCGAACATCCTCACACTCGTCTTTTTTTCACTGTGGCTGTTCCTCGGCTTTGGAATTCCCTACCGAGTAATGTCAGAGACTGTCAGATATCAAACCAATTTAAGAATAGACTAACGAAATATTTTTCTAACAATTCTTGTTAACAAATATAGCTGTTACAAGTTTCTCACAGAATAAATATTTATATTATCTCATTA
This sequence comes from Periplaneta americana, assembly GCF_040183065.1. Lineage (NCBI taxonomy): Eukaryota > Metazoa > Arthropoda > Insecta > Blattodea > Blattidae > Periplaneta > Periplaneta americana. Next base: position 130,325,073 of record NC_091122.1, on the reverse strand, counting down.
CTGTTGTTATTATTATTATTATTATTATTATTATTATTATTATTGTTATGTCTTACCAATGTTTATTATTATTTCACTAACATTACTTATCTAACTTTCATTATTCACTTTCATGTTGTTTTACGGTCTAAATATTAATGTAAAACTATGTAACCAATTGTATTCAATTAGAATTAGAGTCTGGCTGGGCGGAAAAGAAGGTCTACTAGTCTTAGCTCTGCCAGATTAAATAAATTATTATTATTATTATTATTATTATTATTATTATTATTATTATTATTATTATTATTATACTTTGGTGACAGTGAAATATGCAGTAACTTTACAATAACTTCAGTAACAAAACAATCAATTAACATAGGTTTACTTTATGTTTATTTTACCTAATTGAAAGAAAATCTAACCAGAAGTAAGCCTAAATTACAACTTTGATAACATTCGCTGAACATTTGTTTATGCAGATGTTTGCATGTGGAAACACGTTCAAAATATTGTAACGAATGTACAGAGAAATAATATATTTTATTCATCTCCTTGGAATACCATACCAGGTAACCACTATAGGATCCAGAATATCAACACATGTTTTCACAAATATTTTAGTTGATTTTATTTTCTATTTTAATTTGTGGAACATACATATACGAGGGAGAGTCAAAAAGTAACCTTAATAATTGTTTTATTAATTGAATATATACAATAAGACTACAAACACTTCATCACTTTTCAACATAATATAACAGGAACACTTGCATTGAACGTAGTGGGGACTATGTTAAAAGTGATGAAGTGTTTGTAGTCTTATTGTACATATTCAATTAATAAAACAATTATTAATGTTACTTTTTTATTCTCCATCGTAGTAAGAAGTACAAACGGTGGTGCAATATATAAAGGAAATCTTTTTAATAATCTGACAATAATTCCGCCTAGAAAATCTATTGAGAAATTCAATTCTTGGAGGATTTTATATGTGTACAATATGATGCATACCTTCTCTGGCTACAAACAAGAGACCGTGTACGTGTCTCTTCTTAATAGGTATTTTATAGACATTACTGAGGTAGGTCAAACATGGTTCATATATACCTACATCCTGTTTCTATATTAACTTCCATAGCTTGATCAATACCGTTTTCAGAACGGATGGTCGAATTCAGCTCATAAGCCTTTTGAAGTTTTTATTGATGGCAATGATATCCACTCTTCTGTGTGAAGCACACATACTGTACACTTCCCATTTCCTTCCACGTAGTGAAGATGTCAATGATGCACGTACTCTATGTTGTCGAGTATTTCTGAGAATTTCACCCCTGATGCAAAAACGGAATGTATCAAGGCTTCAATCTCACTGCAGCCATAATGGCAACAGTGGTTTGTATCGAGGCTTCTACCTGGAACTGCTTGAACAGCTGTGTTAAAGCATTTGTCCACTCAGGCAGAGAAAACCCATTTCTCTTACTGACCCATGTACAGTATTTCGGGCATTTGGCAAACACTTGTATTGCAGTGTTGTTATTATTATTATTATTATTATTATTATTATTATTATTATTATTATTAAGGTCTATAACTTATTCTTTTTCTACTCCAGAGTCACTATTAATTCTATACTTTATTTTGGTTCGATCTAAACTTGAATATGCATCTGTAACCTGGAATTCCATTACTTCAACTGATTCGGTTAAATTGGAAAATATTCAAAGAAAATTTATTTCCTTATGTGCTTTTCGATTTATACACAATTCCTTTGACTTTAACTATGAGATTACCTGTAAGTATTTTAACTGTTGTAGTCTTTATTCTAGACATCAAAATCTTGATTATCAATTTTTTTGCAAAGTTATCAAGGGTGATATTGATTGTGAGTCTATCATAAACAATATCAGCCTTCGTATTCCTACAAAAGGTTTAAGATTTCAAAAAAAAAAATTTATAACAGAAATTCAAAATCACTTTCTCCAGTCTGTAGATGCATAAAATATGCCAATTTGAATGGGCACAATTTAGATCCTTTTAAGGTATAGTTTCGTATTGATTATTAGTATTTACTGTTCTTGTTCTCAATTTTATTTATGTATGTTTTCGTTTATTTAAGATATTATTTATTTGTTTTTGCGCCTTTGTATCTTCTACTTGTGTATTGTGCTGAACTATAATTGGGCTCTGGCTATTGTTCAGCACACAAATATTAATAATAAATAAATAAATAAATTATTATTATTATTATCATCATCATCATCCTTCACGAATTAGGCCTCTGTAGACCAGTTTCGGCCCCATCTAGCAGTCTTCTTAAAGGTCTTCCTGGTCGACGATGTCCTCTAGGTTTATACTGCATCATAATTTTTGGGATTCTTGAATTATTATTATTATTATTATTATTATTATTATTATTATTATTATTATTGTTATTATTATTATTATTATTATTATTATTATTATTGTTATTATTATTATTATTATTATTATTATTATTATTGTTATTATTATTATTATTATTATTATTATTATTATTATTATTATTATTATTGTTATTATTATTATTATTATTATTATTATTGTTATTATTATTGTTATTATTATTATTATTATTATTGTTATTATTATTATTATTATTATTATTATTATTATTATTATTGTTATTATTATTATTATTATTATTATTATTATTATTATTATTATTGTTATTATTATTATTATTATTATTATTATTATTGTTATTATTATTATTATTATTATTATTATTATTATTATTGTTATTATTATTATTATTATTATTATTGTTATTATTATTATTATTATTATTATTATTATTATTATTATTATTGTTATTATTATTATTATTATTATTATTATTATTATTATTGTTATTATTATTATTATTATTATTATTATTATTATTGTTATTATTATTATTATTATTGTTATTATTATTATTATTATTATTATTATTATTATTGTTATTATTATTATTATTGTTATTATTATTATTATTATTATTATTATTATTATTATTATTGTTATTATTATTATTATTATTATTATTATTATTATTATTGTTATTATTATTATTATTATTATTGTTATTATTATTATTATTATTATTGTTATTATTATTATTATTATTATTGTTATTATTATTATTATTATTATTATTATTATTATTGTTATTATTATTATTATTATTATTATTATTATTATTGTTATTATTGTTATTATTATTATTATTATTGTTATTATTATTATTGTTATTATTATTATTATTATTATTATTATTATTATTATTATTATTATTATTATTATTATTGTTATTATTATTATTATTATTATTATTATTATTATTATTATTGTTATTATTATTATTATTATTATTATTATTATTATTATTATTATTATTATTATTATTATTATTATTATTATAGCTATGATTTCTATTCGAAATGCATGTTCCGCACAACATTTTGCAACTTCTTCAAAAGTGTTTTTCCATCACTATTACGCCTCGGCCTACAACTTTACATGCGTGTGATTGTGCGCATGCGTAGCCCGTCGCGCTTTATGTAACGACCGAGCATAGATTTAGCGTTGCATGGAAGCCGCGGTCTTGGGTTCAAATATCGCCTAGGAATGTGTGTTCGTCAGTTGTCAGCATGAATCCTGTGTTGTCCTATATGGAGAATTATCTAACCTTTATGTAGTTCCGAAACATGGGGAATTTTAAGACTAAGCACACAATACAGTCACAGTCTTATGTAAATTTGAACTTCTTTGAGCATCATTCTCTTTACCTGTTTTTTTTTTTTTTGTTTCTTTTTTCAGGTAAAGTTTTAAATCTGTATTCTCTGTACTTAAAACTAAGAATTACGAGCTCCATTATCTATACTAATAATAAATCTGTAGCCAAAATTTTTCTGGTAATTTTTGATTTTCCAAAAATAATTGGTGTTAACATGTATAATTAACCATCCTGAAACCGAAAATCGCTTTTTTGAAATTTTTGTTTGAATGTCTGTCTCTCTGTCTGAATGTTTGTTACCTTTTCACGCGATAATGGCTTAACGGATTTCGATGAAAATTGAAATATAAATTAAGTTCGTTGTAACTTAGATTTTAGGCTATATTGCATCAAAATACTTTAATTAAAGGGGCCTGAATTAAATAAATCGAAATATCTCGCTTATTATTGCTTTTTGTGAAAAATGTTACATAACCAAAGTTTCTTTAAAAATGATTTCCGATAAGTTTTATTCTATGCAAAATTTTTATAGGAGTGATATTTAAGGATGTACAAGACTTTTAAAATAGCAATATAATACATTTTCACCGCCGCCTTAGATTATAGCGTTGTTGTTCCTGCAGTGCAAAATATAAAATTTTTGAGTAGGAAGAAAAAACACATTTATTCATTCCATGGCAGTGGTACATAGGAGATCGTGAATTCTTACATTTTCGAAAGAGAAATATAATTACTTATCACTATATATGCTGTATCACTATTTAAGTTATTTGAAGGGTTCAGAACCATAGTGGGCTAAGCGCCAAAAACAAGGGTTAAAATTAAGTTATTACCATAATTCAATGCAAACATACCTATAGCAAGTAATATAAAGTTTACACATTAAAACTAAATGATATGTCAATCTTCATTAAACTATGGTTGCATGTAATAACAAATAAGAAACATGTTAAAGGAATTATCATTGCACCAAATGAGTGCTCTCTGGACCAAAATGATGGCATTTTAATTATTTAAAAATAATTTATATTAAGTAACATATTAAACGATTTATCCTTCTATCAAACACGAATGTTCCCTGGATCAAACGTCCTATTTTAATTATGTAATTACTTTATATTTATTTCTAACAGGTGCAGCAGAGCGCACGGGTACGGCTAGTTTTATAATATAAGTTAAATAAATATTTGACTTCCATTGTGACTACTATTTCAAACATAAGAGGAAAACTATTTGCATGGGCCTGGAGCATAGGCCGATCTTGCTTTCAAGATTCGTGAAGTTGCTGTTCTGAGTTGAAGTATTTAATTACAAAAACATATCTCCAGGAAGTTCTACATTGTTATATTTCATAGTAGATGTTTTTAGCTTGTACGGAGATCCCTGAAGAACTGAAACGCGCTGCCGAACAACGGGACAAGCGCCAACTTGAGCAAAGCTAGAATTTTCTTCAGTGAAACATCGAGTTTGAGGCCTCTTCTATAGTAACTCAAGGTCTGTTTCATAGAAAATCCTTGGGAGAGTCGTTTCTTTTTGTGCAGAGGTGCAGCATAAGCTGAAGTGTTTTAAAATTGCCTCTCCTTCGCAATTTGCACGCTTCAGCTGTTCTTTTCTATTCTGTAATGTTGGATTTTTCGAGAAAATCATTCAAATTATTTTGAAATGGATATGCTATATTGTTTTTTAAACCAATAATTACTAATACTTTTATTCTGGTATTCTACATTAAATTATAATATACTATCTACATTTTACGGTCTTCCTAACTTATTTCTTCGTAATATTTCTGACAAAATTTAAACTACTATTAAGAACATTCCATTTCTCAAACTTTATTATTATTATTATTATTATTATTATTATTATTATTATTATTATTATTATTATTATTATTATGTATGATCTTGGGAAGTCCGTCCATGTTGGTTTAAACAAGAAGAAAATAATATTAAACAATTGACGGGTTTGCCGGAAAAAGGGCGTATACGTCAATATGGCGAATTGAGATACATGCAATCTAAGATTTTAAAGCGCACCTGAGTAAAATGTTATACACGCACGCAGCCCTGTCCTGCAGGTATGTACAGTACAATCAAAACAAAATTTCGCTACTATAATTATTCACTACATTTTAAACCGTTTTCCCGAAGAAGGGCATATAGGTCTATCCGCCTTTCTTCCGGCAAAGCCCTCAATTGTTCCAGTGTCAAAATTGGAAGCTGGCCTCGCAAAATATAAACGAATGAAAGTAAAAATTGCGGAAGACGAAAGCTCAAACCTGAGCTATAGCGCCGATGGATGGATGGATGGATGGATGGGTGGATGGATGGATGGATGGATGGATGGATGGATGGATGGATGGATGGATGGAAGTTAACAGCACCCGCCTCAGTGTGTTTGTTACTTCGAAAAGAACTAATCATTGAATGTCATCTATTTATTACTGTACCGAAAGACAATCTGTATAATTTTGTGCTCTTTGAATCTCATTTCCAGATTTCAGAATTTTTTTAAGATAGCTTGCAGATTCCGTATTATTATGATTTGGTAACTTAAATTTGTTTATTAATTTTTTAGTTTCTTTCATAATTGCATTTCTGTATTCAAATCTTCTATATTCGTCTTTCTCCATGCTTAATTATTTTTGCACTTCTAGTATTAATATTAGTTTTCTTGTTATTCTTCGGCCGATAGTTATTTACGGATACTTTAACGAGAATTTGCTTCATTTTTTTTGCCAGTCAATGATTTATCTTCAAACTTGTGGCTGCTATTTCTCTAAAAAACTTAACAAGCCACAATTATTATTTTTTTTTTATTTTAGTCGGTTATTTAACGACGCTGTATCAACTACTAGGTTATTTAGCGTCGATGAGATTGGTGATAGCGAGATGATATTTGGCGAGATGAGGCCGAGGATTCGCCATAGATTACCTTGCATTCACATTACGGTTGGGGAAAACCTCGGAAAAAACCCAACCAGGTAATCAGCCCAAGCGGGGATCGAACCCGCGCCCGGACGCAACTTCAGATCGGCAGGCAAGCGCCTTAACCGACTGAGCCACGCCGGTGGCACTTATTATTATTATTATTATTATTATTATTATTATTATTATTATTATTATTATTATTATTATTATTGTCCTATTATAAATATCCCAGACGCCAAGATTTCGAGCCTCTATTTTTGTCCAAGATCCTTAAGTAGATAAATCTGTGCATCTTTCACAAATAACCTTAACTTTCATATTCCAACGAAAGGTACGAGGAATCGCGAACTTTTCTACGACGGAAATTGTAAATCTCTTTCCTCGGTCTCCAGATACATTAGTATTCCCAACTTTTACAGCAATACATTTGATCAATTTTAGTTATAAACTCAGAATTTGCATAGTTATAAAATAATGATCATATTATTTTTTATCATTATCACTAATATTGTTGTATTATTATAGTAATCCTTGCACTAAAGTAAGTTATAATTAGCTAATTGCTATTGACTATGTCAATAATATTAATAACAAATAAAATAATATCAGTTAATAATAATATATTCCAAAAACAATGCTAAACTTAGTCATGTTGCTATGAAAAGTATGATAAGTCACAACCATGTCTACAGTAAAAATGTAATAAAAATACCATATTTTACAACAATATTATAATCCTTCAAAATTATAAATTGTCGGACGGATGGTAAGTTGGTATAGCAATTAGCTACGAGCTGAAAGATCCCGGGTGGTAGGTCTTTTCTCGTTGTGACTCTCTTGAAATTCATGGCAAGAACAGTAAAATACACATCACAAAACGTAAAACAAACGGATAGGCCTATATATTATCAAAGCTTAAAGTCAAACCTGCCCTTGAAAAAATCCACCAGTACAGGAATAAATTCTGTGGCTCCAAGGCAAAATGTAATGTCATTTCTTGCAGTTTTTCATGAGTTTTAAAGTTTCAACAATCGTATGAAATCATTGGAATCACGTTTTTTGACAACGGGTTACAGAGAGAGAAATAATAGATATGTGCATGTCATCTTTTACCACAACCAAGACACCATCAGGATAAACAACATACTGCAAAATCTAATTTGCGCCAAAAATTGACGTATTGTCTCTTGCCTTGGAACCACAGAATTGTGACATGTTGGGAGAATGACGAGTGATAGGTTGCCAAATTTAATTTTGAAGTACCCATTCGGAAGACCAAAAATATATATAACCCTTAAACTGGCAAAGCTTCATTTCTCACACTAGTTTATTAAACTTTGTCGGACTGTAAAGAAAACAACTATCGCAATGTCCATATTTTATATGTTGTAGCCTACAATATTATATAATATTGTAAAATTTTAATTTTCCTACCAATTTTTTTCTATTATTCTATTAAAATTATAGCATATAGCCTATTAACCTGTTGTATCCTATAGGATACTTTGTTAATTTAAGGGTTAATATAGATACCTATCCCCTGAACACTTTTTCACATTATCTCTCAGTGCGTTTCAGTTTTTCTTTTTTTCACAGTATGGACACTTGTTCTAAACATGATCCTCTACAATCTGTGCCTTATCACAGATCAGCTCACTATTCTTTCTCCTTTACAACATCATTAGTTCTTTTCTATAACTCTCTAACCTGCTCCCTCGGAACTGTTGAATAATCTCAGAATTTAAAGGAAATTATTTAAATACGTATGCTATAGTAAGCCATTTATATCTTAAAACTTAAGAATTATTTTCCAGTACATTATTTATGAGATTTTATTTTAGCTATAATATTTTATTCAATTTTTAATTACTAGATCTCTAAATAATTAACTGCTTATAATTTCGTATATATCTCCCATGTTAAATTTTGTCTTGCTGATTTATATATCTCTTGAGTGTTATAGATATTACTTAATATAATTAATTTCTACCGTTACACAATTTCCTTGACTAATTTCTTGCTTAGCCCTAATGTTCTTCGAGATTTAATACATTTACATTTACTTTTAATCTTATTTTATTTTGTAATATTTAATTTTTACTTAATTCTCTTGTTTTCTTAGCTCTTGACTATTTATAATGTTTTTAGAGAGTTGTTTAATTATCCTTACATTTTTTAATATTGAGTTTGTGATTGTTTTCATTTGTAAATTTTAATATTATATTTTGTAATTATTAATATGTACATTACTGCATTCTTTTGTTTCTGACTGAGTGGAAGGGAAGGCCTGATTACCTTAACCCCGTAATAATAAATAAATAAAAAATAAATAAACAGGGAAACGGAGCCAAGATCTCGTCTTAGAAGAATTTTGGATGAACTATGGCACTGAAACAGCCCATCAGATCTAAAAATCTTGATGATGATGATGATTAGTAACAGAAAAAATATGAAATTTCACATTCTAAACCATGACTGCTACCGGTTTGGAAACAAGGATTTACACAACTCGGGATGTGCAATTAACGAATTTTGCTATCTGCTTAATATCTTCTCCTTTTTTCAACTTCATGAATGCTTCATCGTACAAAACAATATTCACTGACTGAAGGTGTAAACTATTGCCATAAAATATAGAAAAGTTATAGGCCTATTGTTTTGTATTGCAAGTAATAGTGTAAATCTGCTACGAATGATTTAAGAACGAAGATATTCTAGCATTGATATAGGCCTATTCGCATTTCATATTTTCATATTTTGGTAAATGTTTCTTCATGTTGTGCCAGTATCTAATGATTATGATAGAGGCTGTAAATAATTCCGAATCTTTAAGTCCTAGCTTACAACGGAAAACCCGAAGTTTTGTTTTAGAGACAATTACTGTAGAAACCTATAGTCTTGTTATATTTGAACTGTAAGTAATGTCATTAATTTCAAGGGGTTATTCTTTGAGATATTTTGAACAAAGAAGTGTAATACAATTTTGTTCGTTTTTGCTTTCTTTTCGAGATAAAAATTGTTTTATATGAAAATTGTCATGTCGTGTTTGGGGAAAGCCATTGATTTAATTCCCGATATGCCCAGTCATTTAAGAGAGCAGGATATTACGATAAAAATTATTGATATAATTTCAATTCTGTCCTTTAAATGTGCAGAAATTTGATCCAAACAAATGACTTGTGAAATATGAAAAATCGCCTGCATATACTGGCATTGTGTTTTTTAATAAATTACTATTGCAAATACAATCTTTACCTTATGCAAAATTTAAAGTGAAAGTTAAGCAGATTTTAACTGATTGAACTTTTTATTCAGTAAAAGAATTCTTAAATCACAAGTTATTATATGCAATACTACTTGACTATATTATTCATTTTAAATGTATTTTAATTTGTAGTGTTTTTAATTTTATTGTGTTTTTTATTTATTATGTAATTGACGTGTACATCCATGTATAGAATAAACAATCAATCAACCCTAACATTTTAAAATTGCTTTTCAGAACGAAAAGTTAGCCTATATTTGTTGCGATAAAATTTCTGCACATTTTAGGACAAAACTAAAATTCTTTCAATAATTTATTATAATAATGCGCTGCTCTCTTAAGTTGACTAAGCATATTGGGAATTACTTCAGTAACTTTCTCAAAATATGCTGTGAAATGTTTCATATAACATAATTTTTATCTAAAAAAATCGAAGCAAAAACGAGCAAATTGTATTAATTTTTTGTTTGAAATATATAAAAAAATAACCCCTTTCAATTAATGGCACTACATACAATTCACTCTGTATGTATGTATGTATGTATGTATGTATGTATGTATGTATGCATGTATGTATGTATGTATGTATTTATGTATGTATATATATTGTGTTATTGACGTCAGGCTGTAAACTATCACACTAAATTTAATCAAATATAATATCAATTTTATCAATACAATGATGTTATATTATTACCAGCACTGCTATTTAATTATATTATATATTTAAATTTTAAAGCTTATATGATGTGCTACTAGTGTTTACATTAAACAGAAATTGTAGTTTTGTCTGCCTTTTAAATATTAAAATTATGTATTACGAGGCGGGAGATAGGACCGTGTGACTGACTGTAAATAACCGTAATTTAAAAGTATGGCGTTGTAAGGGAGCTGTGGAGGGGATGAAGACGCTTTACGCACCCCTGCAGCCGGAGGAGTGGTTTTCTAGAATGGCGTCAGTGCACTGCCCTCGAGATTGCGCGGCGCAGAGCAGATTTCATTCATATTCCAGCACCTCCGTCCGTAGTATCACGTGCTCTCCAGATAATCAACAGGTAAGCAGGCGAGCAAGGAACGCCACTTCCTGGAATCGGCGTAAACCATTTTAATTGAGCTCAATTCATGTACATGTCATTCAGATTTTACGCTATAGGCCATATTCCTTCTGCTATCAGAGTCTCGCGTCTCGCGTTTCGCTTTTGTTTACAATCGACGTGTAAACATTAGAGAATCGCGTCATTTTTATAGTCCAGGAATGTGGGATAACAAATTCTCTACGTACAATTCCCTATACGATACTCAGTCTGTTGAAGCAATGTAATAATATTTCGTATAATAATAATAATAATAATAATAATAATAATAATAATAATAACAATAATAATAATAAATATTACGCTAAATGTAAATATAAATTATTAATGTAATTATGTAAATTACCCGTTTGTCGCTGGGAAGTAATTGGCTTGCTCTTTGGTGCAAGGGACACTATATCAAGATTTTGTATCAATTTCTTTTATCGTTTCCATATCGATCTTTTGGAACTTCAAGATATAGTCATTAATGTTTTAAGACATTCCTTGTTAATTGTAAATAACCATCTGTACAGTTCTATATATGAAAAATAAATTATTCATGTCGAGGATAGCTCCTCCCAAAAATAAAATAAAATAAAAATAAAATTTAAATTTAAAATAGAATATTGTTGATCTACAATTAATTTAGGTGCTGTTACCGCTCGGTATCCCTTTTTCAAGGGCAGCTATCCTTTTTGGATTCTTCTCTCTCTAACACATTTTTGTGGTTGCAAAATTATAAAAGCTGACAGTTTTAATGAATCTGGAGACTGGAGAAAGAGATTTAGAATTTTTCTTGCAAAATATTTTAACGAACCTTTCTTAGGACCACTTAAGCTAATATTGTTTATCAAAGAATTATTTATTTGTAGTTTTCTTATCTAGGGCACGTCTTTCACTGCAAACCCAGCATTCTCCAATCTTCTCTTTTTTCGCTTTCCTCTTAGTCACCATATACGATCCATGTATCTTAACCCTAGACTAAAACTTCTATTAGACGGGTATTATTACTAAACATTCGTCTGAAAGAATATTAATACTCACTTCATGTGGATAGAAATATCTCACTAATTAAAATTATAATATATTTATTTAAAATAAGAGCATGTTATTTTAATTCTAACACGTTTGCGTCTCTTACAAGCCCTGCTCCCGTTCACACTACCCTTTTCTTTGAACAGTGCCTCTTGAGTAATGACTACAAACGAATTAGGTAATTCTACGCAAAATTTATGCAAAAATACGAACAAATAATATGATCCAGTTTAAAAGGGCGTGAAGTTTCAGATTTCTGGTTCATACTTAGGATTTTGATTTTATCACCATTTGCTGATAATGTAAAATGTATACACTTCGTTATTACTGAACACTCGTCTGTTAGACGACATTGAATTGATATCTTATTAAGATTTCAGTCATCTTCAACAATCACAGTGACATCCTTTTAATGTAGATTGTTGAAGATACTAAAACTGGCTTACGTCTCGCGCAACCAGAAATACCTTAAATTAGCAATGTTGCCAACCTGAGTAGTCTATCAGGCGAATGATTAGCAATCTAGGGTTAATGTTGTCTATCATCTGATATATTCTTCTACGCCGAACTCTTCTCCCGTTCACCATTCCTTCCAGTGCATCTTTCAGTTTCTTCTTAGACAGTGACCGAGCGAATTTATTTTTCTTTTCCTCATCAGTTTCAGAATTGAGGGGTTTGGGGGAATAACCAGGCAGTTCCAATTCAGTTCCAATTCGAGATGATGAAGAAAAACTTACCGCCAAACAATAAGCATGTACAGAAGAGGCAGGTCCAAAATGTATTATAACTGTGAATGTAATTCTTGGAACTACCTGGTTCTTCGACCAAACGATAGAGCGTATTTTTTTGTCCTCTGTGCATAAATAACTAAAAAATGACAAAAATTGGAGCTGCCTGGTTTTTCCCCCCAAACCCCTCAATTATTCTTTCTTCACCCACTCTTTTTAGTACAACTACATTTCTTATTCTATCTATGTATTTCACACGGTCCAGTCTTCTCCATATCCACATTTCAAATGCTTCTAGTTGTTTTTCTTCACTTACTCGTAATGTCAGTGTTTCTGTCCCATGCAACGTTATCTCAACACAAAGCACTTCAGTAAATAGTCTCTTCCTTACTTATTTTTCCAGAAGTCCACAGAAGATCTCCTTTTTCTACTGACAGCTTTCTTTGCCATTGCTATCCTCCTTTTCACTTCTGGCAGCAGCTCATGTTACTGCCTGGGATGTACTATAACTCGAGTAGTAAAAGTATTATTATTATTATTATTATTATTATTATTATTATTATTATTATTATTATCATATTTTATTACTAATATGTTAACCAGCAGCATTTTGTCAGTAATAAGTTAGCGTAAAAAGACAACCGCAATGATGATCACAATAACAATATCTTTATAAATTACATAAGTTAAATACCATTAGTTACGTCAGTTCATATCCTGTCATATAAAACGTGACTCCTGTATCAGATGCTTCAGTTTTCCTTCAGTATCAGATTGATTGATATTGATCTCAAAGAATCTATAAGCACGAAGTTTCTTAGTTTGGAATTCGATAATACCTTGAACTGGAAAACGCACATGACATATATATTACTACTAAATAAAATTCAGATCTGCCTGTTACGTATTAAGATTATTAAGATCCTTAACCTCTACTGGCGAGATAAACACGCTTAAAATGACATAATTTGCATACTTTCATTCTATTATTAAAATATATGAATTAATATTTTAGATAACTCCTTTGAAGATACATATATTTTCTTTTACAAAAAAAACTAGGTGTGTCTAAAAGATCATCCTGTAAAAACATGATTTTACCTTACTAGTACATTCTTTCCCTGATGAAGGTTAGTGTTAAATCAAGATACATAGGCCTACATTCATAATTGTAATAAAGATACGAATCATATCTCCACCCAAATTCGCTTAGTCTCAACTGTTATAAAAATGAGTTCACTATTTATGCATTACAGTTTTCAGTATCTTAAAGCTTTGAAAGGTCAAGAGAAAAAGTTGAGAACAGAACTAACAAAATTTCTCCATATTCATGTCTTCTACTCAATTGATGAACTGTTCATGCTGTAAATTGAATTGATCTTCGTAGACCAACAGTGTATTAATAATCATGTATTGTATATTTGTACATGATTTTCTACTTGTTACACATCTCAAAGCTACAATGCCATTGTAAGGTCTATGGAATACAATAAATGAAATTAAAAAATAAATCAATACAACAGATGAATATCAGTTCTTGAATTAAAACTGTATCTATTGAAATCTGACCTATACAGTTGTAACATCGTATGTACACACTCATTAGCAGCATTATTTTAAAATCAAGTTGATGTATAGAACTTAATGCATTTACGTATGAAGGTTTCTACCGCCTGTAGCTTGCGCATTTATTGAATTCGTTTTAAATATTTCAGTTTCTCTTCTTATAACTTTAGCATTGTGTTGCAAAATAGAGGTACTGTACCTCAGAATTTCAATAGTAATAATAATAATAATAATAATAATAATAATAATAATAAATCCAGAAAATTCGTACAGAAGTATTTTAAATCCATAAGAAAGCCATTGGAATTATTACAAGAAAGAATAATAAAAATTTGTCTAAAAATCTATTGATTGTCCTACTAAGCTCCTTTATTCGGAATTTAATGTTTTCAAGTTGGAACACATATACATTATTAATTTTATTTCACAATAACAAGAACATTTTCAACACATATTGGCATAATTCTAATAAGAGAAGGAACATATTATTTTATTTCACAGATTCGTAAAGCTGCTGGTATGGAATATGGCTTCAACTATGGTTTAAAACGGTGTAAATAATTTCATTTCTCAATAATCTCAGTATCCTGATTTAGAAAATGTGAGTAGAGCAAAATTTAAATTTAAAATTAAGGAAATTATTTAAAAAATTAGCATAGGATTAGATAATTAATTGCATAAAATCATTTACTTATGCTTATTACTCATAAATTATTTCAATAAGTTGTAATTATTGTACTTATTTTACCATTTATTGTTTGTTATATATATATATATATATATATATATATATATATATATAATTTCTATTTTATTACGTAAATGTATTGTTTATTTTTTCTTCTTTCTGCATCTATAACGCAATTTAGAACCCCCGAACACTAGCGTTGCTCATACGAGGATAAATTAATAAACTTTAATTTATGTTTTAATATTTAATATGTTCATTATTGTTTGTGTAATGTATTTAATATTGTTTTTATTGTCTGTAATACTGCTTGCATTCTACTCTTTGTTTTAATATAATTTTAATATTGCTTGCTGTAAATTAAATACTGTGTAAATTTAATTAATTAATTAAAACATTAAGTACTAAAGAAATTACGACGTTTCTACATTTAAGATATTGTTAGTGAAGTAAAGTTTCCGAGTTCTCGTGTGATTCATAAGCATACGTGAACTAATATTGTTTAAGAATGAATCATACGTTATATCTCCATCCATTACCTTGAAATAGAGAAAGTCGTCAGGAACGCAAACTGTCACACTCAAACAAATCACTACGTATTTTTCTCGTAATCGTTATCGCAGTCGTTCGGTAAGAATCTGTACCAATATAGGAACGTGAATTTGCTTCCAATACTTTCTAATTTTGCCCAGTCAGTTATTTTAAAAGAATTCCGAACTACAGTTTTACATTTCAGTTTCGTTCTTACTAATGCAAACTTCAGTAATATCATAGTCTAGTACATCAGTCACGAAGCTCAATATAATATATGCATCCAATGACAGTTGAACTATAGTTGCTAGCCACTAATATCGCTACTATCGCACAGTCTATTGTTCCTAGCTTGGAGCATTGTATCGCGAGAAATGCAAAAAATCACCTCAAGCTTCGTGACTGTGTACTAGACTGTGGTAATACAAAGCGACTCAGCTGTAGGAAAAGAATGTTATGAGCAGTGTAAGACGTAACATTTTTATTGCGTGACCATAAATGAAGTCACATGGTTATGAAAATTAACATTAACATTTAAACATTTAACATTTTAAAATTCATTTTCAGAACGAAAATGTACATTTGTTTAGATCAAATTTCTGCACACTTATAGAAAAAAACTGAAATTATCTCAATGATTTATTATCATAATAGATTGTTTTCTGAAATTGACTAAGGATATTGGGAATTAATTCAGTAGGTCTCCCAAAATACACTATGAAATATTTCGTATAAAATAATTTTTTTCTTGAAAAAGAAGCAAAAACGAGCAAAATTGTATTAAACTTTTTTGTCTGAAATATCTCAAAGAATAATCCCTAGAAATGAATTATTATATATATATATATATATATATATATATATATATATATATATATGATGATCGTATTCACGTTTTAGGCCTTGTTATGTTCATAGAATTACTGTTTTCATATCTGTTTTCTTCAATTTCCAACGTGATGTACGAGATCTTCATATACTGTATGTAATTCAGAAAACATCAACATACCTGTCTTTCCACATTCTCAGAATACATACTCACTTCTTTCTATGGTTCTATAGCTTTTTTTCCATGCCATAGATATTGAGTCCATTCCGCATATCTTCATCTTTCTGCTTGGCCGATATTCTATATCCTGTTGGCCATGTCAGAAATATTTTCATGCCGCTTCTGATACTCATAAGTAATCCATCTTTGAAGTCCAATTTTACTTCTATATAAAATTAAAGAAAAACTTCCATTTCCTAATTTTAGAATTATTTTCTTGCCAAACCATCTTCCTAGTGATCTAATTGTGGCCACAGAAATAGGCCTACTTGGATCTATTCAACTTCTCCCTCACATACATTTTTGTCATATGTCATTTCACGATGTAGATATTTAAAAATGAAAACCTGTTTCATTATTTTGTCATAATGATTTTTTTTGTCCGAATTGATGGGACTCCTGTCAAAACCATCTCTTTTGTTTACTTTGAGGACATTTTTAGATTATACACAATTTCAGCATTGTTTAATTCGTGAATCTCTTTTTCATTGGGTACAAATAAGACTTTTAGTCCACAATACAATATTGTACCAGCCATAATGAGGATCCACGCTGGGTTCGAAACCTACTTAGGACATGGTGGTTTATCAAATGGTAATATATTCTGTGTTTTCGTAAGCAGAAACCTAGCGTTATGTTGACTTCACATCTTGGTAATACTGCCACTCATCATTTAAAAATATATGATTCTTTCTAGAACTTTAAGCGCTTTAGAAAGAAGAAAATGCATGTGTAACCTCTATGCACTGCAGAAGTTGTTGTTTATTGTTAGTAAAATAACGTGTACAAAAAATACAGTCTTAATTCTTCCCTGAAGGAGTAAAAACTTGTGCTCAGGGAGATATCTAAACACATACTTAACACAAACAAAGATAATTATTTGACACAAATTGGGTCAAGAAAAAAAATTATAGGAATAAATTAACTTTAAAATACAATTTCAATTTTAAAAATTTAACATATACAAATATATATACATATTAAATCAATATGTATTCTTAAAAATTAAATTCCTAACTCTATTTTTTTAATTTCTTATACTAACATTTTTCAAATTTGGATATTTCTCAATTACTTTATTATATAACCTTGGACCAAAGTAGGTACCATGGCTAAGACCTGTGCTTGTGAAACACTTTGGTTCCTCTAGTCGTATAAAATCGGATCTTTTAGTTCCATATTTATGATGATAAAATTTGAATTTATTGCGATTTTTATGTACGAAGTTTAATAAGGCAATATAATTAATTTGTTTTATTTTCAAAACATTAAAATCAGTGAACAAAAGCTCGGATGAAAGGCATATTTTAATTATTCTTTTCTTAATAAGTATTAGTGGAGTGAGATTAGAATTACAAGCATTTCTCCACCCTAAAATTCCATACTAGAGAATGGATTGAAATAAAGCTAAATAAATGAGACGTAAAATATTAACTGGTAAATATGACCGAAGTATAACAAAGATATCAATTGTTTTACGTAATCTATTGCATAAATATGTAATATGTTTATTCCATCGTAAATGTTGATCGATTGTAATGCCTAAATACTTAACTTCTGAGGATTCGATTAATATGGGACATTCACAATTTAAATATATAGTTGAATGCAACACTTTTATACTCAATACTCTTCTGAATTTAAAATGAAGCATTTGGTTCATGATACGTATGTAAAATAAGATATGAAAACTCTACTCTGCAGTAGTCCTAAAAACGAAAACACTACCTCATTAGTTGTTGCCAGATCTTGTTGTTGATTCACTGAATGAGTTATTCATCGCCAAAGTAAATTCCCCTTGAAGAAATTGTATCACCATTCACTTATTTCAACTATGTAACGTCACAGCACTACATACTCTGCGGTAATCCCTCTCCTACTAATTTATGCATTAATTTGTGTGAGATGATGGAAAACCGCAAATATCAGCAACTTTATTTTCGCGGTAGCATAGCAACGTACACAATATATTCCAGAACAGCAACACACAAAGCCCTGTTAAAATGTCCGTCACAGAATTTTGATTGACCCCTTTCGACTCGTACACTGCCTAAAGACGTTTCACTTCAAAACTGCATTTTTCTTCCCTTGAAGTACTACATTAGTGAATTATCTTCCGATCGAATTGCGGCAACATTGCTATCGGCAAGCAACTGTGTAGCGTAAGTAGCAAATCCATTCCCTGTCTCGGTGAAGGTCACGGCTGAACAGAACCCAAGACGACAACTCTAGTAGTAGGCCTAATCTCATGTGTTCGTGTTTATAATTTTAGTTTGAAATGACACACACTGTTGCACAGCGGCTGTTTATATACGATAATAATTATATGTTGACAAATTCCGGCAGGAAAGGTTCCTAAGTGTTAAATATTTCAAATTGTTCAGTGATCCATGGACTTGTGAGTAAAATCCGGGAGACAGGAAATGTTACAGATAAGAAATGCAGAAGACAGCGTAGTGTATTAACTTTTTTGCACGATAGTGTTTTTTGTTGTATTTACAGCTATTGTTGTTAGATCTTGAAAGTTAGAATTCCCACACAGAAACTTGTTGCTAGGGAAACCATTATTCATAATATAAAACTATACTGAAATAGACCCGTTACAGTGCACTTATTGTTACTTAGTTACCATTACAGTGCAGTTTTCCGAAGGCTTTGGAATAATATTGCTCTAAATCAGCGGTGACCAAAACTCGAACTGCAGTGATTACATGCGACAAACAGCCTATGAAGTAAGGAGAAGAAAGGAAAGGTACTTGGAATGAAAACTACAACCAGTGGTGGTTCCTGTACTAACATCTTGATCAATCCCAATAAAAATCTCAAGCTTTGCTGTATCAGTAATGTCACTGCTATCATCAAGAGCCAGTGAATAATATATGATTTTTCTTGCTTCTTTTTTTAATCTTCCTCTTGAATATAATCAGGAATAATATATGATTTTTCTTGCTTCTTTTTTAATCTTCCTCTTGAATATAATCAGGAATTTTCTAAATTCTTCTCTCGATACTTGGTCGAGAAATTCGTAATTTTTCAAAATTAAAAACTTCTCATGGACAAGTTATTTAAGCTATTTTAATCCTTACTCTTTTGAGAAATTCTGTTCTATTAAAAGGCTTTAGAGCACGAGATATTTCAAACCCCGTTAGGTTGCTGACTTCCGTAGATTTATTTACCTCATCTTTCTCTTCCTGGCTATGATTTAAGACATGTCAATTGCTGGCGTTTAACAGTTCGTTGGCACATAATATTGAATCAGTTTTTTACAATATTATTATTAAATGAATAACTAATAAATAGTTACCCTCATCTAAAGATTAAGAAGATTAAAATCGAGACAAAACCTAATAATTTTATCCTTCTAGGTAGAAGATCTAAAAATATCAAGATTCAAGCACGTACAGAAGAATTATAGGAACACATACTTAGTGGTCAGAAATAATAATAATAATAATAATAATAATAATAATAATACATTATTTAGTGTGCAATTAATGTTCCTATATACTCCTAATTGAACCGTTGAGCAAAGTAAACAAATTACATTTTGTCCGACAGAACAACAAAAACGTTTTCCTCATTCTTTACGAAACCACGTCTTATTGCTTGTAGAGAATCAGTTTGTAGAGCGACATGATACCGCCACTGCTTGGCTTCAGTACGTGAATGAAAAAAACAGCAATGTACCCGTTTGAATGCCTGTAATTACACGATGTAATCACGACACCCGCTTTGGTCATCGCTGGTCTAAACTTTCAATGCAAAATACTATATATTGTATTTGCAATTTTAAAAATATGATCGCTGTGCTCGTTTTTCAAACTTTTCCTCGATTTTGTAAAAGTACTTCCCAACCTTGTATCATAATATACTATTACAAGCAAAGGAAAATTATTTATTGATGCTGAAAAGGTTACTCACAACCTTATACAACCTAAAACATAACGTTTTCTAATCGTGTGGTCAACTTAAAGCAACAACACCACTTAGGATAAAATGGGGCACGTGAAAGGTAGACATATCTTGAATTTTTTCCTGAACTGAACCGAAGTCTTCTGAAATTACATCTGGAAATAGTAGGCCTATTGCTGAATACATTAGTATAAATTTTCTTAACTGCTTTCCCATTTGAAACAGAGCAAAAAATAACGAAAGCTCAGTAAATTTGTTAGACGATAAAGAATTTGTAAGTTTTTCTGATAATACATTATAAATGTTGTAGTATTGCTATTTAATCTATTAGTGTAATATTAATGCATGGCCTTCGCTGCTGAATTAACAACAAAATGCCATCGTACTCAATGTGTACAGGTCTTCCACTCACAAATTTTTAACGTCTTCATGACTTCTTCGAAGTTACCTAAATATCGAAGTCTTGGTCTTCCCACAGGCCTGCGTCCATTTGGTAGTTGTTCCAAAACTCTTAATTTTATTTCCTTCTGGGACTCTTACTACAGTTCCTATCCACTCTAGTCCATTAGCTTTGATTTTTTTCAACTTTGTTGGTTTCCCTGTTTACTCTTCGTTTGTCAATCTTCTTCATTCTACACTGACTAGATGAAATACTGCACCAAATGCTTTCCTCGAAGTTTTACATTGAAAGGTTTGCAGTGTCTATTCATCACTTTTCGTAATTATCCATTTTTCAGAAGCATATGTGAGTATAAGATAAATAAGCGACTGTTATGCAGTAAAATTTGAGTTGTATGTTCACTAATTGGAGGAAAATGATTTAAATTGCGCACAACTGAAAACTACGTATAAATAGGGTTTGAATATAAGATAATTTCGAATGACTAGGAACAGTTTAATAGAACGAACATACAGTAAATAGCTGAGAGAATTTACGAATTATTATTTTTTTTATATAATGTTTATTACAAAACACCTCAGTTTCTGTTTCTTTGGGATTTAGCCCAACTTCTTTTATAAACCTAATTTTGTCTTTTAGTAAGCACCTCTTCCTTTTACTGCTCACATGCTTGCTAGACAGATACTGAATGGCCTGAAACTGATTTTCGCGGTACGAGTCCCGTAACCTTGAAATCACCCATATAAAACAACAGCGGTCTTCACTGTCACATGTTTATACAGTATGTTTCCCATATCCTGCAGCTGACCTTGAGAATTTTGGGGAAGTGATTAAAACGTATTCAAAGTCATAAGACAATTCATGTGAAGTTGAATTGAAACTTTATTACATATCAAAGCGAAATAAAAATACATTTTTTTTTTTTACATTTCCTTTATCAATAATTTGATTTACTTCCTGGTCAATTTGTTTTATTATATTTATTTTTTTTTATTTTTAGAATTATTTTGGTTTTAAACCACGCAAAAACTTACATATAAAATAATTTAAAAGCAAATAAATAAGCAAGAATAAAACCTATTAAATAAATTACAAAACAAAAATTGGACTTAAATAAAAAACTAAAGGTAATATACAATAAAAAAGTAAAACCCGAATTTCTCCGTACACCTATAATTCAAACTAAATTTTAAAAAATTACAACTTATCCAAGCGAATTAGGCACAAATCAGTTACGTAAACTTCAGAATTAATTAATATGTAATTAAATGTAATTTTATCAGAATCTCAACATAATTACGTACAAACAAGAACTACATGTAACTGGATTACATATAACCCAGATTCTAGTGTACGAGTAAATGTGCTATATTCCATTTCTTGTAATTAATTTACCTTTCTTATCTTATTTTTATTTTATTCATTAAAGATATCAGCTCAAAGAATTTGAGTGACCACAAGAGTCCTGAATAAAATAAACATGTACAATATAATGTGATTTGAAACATTAAAGAAAAAAGAAAGTTTTTGAAGGCAAATATAAGTGGATTAATTGAAATAGAGATGATGGTGTAATATTTGAAGAGAATCCTTGGTAATATTTATAAGAATAGATAATATTACATAATCAAAAGGAATGTGAAGTTCCTTAAGATAATTCCATGTGAATTTTGTTACAAAACCTCTACTGCCAAAGAGCAAACCAATGTTTAAGAGGGACTTTATACTTTTGAGAAAGATAAGGCAGAAAAGGTTCATATATTGACTTCTTCTCAATATCAATACCTCGGACTAGGTTAAATGTCTACTTTTTCTGTAGGGATAAACTAAAACTAGTTGAATATCTTTACATTTTATAAATAATATGAATGTTTGAAAGGGTTTTATGCTGCCTAAAAGTGCCTATTTTGTCCATCGAGACCTATTTTTAAGGTTTCAGAGCCTGAAATTGCCTATTTCTATTTGTTACGTATATATTTTTTAATTTTCATGTAGCAGTGAAAGAAAAAGTTTTGAATGTCATGGGATGGGTTTAGTTCAAATATTCAGTAGCAGTTTGGTTGTAAGAATGAAGAAATTCCTGGACGGTGTCTAGTTTTGTTGAGCACTTGAGCAGACAGTAGGAATGTGATGATTCGGGAGGATGTAGTTCTCACTAAAGAAATCAGCACGGCAAATATTGCTAGATTTAAATATGCATCCATTGCTTCGGTATCATTGCGAAGAATTTTTTTCGTTTATAAAATGGTTCTGTCTTAGAAAAGACAAAGTTTCAGAATAGAAAATTTAGAGAAAAACGTTATGTATTGCAATGCCAATTACAAATAATGCGTTAATTGTAAATTAATTGATAAATTAATTAATTAAATTGAAATATGAGCACTTATACATTAGCAGCATTAGAGCAATGAAGCCAATGAATTCATTAAAAATTACGTGCCGGTATTCATAATTTCAGACTTAACAAAAATAAAGTTGCCGCCCTCACATAAGCCCGTCATCGACCTTTATCCTGTGCAAGATTATTCCAGTCATTATCATCATATCCCACCTCCCTCAAATCCATTTTAATATTATCCTCTTATCTACGTCTCGGTCTCCCCAAAGGTCTTTTTCCCTCCGGCCTCCCAACTAGCACTCTATATGTATTTCTAGATTCGCCCATACGTGTACTACATGCCCTGCCCATCTCAAACGTCTGGATTTAATGTTCCTAATTATGTCGAGTGAAGAATACAATGCGTGCAGTTCTGCCTTGTGTAACTTTCTCCATTCTCCTGTAACTTCATCCCTCTTAGCCCCAAATATTTTCCTAAGAACCTTATTCTCTAACACCCTTAATCTGCAGAACAACCGGTAATATAACTGTTTTATAAATTCTAACTTTCAGATTTTTTGACAGCAGACTAGATGACAAAAGATTCTCAACCGAATAACAGGCATTTACCATATCTAATCTCCGTTTAATTTCCTCCCGAGAGTCATTTATTTTTGTTACTCTTGCTCTAAGATATTTGAATTGCTCCACTTCTTCGAAGGATAAGTCTCCAGTTTTTATATTTCCATTTCGTACAATATTCTGGTCATGAGACATAATCATATATTTTGTCTTTTCGGGATTTACTTCCAAACCTATCTCTTTACTTGCTTCAAGTAAAATTTCTGTGTTTTCCTTAACCTCTAGAAATTATATTTTAGCTGCTTGAAATTGTATTTTTAGGTGTCTAAATCTATGTTTTAGTGTCCATTTTGATAAATTCAGGGCCTATTTTAGGTGCCTAAACGTTAGTTTTTAAATGCCTAAAAATCCGAAGTCTAATCATAACACAATTGAAATTATTTAAGATGGTATAACGTTTACATATTTATATATTTATTTTTCCCGTTTATTAGCCTATCTACCTATCCTTTTTTATACATCTCCCGAACTGCGTAACTGTGTAATATGTCTATATATTTCCTCGTAGTCATTCAGTAGCACTGATCACGTTTTCTGACGTCCGGTCAACTAGGCACAACGTAGGAAATCACTGAAGTATTGGTGGTACGTGTGGATGTTTTATAATACATATTTTGCTTATTACCAGACGTTAACACAAGACAGTGCAAGAGGGATCTGATGCAGCCCCTTCCCTGTTCCGGCTGCCCTCACTCTCGTGTCTATCACGACCGTCCCCCGCACGTGCAGTTCCCAATTTTTAAATCCTCTGACTGCAGCTCAGCTGGTGGAAACCATTCGCTATTGGCTGGGAGGCCGTGGGTTCGGTTCTAGTTGTGGGCAACACTTCCAGCGTGAGTCATAGTCGCACAATTACAACCCCCTGGATACTGAGGGACTTTTCCCTGGGGATGAAACGGTCGTAATGCTAACGATTCTACTCAACATCCAAGGGGTAATATTTCAGGTTGTTATAGTTATGATATACACCCTCTGAACCCGTGAACCCTTCTCCCATTGTCTGTTGCCTGAACTTTAATTATATGTAACTTATTTAGAAATAAGACTTGCTTGAGTTTTGGCATGGCCGTTCGTTATGGGAGCTAAAGTTGATTATTCGTCTGTCTTTTAATATGTGTGTGTGCATTTGTCTGCTGCCCTTGTCGTCAATTTAAAATTGTGGGAAATCGTATTAAATTAAATACGCAAAATGGCAGTTTTTGAGAGCCTAGGCAAGCAAATTATTTATTGACATTTTTATTTTGCCTAGCCGTGTAATAATATCTTACAATACTAAGTGAGAACGAACACATTTTATACAACCAGATTTAAACTCTTTCCCTTTCAAGCAGAACAACTAGCGTTACGAGGAACGACAAAATGGTGCATTTAATTTGGATATAGCGCTTGTATGCATAGTTCTATCTAAGTTACTGTATTAGCAGTTAATGATAAATAGAACTCAGTCCTATAGCTTCTAGAAGAAGAACTCCAGTAATGAAAAGTGTTGCCATATCTGCATTGCTTAGGTTAATGTTACTGTAGGTGTGTTAATTTCATCTATTAGATATAATAATCGTAAGGATGGTACTGCAATAAAAACTAGAATTACTGCTGGGGCAATTGTTCATGCTAATTAAATTATTTGACCTTCCAATAAGAATCGATTAATATATTTATTGGAAACTATTGCACACATTGGGATAGTTGGTAATGAGAGGGCTCAAGAATGGATAAAAAGCGTTGCCTTATACCTCGTGTTCTCTAGCTTACTATATCAAAAAGGTAATTAAAGATGCATTATTCGAGAATTGAATCAAGATTTCGTCCACAGTGACAAGGAAACTATTAACAAAAGAAAGAAATATAGCCTACTTCTCGACTGTTTATGACCAAGGCACATTAAAGCAAATTATACGAAGTTTTGTATTCATCCAATTTTTAATCGGGCACAAAAAATTTGAAGAATGTCTACATTGATTTCATAAAGATAGGGAATGCAACATGTACCTGTGGGGAAGAAACTAAAAGTTTTAAACATAGATTCTTGCAATCACTATAAGTGCGAAATGTGCTCAAATGCTTCATAATAAATAATGTTATATTTAAAAGCATGTTAAGTATATTATTGTACTTTTACAATCCGCGATAAAATGCGAAATTGAGTACAAAATGTGAAATGTATGTTCTGCTAAATAAGAGCAAAATTAAATGAGATACTTTTGTCTCTTTGTAAAAATAAAAAACAGGACTTATCTTTGGCTCCACCACATAGATGTTATTAGATTTTTTTTTTCAGTTGATCATTCCTGCATGTTACAGAAAGGCGAAACATATTAAAGTAGACCAACGTAGAAATTTGTTCTACGTTCAAATTACAATGAGTGTCTTTAAATGAAATAAAACGATTCCTTGACACGAATACCGATTTTAAAGGCATACCGACCTTTCTGTGTTAGCAGGTCCATATCTCTCGGCATGTGTCAATGTTCAAAATTTAGCTATAATTTTATATATTCCTTTACTTATTTATTATTTTCAAGAATATTATTCGAAAAATCTAGAAAATGCACATGTTAACACATTGATGGCATTGAATTTCTACCATCAAGCTTTCCACAAAAGAAAGTTCCATCCCAAAACTCTACGGAATGCATAATTGTAATATTAAAAGTGTTATAAAATGCTAAATTTGATTTCTAAAATGCTCAATTTTTAATTTTTAGTTCCTAAAATCTGCCATTCGTAGAGACATATTGTATTTATTAACTATCGTCAGTCTTATAAATATTATGTATTTCTTAAACAAAATATTTTCAGAACTGTGTAATATTTCATTATATTCCTATCTAGAACCTATTATTATTATTTGTACTGCTACTACTTAAACATGATTTAAATTAACAGAACATATTGTATTAAAGACCTTAGAGTATTCTTCGACAATAATCTTTATTTTCACAACCATGTAGATTACATATACAATCATGCAATTAGAATGTTAGGACTAATACGATCTATGACTCAGTCTTTCTTTACCCCCGATTCACTTATAGGCCTACCTTTCTTTATATTAGTGAGATAGAAACTCTAATATGCATCTCTGTTAGCCTGGAATTCTGGAACTGATCCAGCTAAATTGGAAAGTGTGTAACGAAAAATCCACTTCGTTATGTTAGATTTCTGTTTAGTGACTGCAGGAACAGTTCTGAGAAAAATTGGTGGTTATTGTAAATGCCAAACATCGTTAGCTTTCGTGTTTCTATGATAGTTATGAGAACTAACAAACTTTTCTACAATAGAAATTTTGAATTTCTTTCCATTTTGTCCAGATACATTAAAACTACCAACTTTTATAGCAGTGAATTTGATCCATTTAATCTATAGGCCTACACAGGGCCGGGTTTTTGTTACTACGATAAACACGAGATGGGACTGAGAGATGAACCAAGAACTATATAGGCCTACAGCTTTTATCATATATGTGACTATTTTATGATAGTAGGCCCTAAATTTGTCGCGAAATTTTAGCGAGAATTGGCTGGTTTTCGCGAAAAATCTTCTTTTCTGCAATAAAAACGATAAATGGACATTTCCTTTTAAATTATTTTAAAGAAATATAATATATACATCAGTTTTTGAAGATGTCACCTGCAAAAGAATAGGGAGCCAAATTATATGTGAATTCAATTATTCTTTTTAATGGCCTTCGATCCCGTGAGCTAGTGAGAACTGGCATGCTCACCACAGCTGCATAACTGCTAATATGAGGAGAGATATTCAAACCGTGCTTTTTCATTGAGATTAGAATATTCAGGAGACCAAAAAAAATTCTTCTACAGACCCAGAAAGAAAATTTGAGCCACCTGAATTTTAAAAATTGCAGCACTTACTGAGCATGCACAGTATGTTATAAGTTATCGCTGAAACTTGAAAAATTCAGGTGGCCCAAATTTTTTTCTGGGTCTGTACAATCGTGACAAACATTTTCTTCGTTGTTGTTGTTGTTGTTGTTGTTGTTGTTGTTGTAATTTCCTTGGCAAAATAAAACGTTAAGAATAAGCTATTCAAATCCTGAGATAATAGTGTTTATAATATTTAAAATTTAAATTTGGAGAAAGCACCTTTTGGTTGAAATTCTTGAAGTGATCACGTTTTGATTAAAATCACTTTGGAGAAAATAGCTTTCGAATGTAGTAGTAGTATTTAGTAGTATTTATTTATTTAACCTGGTAGAGGTAAGGCCGTCAGGACTTCTCTGCCCCTCTACCAGGAGATTACAACTATAATATGAAGAATAAAATTACAATTAGTATTAAATTTACAATTACAATTACAATAAAAATCAAAGTACGAAAAGATTACCTGACTAATGAAAGCTAGATAATTTGTCATAGAAAAAAAGCTGAGAGAAGTCAGTTGATTATCCAACAAATTTGATTCATTCCGATTTTAATGTATTCCAAATTTAACAAATACATAAATATACATTATTATATACAATATATCCAGATTATCATAAAAATCATCAAAAGTGTATAGGAGTGCATATTTATTCTGTTACAAGAAATTTGAAGTGTCATTTAGCTCAATATAAATGTTACACAAACACCTGACTAAATCACAGCCAGAGTTACGGGCCAAGGTTTACAACTCCATATTCATAATAAATCCAATCCTAGGTAATTTTAATTTGATAAATTTGAGAATAGAACTATGCGAATTGTTTACTATTCATGTCACCCTTTGTTTCTTCTTTTTTCTTAATATCGAAAAAACTTATATTCTGTTCGTGATTTGATTATTTTTAATCTTAGTAATTCATATTCTATAATTATTGTATTAAATGTTGTAATTTTATTGAATTTTCGTTACGGTACTTTGTATTTTAGTACAAAAATATTATTTCTTCATTCTTTAATACACTCTTTTAACACTTATATAGTCACTGATGAATTATGAAGTTACTTACTTACAAATGGCTTTTAAGGAACCCGGAGGTTCATTGCCGTCCACACATAAGCCCGCCATCGGTCCCTATCCGTGCAAGATTAATCCAGTCTCTATCATCACATCCCACCTCCCTCAAACCATTTTAATATTATCCTCCCATCTACGTCTCGGCCTCCCCAAAGGTCTTTTTCCCTCCGGTCTCCCAACTAACACCCTATGTGCATTTCTGGATTCGCCCATACGTGCCACATGCCCTGCCCATCTCAAACGTCTGGATTTAATGTTCCTAATTATGTCAGATGAAGAATACAATTCGAGCAGTTCTGCGTTGTGTAACTTTCTCCATTCTCCTGTAACTTCATCCCTCTTAGCCCCAAATATTTTCTTAAGAACCTTATTCTCAAACACACTTAATTTCTGTTCCTCTCTCAACGTGTGAGTCCACGTTTCACAACCTTACAGAACAACCGGTAATATAACTGTTTTATAAATCCTGACTTTCAGTTTTTTTGACAGCATACTAGATGAGAAAAGCTTCTCAACCTAACAATAAGAGGCATTTTCCATATTTATTCTGCGTTTATGAAGTTATTTAAATAAAATAAATGACAACTTCACTGCATTATTTAAATTATGGTGTTACTTTACCTGATTGACTAGTTTCGATGTTATAACCACCATCCTCTGAATTCTAGTGAGTTCCCGCGCTAACAGAAAACCAGAAGATAGCACTGAAACTCGTTAGCAATTCAGAAGATGATAGATACAACATCGCAACTAGTCAATCAGGTAAAATAACACCATAATTTAAATAACACAGTGAAGTTATCATTTCTTTCATTTAAATAACTTAATACTCAATTAGTAATTGTTATTCATAGGAACTGTTCTCAAATACGAGCAATAAAGCACAATCTATACTAATAATCAGGGAACGGATTTATATGGACTAAAAATATATGAAATATGTAAATATATATGTAGTTATTTTTACCAAAATATGGAATTAAATATGGATTTTTACCAAAATATGGAATTAAATATGGACTTAAAATTATAAAAAAATGACTATGTACGTTAAATATTGGTACATTTTAATCAAACTAAACAAAAAATATAATGGACGTACCTTATCTTCCAATGTAGTTTCAACAAAACACAATTTTTATTGTCTGTTACCATAACAATAGGTTACAAACATTTCTTTCAAGTGCTGAAAAGTGAATCTTCTTCTATTGTCTCTGAGGATAGATTTATACTGACTAAAAGAGCGTTCGACGTCACAAGAAGTAACTGGTACATAATTCAATTTCACAATGTCTGCTGGGGATAAGTCCAAGTTAATCTTCACTGTTGATTCACCACTCATCACAGCAACAACCTTTTGTAGTTCTTCATATCCAGGGTTTTTTGAAAGTACAGTGTCCACCTTAGCTCTTACTGCATCTGCAACTTTACCTCTACCACGATTCAGTTGTTCCACAGTACTATTTATAATTTCAAAACTTTCAGATAGTGAAAGGTGCCTATTTTGGAGACTTTTGAGCGTTTTTATGATGCATGAAAATGTATGCTGAATGTGAGCTAAGTCATTCTTCACACTTATGTCACAGGTAACTGTTTTCGCAGTATCAATTGAGACTGCATCTTCAGAGTCCAATGCAAGGAGAACATTGTTAATAGAGTCTATATGTTCGGCATAATATTCAACTGCTTCTAGCCATGTACCCCATCTAGTTAAAATTGGCTTTGGTGGCAATGGAATTTCAGGGTACATTTCTTTCAACACGTTAACTCTACTGGGAGCTTTGAGAAATACTTTTTTCACTGATGAAATCAACAAATCTACTTTAGGGAAATTGTCTCTGACCACTTCTGCCACACGATGAAATGCATGCGCCACACAAGTAAAATGAGTCAATTTAGGATATACAACAGATAATGCTTGTCCAGCTTTGACCATATAAGGGGCAGCATCGCTAATAAAGAATAACACATTATCGTACATAATACCCTTTGGCCACAGGATACCCATAGCTTCGTTGAACAGTTTAACTATAGTTTTGTTATTGCACTTTTCTAGAACATCACAATGTAAAAGAATTCGTTCAGAATATTGTTCACTTAACAAACCGATAACTACATTACCAACAAGTCTACCTTCTTTGTCGGGAGTCTCATCAATGGAAACCCAAATTGAACTATCTTTAATTTCATCTCTTATCTTCTGTATTGTCTCATCGTAGATGGATGGAGCATACGTCTTCCTAAGTGTTGACTCATCCGGGATTGTATGTTGAGTATATTTTTCAAGGAATTCCCTGAAGACCTTATTCTTTAGTTTGTAGAGAGGAATATCAGCAGAGATGAGAGAACGGCACAGGTCGATGTTAAACTCAGATCTTACATTCGATGTTGTTGGTTGTGTTAAAAACAATTGTCTCTGCTTGGAATTTAGTTGTTTGTTGGCCTGATGTTTACTAGTTGTAATGTGTTGTTGCACCAGGAACTTTTGTGTAGATGATACTGCACACTGACACAAATTACAAAATAATATTTTATTGTCAGTTGATAAACCATCTTCTTTAAATTCTGAAATGTAACTTGTTAGTTTTGATTTTAAATTGACTGAATGACGTACTTTTGGCATATTTACCGTCTTTATAGTATGATTTACAAAACTGAACCTATGTGTACTCTGACTGGCATTTAACTGTTGAGCTGCACAACTGAAGTCTGTTAAAAATTTTAAATTAAATTAATACAGTTTTGTAACTTACTTTCCCATTGTTGATAGGACTGCTAATTTTAAAATAACTCTGATGTTAAAGGGATTACTGAACATGTGTTTAAATCTCTATTGTTGAAATGTATTTTTAAAAGTTAATGGAATTTTGTTGTGTTTTATTGTTAAACCTAATATAATATGGACTGTTTTATATGAAATATGGAAAATATATGGAAATTAACGAAAATATGTACTAAACTCTAAAATATGGAAAAATATGGAAAATAAAAGTAGGATTTTTCAACCCTACACATTGTGAAACATAAAGATAATGCAAAATATAAATTATATTAGCTTTATAAGTAAATATGTATTTACATATAAATCCTTTCCCTGCTAATAATAAATCTGTAGCCGAAATTTTTTTGGTAATTTTCGATTTTCCAAAAATAATTGCTCCTGACATATATAATTAACCACCCTGAAACCGAAAATCGCTTTTTTGAAATTTTTGTTTGTATGTCTGTCTGTCTGGATGTTTGTTACCTTTTCACGCGATAATGGCTGAACCAATTTATATGAAAATTGGAATATAAATTAAGTTCGTCGTAACTTAGAATTTGGGCTATATGGCATTCAAAATATTTTATTTAAAAGGGGGGCTTATAAGGGGGCTCGAATTAAATAAATCAAAATATCTCCCTTATTATTAATTTTCATGAAAAATGTTACATAACAAAAGTTTCTTTAAAAATAATTTCCGATAAGTTTTATTCTATGCAAAAGTTTGATAGAACTGATATTTAATGAGATAAATGAGTTTTAAAATTACAATAACTACGCCATCTAAGGCGGTGTAATGAAATAAAAAACAAATGACTTCATCTATAAGGGGCCTTGGACAACAACAATCGAAAGCTATGAAACATAGCCTACAGAGAATGTTTCTGTGTTTATATGAAGTAATATCGGAAGCTAAATTAACCGATTTGTATAATTAATTATTAATTCACCGTTGGAAAGTGTAGTTTCTCTAGATGGACATAATGCTATAATGTTATTACAGTAACTTCTGAGTGAATCGAGGACAGGTAAGATTAAAATAGCTTCTTATGCACAGAAAACTTGATAGGCTATTCTGTACATTCGTTTCCTGTATTTCCTAAAATAATGTTTATGTCTCTGGATCAAAGTGATCGAATTTTAATTTTTTTAAATACAATTTAAATTAAGTAACATACTAAACGATTTATTCTTCTATCAAACACGAATGTTTCCTGGAACAAATGTCCTATTATAATTATGTAATTACTTTATGTTTATTTCTAACGGGTGCAGCGGAGCGCACGGGTACGGCTAGTATACTAACAAAAGTTAATAGAATGAAATAAATAATACTCTTTTTAACTTTCATGAAAACTTTTTAAATTGAGGGTTACGATCTTTTGCATGAACACCGTCGAACTTTGCGTTGATCCCATAAGAGGAAAGTCCCACTGTGTATAATGACGTATTGCTTGGAAAGCTACTGTAAACAGGATATAGAAAACAAAATCGCACGCTAACTTAAGATGTGTTGCTTGTTTTGTGTGTATCACCCCCTCCCGATCCTGGCGACGTAAACGTGGCCCCCACCCCATCTCTTCTCGACACGTGGTGTCTGGTGCCCTGGAAAAGTTTCAGCTTTTTTAACCCAGAAACTGGACCACATGTTCATGGTGGTCGCATCCGTTGGAAGTAAAGTGTACGGCGCTTTTCCATTGTCATATCGATTTTTATTCAAGAGGTATGCAGTTTGATTCCCTATCGGAACCGGTTCACCGTCTGGTTGGTTCGCAGTGGCTGTGGACGTCTGGCGGAAGAAAATTGTCTTCATCACGTCAGTTTGTAGCTCGACGATGGAATCAGACAATTGACGTGTTTTCACCTGAGGGACCACTGTTCAATCCTCGGCACATTTTGTTACATTTATGTAGGGTTTAAAACACAGTCGCATCTGTAGCATTTTGCTTTCTAAAGATTAGACAAACTTTCAATCTAATGTGCGAAAATGCAACAACGGTATTGGACTTAAGAAAACTTGAGAAACGAAGATGATTATGGAAAAAATGAAATCAGAGGTGTGTATGAACTAATTAATTTTGGAAAATCTAAATTTAAATGAAATGTTGATGGAATGGTCAATGTTTAAGGAAGTATTGACCAAGAATGGATTTCAAAATTCAAATACATTAAGAAGTTAAGTGAACAATATTTAATTGATATAGTTATTTCATTGCATACTGTAGATAGTGAGTCCGGAATTTAGGTAGTTGCAATGAATCTCGTAAAAACTGAAATTAGAAACCGCCTTTCAGTGAAAACAGTACTCTGTTTACGATAAATCTTGAAGTTTCTACTCGTAAAGAAATTGATTTAAATTTTTTTACATTTCTTGTAGTAAATAAATTACAGATAGACTATATTTATTACAAAATTACATATGAAGTACATTAAAAATTAATTAAAACTATAATATATTAAACAATACTGAACAAAGGCCTATTAAATATTAAAACATCTAATTAAATTAAATGAATTTACCCCGGTATAAGCAACGCTTGTGTTCGGGGTTCAAAATTGCATTACAGGTAGGTAGAAAGAAGGAAAAATGAACAACAAATTTAAGTAATGAAAGGAAAATATCATAGATTACAAACAATATATGATAAAATAAATAATTACAATTTAGATAGTTTATAATTAGTATTAATAAATAAATAAGATTAATATATAACAATTAATTATCTACTCCTATGTTAATTTTTCTTATTTCTTCAATTTTGTATTTAAATTTCATCGTACTTATATTTTCTAAGTTAGGGACTGAGAAATTAAATTAAGTGTTTTAATTAATTAAGTTAATAATGTACTTTCAATGTTTGGAGTGCTCATAAAAATAGACGTATTTTACGCGGTGTAAAATCAGCAGTAATTGATTCTAAACATAGGCCTAATGATTCACAAACGATTGAGAAAACACGGGAATCTTGCTTGAAGCAAGTAAAGCGATAGGTTTGGAAGTAAATCCCGAAAAGACAAAGTAGCCTACAGTATATTATTATGTCTCGTGACCAGAATATTGTACAAAATGGAAACATAAAAATTGGAAATTTATCCTTCGAAGAGGTTGAAAAATTCATATATCTTGGAGCAACAGTAACAAATATAAATGACACTCAGGAGGAAATTAAACACAGAATAAATATGGAAAAGCCTGTTATTATTCGATTGAGAAGCTTTTGTCATTCAGTCTGCTGTCAAAAAATCTGAAAGTTAGAATTTATAAAACAATTATATTACCTGTTGTTCTGTACGGTTGTGAAACTTGGACTCTCACTTTGAGAGAGGAACAGAGATTAAGGGAGTTTTAGAATAAGGTTCTTAGGAAAATATTTGGGGCTAAGAGGGATGAAGTTAAAGGAGAATGGAGAAAGTTACACAACGCAGAACTGCACGCATTGTATTCTTCACCTGAAGAGAGATGAAGTTACAGTAGAATGGAGAAAGTTACACAACGTAGAACTGCACGCATTGTATTCTTCACCTGAAGAGAGATGAAGTTACAGTAGAATGGAGAAAGTTACACAACGTAGAACTGCACGCATTGTATTCTTCACCTGAAGAGAGATGAAGTTACAGTAGAATGGAGAAAGTTACACAACGTAGAACTGCACGCATTGTATTCTTCACCTGAAGAGAGATGAAGTTACAGTAGAATGGAGAAAGTTACACAACGTAGAACTGCACGCATTGTATTCTTCACCTGACATAATTAGGAACATTAAATCCAGACGTTTGAGATGGGCAGGGCATGTAGCACGTATGGGCGAATCCAGAAATGCATATAGAGTGTTAGAGGGAAAAGGACCTTTGGGAAGGCCGAGACGTAGATGGAAGGATAATATTAAAATGGATTTGAGGGAGGTAGGACATGGTAGGGACTGGATTAATCTTGCAGAGGATAGGGACCGAAGACGGGCCTATGTGAGGGCGGCAATGAACCTTCGGGTTCCTTAAAAACCATTTGTAAGTAAGTGAGTACCTAGATTATGGTAAGATAGATTGAAAGTAATAAAGCCCTAAGAAGCAAATTACAGAAATCGTAATCCGCAGATACTGCATATGAACAAATTCTTACAATGGCTTAAGACAGTTTCTCATAATTTTTAGTTCCGCAATACTCTTCCGAAATATAATAAAATAAAATTAATACTTCGCGTTTTTCCTGCAAAAACTTAACAATATGGACCAAGAAGACACTATTATTGAATCTTTGTTAGAGAGCATTGTGAATTGCTAGCGAGTTTCAGTGCTATCTTCTGGTTTCCTGTTAGCGCGGGAACTCACTAGAATTCAGAGGATGGTGAATATAACATCGAAACTAGTCAATCAGACAAAGTAACACCATAATTTAAATAACACAGTGAAGTTGTCATTTATTTCATTTAAATAACTTCATAATTCATCAGTGATTATATAAGTGTTAAGAGTGTTAACTTATCCTGAAATGATGTAAGCGACATGAAATAAAATATTAGGTCATCTCAAAATATTTTTATATAAACATTCCTTCAACTCCTTTGCCTTTTGAGTTGCTGGGCAACAAACGATTAGTTTGTATGTTTTTGGTATTGTTTTTCAGAAGCATTTAACTCTACATCTATTTGCGGTAGCCTATATAGTACCTATAATCTTCAGTTTCTCAATGGAAATGTGCGACGACACAATCGAAATTTGAGTGCTTCTGCGTTTCTTTTGGAAAAAGCATGAGTGCAAAATCAGCAGCTGAAGAAATATTTGAAGTGGAAGGCAAATTAATAATCAGTAGTAGGACGGCACCATAGTGGTTTAAACGATTTAATAATGGAGACTGAAGTCTTGAAGATAAACCTCGCTTAAAAAGACCAGGTCACCAGTAGCAGCGAGTTGTCAGTATTTCTTGGTGTTTCTTTGTCTATAGGCTTTCGACACCCCGACCAAATTTGGGATTGCGTCTACGGCAACGATTAGATGAGTACGAACTGACTGAACCACAGTTATAGAGAAAAAAATTGAGACGATTTAATAATGTCTAGTAAAAGTGAATGTTTATTTTAATTCGGGGGAAAAAAAACGGAAGGGCAAGTTAGGCCTACTTTAAGTCAAATCAAGTTTCCTCGTGTGGTTTTGTGTTACATAGGCCAACTATAATGTGATAAATGAAACGGCATTGTTTCTCACAGAAATTATTTGTTTTCTACAGAATTATTATTTTTGTTTCGTTGCGAATTCAGCTTAACTTTTTACAGCTTCCGACACAGAAGGCACAATTCATTTTTCTTAAAGGATTTGCGTTTATTTTATATATCCATGATCTTGATGTTATTCTAGGCCGAATATTCACAGAAGCAATTACTTGTATTACTTCAACCGTGAGATTTCATAGCATTAACCTACTGGTTATTCAACTAGAAAGGAATAAACTCAGAACGTCATTGTGAATCACTAATATCTTATAATATCCATACCACATTGTGTAAGTACTGATTTTAGGAAATATAAATATGATGTTAGAAATGATTGCAGAATTGTTTAATATAGATGACTCGCTAGATAAGTGTAGCTAGATATGCCACATTTTAGGTTTATGTACAATGCCTTTCGTGTATGTGACAGGGATGCTTTTTAAACGGATGAAGTAGTTCATACCATATTTGTAGAATATTATTCTATAGCAGGCTTGTTCACCGCGGGCACTTCTAGCGTTTAAA
Organism: Periplaneta americana; assembly: GCF_040183065.1. NCBI lineage: Eukaryota > Metazoa > Arthropoda > Insecta > Blattodea > Blattidae > Periplaneta > Periplaneta americana. The sequence goes on along the minus strand of NC_091122.1, from coordinate 130,287,744 downwards.
CAGGCTGCAACAGTGACGTAGAATATCTTTTAAGCGTGCGCCTGCATGCAATTCTACGTCACTATTGCACCTCGTTTAAAGGTTAGAATTGCCCGCGCTGAACATGCCTTTTCTAGAAGTATCATAGCAGTATTATCACTGTATTGCGCTGTATCTTATCTTTTAGGGTTAGATGGATTTATAACTTTAAATATACATTCTATTGAAAGTTCAGTTGACGATTTCATGAGCCCTTCAGTTCATCACTAGACATCGGATGTTTAGGAAAATGCCTATTTTATTTGAATATTCACATTTAAAGGCTTTTAGTAGATGTGCACGAATTATGAGAAATGAAGCATTCTGATCTTGCCCTTTTTTTTGCCTTTTTTGCTTTAATATGTACTTTTTTGCCGTTATTTTATTTATTTATTTATTTATTTATTTATTTATTTATTTATTTATTTATTTATTTATTTATTTGTGGCCGGGTAGCTCAGTTGGTAGAGCAGCTGGCTGCGGATTGGAAGGTCCGGGGTTCGATCCCAGGTGGTTGACAGGATTTTTTCTCGTTGCCAAACTTTCAGAACGGCCCCGAGGTTCACTCAGCCTCCTATAAAATTGAGTACCGGGTCTTTCCCGGGGGTAAAAGGCGGCCAGAGCGTGGTGCCGACCACATCACCTCATTCTAGTGCCGAGGTCATGGAAAGCATGGGGCTCTACCTCCATGCCCACCAAGTGCCTTCATGGCATGTTACGGGGATACCTTTACCTTTTTTACCTTTTTATTTATTTATTTATTTATTTATTTATTTATTTATTTATTTATTTGCTTTTATATGTACTTTTTTGCCTTTTTCTTTATATAACTACTCATTCAACAATACTGCATTTATTTTTGCGTTGGAAACTAAGGAAATTGCAGTTCTTATAGTAGCCATAGATATGAGACACAGTATTGCAATGCAGCATTGTAGTTTAGCTTCATTATTATTATTATTATTATTATTATTATTATTATTATTATTATTATTATTGGGCGGCCGGGTAGCTCAGTTGGTAGAGCAGCTGGCTACGGACTGGAAGGTCCGGGGTTCGATCCCAGGTGGTGACAGGATTTTTTCTCGTTGCCAAACTTTCAGAACGGCCCCAAGGTTCACTCAGCCTTCTATAAAATTGAGTACCGGGTCTTTCCCGGGGGTAAAAGGCGGTCAGAGCGTGGTGCCGACCACACCACCTCATTCTAGTGCCGAGGTCATGGAAAGCATGGGGCTCTACCTCCATGCCCCCCAAGTGCCTTCATGGCATGTTACGGGGATACCTTTACCTTTATTATTATTATTATTATTATTATTATTATTATTATTATTATTATTATTCCGGAATCGACCTTGTTCTTCTGACTCCAGCACTGTGTTGAGAACACGAAGTACGCAGTCAGTCTAGGATTGTCTTTGTGAGGGTACTGTTATATGGTGAAAAATGCCAAAATTGAAAACATCGAACGATACTTTATATCGTCAGTGGAAAGCAGAATTTCCTGCTTTCACTACTAACGGAACGATTATTAAGTAGCCAGGATGGCACTGTTTAAGTGTGCTCCAGTCACATCAGTATACGTTGAGAGATCTTTTTCAGCATATAAACTGATTTTGTTCAATAAACGTGACAGAAGTTTGTGTGTTAATCATGAAAAGTTGCTTGTTGTTTATTGTAACTCAAATTACGGACGTGAAGTTACGGATTCATAAGTACAAGTGAAACAAGTCCACAGAACAGAAACAGAAAAACTACTTTTCCAGCGCTCATTGTTAAGTTACTTATGGTCTTATGGATGTTTACTTTATTAATTATTATGAGTGATTCAATATAATTTCAATGCCTTTTACTGGTCTATTTTTGTTGTTTTTAGAGTGTTTTAGGCGCCTAAAATACCATTTTTAGTGCCTTAATTTCCGATGTCTAATCATCACTGTATTGCGCTTTATCTTATCATTTAGGGTTAGATGGATTTATAACTTTAAATATACTTTCCATTGAAACTTCGGTTGACGATTTCATGAGCTCATCAGTTCATCACATAGTCAAGTGTATAGTATGTGTTTCGCTACTCGTAGGATTTAATATATATATATATATATTCCAATTTACGCAAAACGTTCAGGGGAAAGTGATGGGAGCGTTCCCAAGACGTCAAAACCTAAGTATTTATTTTTTTTAAAATAATAGTAATAATTAGGACTAGGAAGTTTATGCCCTAAAAACCTACTAAATATGCATGCGAGTATGCCTTTAAAACATTAAAATATGCCAATAAATATGTATGCACTAATAAAATTCGATATTTCTTGATATCCTAATTAATAATAATAATAATAATAATAATAATAATAATAATAATAATAAGCAGTAAATGTAATAACATTATAGGTCAAAATAAATGGGATTAACTTACATGTGTTACAGCGGCACACTACTGTGCCGTGAGATTCGCTAGGTGTGCTGCGAAACTTTCAATACTTTTCTGGTAAAAATAATCATAATAATTTCAATAAATACCACTTTTAAAAAATGGAATATAATGCTTTTCTTTTAAAAATCCAAACTATATATTTTTATGCAACTTGAAATCAGCTTTCATGTTCTTAAACGCGAAAATATGCCACAAAAATATAAATATCATAAAATATTATGCATTCATAAAAAAAGAAGCCAAAATATGCTTATATGCAACATAAAATTTGGTTTGATAAGTTTGAATGTTGATGATTCGTGAAGATAATTAATCAGCAATTAATTACAGCCAATGGAAAAATGAATGCAAATGCAAGAACTTCCTGGGTCTAGTATAATAATAATAATAATAATAATAATAATAATACACTTCCCAGATAAAAATTCAATACATTTCGCATCTAAGTATAGATTTATCTTCATCACATGAGGCCTATCACAATGTTTACGATATGGCCCATGTTTGAGAGTCTTCAGTCATGTGGATAACATAACCAGAGAAGCGGCTACTCAAAAAAATCTACGATTGGTAGAAGAAGGGCCCAATTATTGCTTTTGGCGCCTTATTGTAATAATACAGTATTTCAGTTTGAAGAAGAACGGCCGGTCATTTACAGTTGATCTTTCTTCTGCCAGCTTCGATTCATAAGACCAGTTATTTTTTTCTGTCGGATCGCGCCGGAACGGCGTTCCGGAAACTTTGTTATATTTTTCGTTATGGAACCGAGAAATGTGTTAATAATTATTTTTTAACAATTTTTCTTTGAACTCCGCACAGGCCTTGAAAGCCTTAAATTTGGACGAATGGAAGTCAAAAACGACCAAATTTTCGTGCACTGGACAGTAATCATTTCCCCATCTGCTATAATATACTCTAAACAGAGTTCCGCCACCTTTTTCTCCAGAAGAAAAGCACTGCATAAGACTATTATTTCTTTAACGTAACTCAGTATAGGTATAGAGGCAAGTTCATAATATGGCACATTTTGTATTTTGCAGTTCAGTTTTCTCAATATCACATCTCATCTCTTTGAATTTACTTAATGTAATAACCTAGAATTTGATTTGTGTTCAAATTACATTAATAATAAGGATTTAACAGGAATTTTATTTCTAAAATTTCAACAAATTTATTTTCAACAAAGACTACAGAATAAAATATCAGACTACAGAATATAATTACAACAATAGAAATAGAAACAAAATAATAATACAATCAATACAAAAACAGGATATAATAATATTAACATTTGAGGACCGAATGAGCAGCGCTCGTGTTCGGTCGCAGTTCAGATATATTATTAATATAAGAGGAAAATAGAAAATAAAATAAAATATGAACTAAAATTAAAATTACAGCTACAATGAAATTATATAATATACTGTAATATTAACATAGAGAAGAATAATATTGTACGTGAATAAAGTAGGACAATTTATAAAAAATATATATTCCGAAATTATAGAATACAAATACGATATATACTGATTAATTCATATACATAAGCTATAAATTTATTTAATCAAATTGAAGACATTAACACGTTACTAATTTTCTTGTTATATGTTGGTGGGTTACATGTTAGAAGTTCTGGGTGTAATTTAGCTAAAGAATTATACAACCGAGGGCAAAAATTAATGCTATGCTTTAGACCAGCAGATGATAATAGTATTCTAGAAAAAGGGCCCAATTCTGTTATTTGAAATTACAATTAAACATTTTCAAACAGTCACAAAAAGAATAAAATAATATCTTAATATCTTCTTGGAAGTGCTCTAAATATATAATGTTAAAGAATTAACTTTGTGTCCGTATTTGATACTGAGATATTCAGTTTTTTGTTCCTCCTCTAAAATTTCAAAATGACGAGTTGGACTCTAATTGAAAAAACCATTCAATTGTAATAGCTTAGTTTTAATTCAAAGTCATAATAAGATTCAGGTCGAAATGAGGTAACAGATTCAGTAGGCCTACTTGAAGATTATGACGATGATAATAATAGTAAAATAATAATAATAATAATAATAATAATAATAATAATAATAATAATAATAATAATAATAAATAATATTTGTTTCACTAGGTACAGATATGTATCTGCATTGTAGCGAGACGCTTTTGTAACGAACAATACAATAACATTTACTAAATACAGGTTCATGAAACTAGCGATTTGTAAATAAAAATAAGAAAGTGATGAACAAGAAGTAGCCGTGAATAAGGCCTATGAAATAGAATATGTATTAACAAGAAATTACACTTCATCAAAGAATTTCAGAACTGCAAATAGCTCACTTTGACACTTCGCCATTTTTGTTCTGGACAATATGACTTCAAACATGCTGTTATCTACTGTATGCGCGTATTCCTTTACGCTTTGAAAAAATTTAAGTACCTAAGCTTGTTTACTTATCGGTTTTAGTGTGCACAAACTAGTTTTCCAGAAAATTTATTACCGGTACTTTCATGGAGAAATGTTCACTACTGTATTTTAAGTCTTTTAGGTAGAATTGTATTATTTGGGGCAATTGCTCCAAATTTGTTACAAATGGTCGCTGGACTGGGTATGGAATTATAATACAAAATCTGTAACAACAAATATATCTACCAATCTTAAAAAAGTAATTTCCAGACTAAAGTTCTTAGAATAAAATCCAACAAAGAATACGATTTTTTAACTTGTACAGATTCTTACAAAAGAACAAATTTAATTTTCTACTAAATTATGTTTGTAATGAAAAACGTAGGTTATTCAATATGGGAATGTGACTTATTATGCAAATGATATTTATTTTGTTAGTCGCTAGCCGTTTTAAAATATTGATATTTCTAAATCGTGTGAACAGCCAGGTGTGAAGTCCAAAACTAAGTTAAAAGACGTAAATGAATTCGACACATATTGAGAGCACCGCAGTCATGAAAAATTAAGCCTCCAGATATGAATGATTGGCGAGAATTGCACAGTAATTGAAGAATTGTACATGACATAGTACGAAAGATCTTAAGGTAAATGCGCCAAATAAGGCCATGCTAAGATTTGCTTCGCTGGCATTTGGTTCTTTCTCAATGAATCTTTTTCAAATTTAACACAATTAGAAATTTATTCATGAGGGAATGGAAAACATAGCTTTACTGTTAAATTGTAGGCTATTATTTGTTACTAAAAATGTCGATAATTCAACAAAGGAATAATTACGCTTATTAAGAATAGGGGTTTCAAATGAGGTCAGTTCTGAATTTACAAATTTACAATTTAGAGTTGATAAACTCTTCAATTGTTGGAACAAATGATTGATAAAAATATATTTTATTTAATATAATAAAGAAAATTGTAAGTCACTGAGAAAATGGTCTTTGCATTAAGAATAATATAAACCGTTTCAAATTATATCATAACTCAATCATTTTCACATTCTGGACACTCAAAATGTATAATTTTCTGTTGTTTTGTGATCCCAACACAATGTCCATGCACACATCTGCGACAAGGTTCACACAAAATTATATCTCTGATTACGTCACACTTACAAATAAAAAACTACCAGTTAAAAATAATGAAATTAATTAATTATTTAATTAATTAATAATTAAATAAATAATTAAGTAAACAAGTAAAAAAACGAAAACAAATAAATACAAATAATTAATGAAAAAAATTCAATGAATCGTGTGGTTCTAATAAGGTCATCGCTTGGCCTTAAAGGGATACATACGTTTTGTTTTATTTTGTTATGTATAGCAATCATAATTTAAAGTATATTATAAAACTATTTTGAGATCTTGGAAATAGATAAAATATACTGTGATGATATACATAATAGCTACACTACATTTTCATGAAATAGGCCTATATAAGGAGTTTTAAACAAAAGCGCACTTCCTACGTGGTAGTATCACAGTCTACTATATACAGTCGCGAAGCTCAATATGTAGTAAAAATGCAAACATGGGTAGTTGCCCACCACTAGGATCGCTACTATCGCCTCATCATCGCAGATCTCTCTCCTAGCAGCCGACAAAATATGTTACACTTTCGTTGTCGTGTTCTTTTGGAAAAGTTAACACCTTCCTTCCATTATTGAAATATTAAATGCATAAAGTTAATTTATTATTTTAATGAAGTATATTAAATTCCACCATAAACTCGAATATACCTGCAAGAAATAAGTTAATATAATTTTTGTTTGTGCAAAACGAACTGAAATTTACTATAATAGCTTCACTCATTCAGGATTATAGCGATAATTAACTATGAAACCAATAAATATTAATTTGCATTCCTCTTTATAACAATAATAATGGAAATATGAATTAATGGAGTAACTTACGTGTACCGGTACTTGTAGTGTAGGCTTACGTAGTTAACAAAGTGGGATGAGGTTAAGCAATAATAATCACACCAGAATTGGAAATAAAACGTGATCAATAAATTTTATTGTAACAGACTTTTTCTACGTCTCTAGTAAAGCAACAAATAAAAATAACAACAAAATTAACAGCTATAATTAAAAGCATATCCTTTGAAGAAAAAGTAGGCCTAAGCAATAATAATCCCACCAGAAGTGAAAATAAAACGTGATCAATAAATTTCATTAAAACAAACTTAATTTTTCTACGTATTTAGTAAAATAACACATAAAAATAATAACAAAATTAATAGCTACAATTAAAAATATATCCTCTGAAAAAAAAAAAAGCAGACCTAACCTTTATTTCTCTGGAAATTTAGCAGCCTAAGTGACAGAACTTTAACCGGTATCTAATGTCCTTTCGGTTAGATTGAAACATTTCATTGTGAAATTTAAGGATATAATGTATTCCAACAGTCACAAAGAACTTCAAATTAACAGTTTTGTTTCTGCACAGCATTCTTGTGGAAACCCAGGAACCTTTCTGAATCTTTCGGAAATCGGAAAAAAGATAACTCTGGCCTCTTTCGCGTACTGTTGCTACAGTTTATAGCACTACAAACGTCTCCTCCTTGTCCCATATTATTATTCCAATTATTATATTTTAGCCATTAACATTTTCATTATAACCAATAACGAACATTTCACAAGCATCAACGTGGAACACGCAACGAGCTAGCACTCGATAGAAATACGACACAGTCCAAAGTCGACCATGGACAGTCTATTGTTTCTAGTTGCTAACCGCTTGGGGCGCTGTCTTAGCTACAGAAATATCTATCTTTCCAGAGCTACACATAGACTCCGTCATCAGATTGGTTATACCGATACGTATAAAAAACGGAACCCCTCCATCAAGAGATGTTCTCAAGGTCAGATGCGTGATTCCGAAACTGTAGAGGTTTACAACTATGACTAGGTGCAGAAACGCAAACATTTCTCACCACATTAACGCTGTAAAGTCTTGATCATTCTGTACTGAACATAACACAGTTTTGTAACATTTTAGGTAGGCCTATCATGAAGATATTGTTCACAAGAAAAGTCCATTATGCTGAGAGCTAAATTTCTACCTAATATTTCGTAAGTACTCTAAGTATTGATACTGAAGTAAAAATATTGATATTTACTTCTATCGGTAATATTGAAACTTACGTAAACATTAGTGAAGAAAGTCACACGCGAGATATTCCTTGCATTCATTCCAAATATACTATTTGGATGCGAAAACTGAATTCTAAGGAGGAACAATTAGAAGTTCTTGAGAATAATAGCGAGGTAAAAGTTGCCGGACAAAGAAAGAAACGGTGAAATAAGCAATGAATTAAATATTGACAGCTTGCATAACATAATTTAGAAAGGAAGAAAAAATTAGAACGATCATTAATTGAGAATGCAAGAATATCGACTGCCAGAAATAGCAGAAGAATATCGACCAAGAGGACAAAGAAGACGCCGAAGACATAAAATACTTTGGACCGAGTATTTCAACCGAAGACAAAATGTGCCGATTAGGCCTAATTCATTATATTAACATTCTAACAGCAAATTGTCAAAAATAGCTAGCAAAAACGTGACAATAAGATTGATAGCCTATATTAAAATACGTACCAGTATGGTAAATAATTAACATATTAGTAAGAGATAATGCAATTTTCTAAATTTAAGAAATAAAACGATTATAAGTTGGCTGTTTTAATAAGTCAGAAACTGGGGCTGAGATTTAAAAATATAGCTGTAGGAAAAATAACATGACGTCATTTCTCTCATATCAACGCTTGAGGTGACGTACTTCATGAAAGATTCACATAATTATATTACCTGAATAATAATAATAATAATAATAATAATAATAATAATAATAATAATAATATTGTATTTGATAGTAGTAGTAAGAATGTATTATTATTATTATTATTATTATTATTATTATTATTATTAAGGCTATTATTATTCATTTAATTTTCAATTGCAATTATTTTTAATTGTCATTATTTTAATAATTATTTATATGTATTTTTGTTGTAATTTCTATCATTATTATTGTTCTTGTTATGCAACTGTCATGTGCTGAACTGTTATTGGCCTCTGGCTGTTGTACAGCACGTTAAATATTAGTAAATAAAATAAATAAAAATAAATTATTATTATTAGCATGGATGATAAAAGCGTAAGATGAGAGAAAATGGAATCAGCAAAGATGAAAGTCATAAATTCAACAATATGAGTGGCGATAAGTGACAAAATTATAAGGTAAATAATAAAACACAATCTAAAGGTGATACTAATAATAATAGAAGATATTAAAATTTACCAGTTAAAATGGTGGTATCATGTCAAAGAGTATTCCTTGTACGTATACCAAGCAAAGCTTTTTTAAAAGGCCTCAGGAAGTCGCGGCATAGGACGTCCTAGAACCAGATGTAGAGAGCAATTCCATTAATATCGGAACGGGGAATGGTAAAAACTATCCTTGAACTGGTAGAAGAATAATCGTGACTTTTCAGAGATTTAAGCCATCGTTGTGGTATGTAGAAAGTATGTATGATCATGATCTGAAACTTGTCTTGGGTGTGAGGTTCCATTGCTGCTTGGACTGATTACAAAGTTCGTTATTTTTTTAGGTTCTCCTCAATGTATTGTAAGGCGAATGTCAGGTAACCAATACCATCTTGAAATCATATTTCCACCGACATTAGGTAACCATGCAGTTGTCACACCGCTTTTCATTAAACGATCAGAAATAAAGATGTAACATGTTTTTAAAAATATCTGCTTGTATTAATAAAAATATACTAGCTATCCCCGCAACTCTACAACATTTGCTATTTTGGGTCACAACAGTCTTAAATACACTAACCGTGTCCGATTCTAAATGTTATTCAGTTCATAACAAACCTTACTAAACCGGCTGCAACAAAATACGTAGACAATTGCAGACCGTGTGTTGTACTTCAGTGATTTCCATCCTGCTGTGAATAACAGGGAACGAAAACGGTGATTGTCTTGCAGAAAAAGGCTACTAAAATTCTGCAAAACTCAGCACGATCCGCCTGTTATCGTGCCGCTTCAAATTTAATTCATAGAAGCTACCAAGCGATTCATCTTTAGACTCTACACACTGTGTAGATCACATGGCAGTAAATGGAGTAAACTCATAGTGATGAAACAGCGTAGGTTAAGACGATGGTATTTAGTGATTATTTCTGGGATGAAGTTCATAAAAATGCTAACACAAGTATGAATATAGTAAAAAAAATAGCATTGGTTTAACTTTTTGTCGTTAAAACATTACTCTCTTTTTTTTTAACATCTATTGGTGAACAATTTTTTACTCATTGTAGTAATTTAAATTTAATAAGACGTAATTGCAGTGCTTCTGTTTTAATAATTTTGTAAATGTCTTCCTTTGAAAAAAATTTGCAGTTGTAAAATATCTGGGAATCATTATTGATCAGCACATGAAATAGTATTCTCATATTTCTTACGTATGCAGCAGATTGCGTAAAACAGTTTATAAATTTGTCATCATTCGTTGTATTTTGCGCATCATTATTTGGTTACATTTTATTTAGCACTTATTCAATTCGCCATCCAATATGGCATTATTGTGTATGATGAAACTTCAAAATTGTATTTAGATCCTATAAAGTTTTTACAACAAAGGATAATCAAAATCTGCTTAAAAACCTATTGCTTACCTTTCTAAACTAATTTTTTCTGGATTTAAAATCTAAAAATATACATTATACATCTTGATTACACAACTTTTAACACTATATCACTGAGGAATATACATTGCTGAAGCATTATCATAAACATCGCAAATATTAGGCCTATAGGCATACCGTTTACTTATGTTTACAATACTAAGCGAAAAGGTAATTTACCATTAAGAGAGAAAAATTTTCCACAACAGTAGGTTTAAAGCACAGTATTAGCACAGTCTAGTAAGCCTATATACAGTCACGAAGCTTGAGTTTATGAGGGTACCGTACTAGAAACAATAGACTGTTTAGGTACTATTTCGCATTGTCTGTAATGAGGCGATAGTAGCGATCCTAGTGGTTAGCAACTATCTATGGATGCATATTTACTACGTATTGAGCTTCGTGATTGTATATACAGTACTAGACTGTGATATTAGTCTAGGATCAAGATTGTAAGTATAACTCCATAATATTTTCAACATTTTCCGTTATTAAGTTCAATATAATTTTAGAAATCTACTTACGGTATACATTATATTTAAATTAATTCTATGTATGAAGTTTCTGCATTTTTATTTATTTATTTATTTATTTATTTATTTATTTATTTATTTATTTATTTATTTATTTATTTATTTATTTATTTATTTATTTATTTATTTATTTTTCTTTAGAAGTTATTTTCATATATTAACTTTTGTATTCCTGTATGTAGATGAACTGTACACCTGAACACGAGCTCTGCTTATACGGGAATTCCTGATTATTATATCTTCTATGTAATTTAGTATAAATAAATATCTATTTTAGACTCTGTACAGACTATAATTGCTTGGGAAAACATCTGTATCGAATTGCTGTATTAGACAGCCCAATCTGTACTCTGTGTAAGCTTTCAGACATGGACTCTGAAGGGTTAATATCCTGCCCAGCAGTGTAAAAACCAATCTTAGATGAGAAATTTGGAAAGCAGGAACCCAGAGCCTTGGACATAGAATTTCCATTGTGATTTTCTTATTTCTATATTCTTCTTTCGTCATTCCACTCCGCCACCCCTCGCTTTTGTTATTGTTGTATATCATACAGACCAATGACTTAAAAGTAAAAAAAAAAGTCTCTGCTTTTAATTAAATAAATAAATATTTAAACATGTGTATGTTAAATAAAATATATATGTTTGAATAAGAGTTACACGGTTTTGAGCGGTAGTTCTCTAATGTAAACATTGTAACAATGACGGTGTGTCATATCAGAGTAAAATACGGGCATAATTAGATTGAACTATTTGTTTATAAAATGTTTTATATAGCTTTGTTTATGCATTCCACGACTGCAGGGAAACTTAATTGCCAGTTCAATAAAGGGGAAGATAAGTTGTTCGCAATTGTTACTCGTCCTCACGGAAAACGACTTTCAAATTGGCGCCTTTACAAAATGCAACCACTTCACCTCAGCATTACCTCTGTGTGGGATACTGATTTCAGGAACCGTAGCAACAGCTGTTGGAGGCAAGAAGGCGGCCGCCACTCTCCCCACCCTATGCCCCACCCCTCCCCACCTCTCTGTCCTGAACCCTCCCACCAACAGATTTAAAACACTTCCGACGTCTCTGGTTAAGTTTGCTTCTGAGCTCTGTGTAATTGTACATAGTACTCGCAACTGTGTCAAAAAACAAGTTCTCTGATTATGTTGAATGAAAAATGAGAAATTATTTTTATTTTATTTTGCAAGACTGCTGGTTTCAATCTCAGAAATTTCTTCTTAACAATTTCACTTTTTCACTTTCTCATTACATGGCGCATAAAGCGGATGTACTGTTATATACAGCAAAAATCTGTCGCTATATTTTCAGCATTTCCGATAACATAAAATGTCGTTTTAGGACTGTCTGTCTGTCTGTCTGTCTGGCTGTCTGTCTGTCTGTCTGTCTGTCTGTCTGTCTGTCTGTCTATCTGTAACGAATTCTTTTTAACCATTGAACGCATTTGTCCATATTCATTATCTATAAAGTTCGGTTGCATAAAAATCGGTAACGATCGAAGATGATAAATGTACTGAGTTCTGTTTTTATTTAGGTTATGTTGTAAAAAATTAATCTTAGATTATGTGAACTTGGTTTTAGTGTCGATCTAAGACCACAGAAATATAAACGTTAACAGAGAGATATATACGGAGGAAATTTTTTCGTGTTTACTGTATAGTGAGTGATTTACAATACATTTTCGATATTCAATTGTCTCCCTGATGACACGCGTAACCATAAAGACAGTAGGGTGACCAAACGTCCTCATTTGTCCGTACATGTCCTCCTTTTTAGGCCTTTGTCCGGGGTCCGTGCGGATTTTTAAGAAATTAAGAAATGTCCTCTTTTTCGTAACTTGTATGCCTGGTATTTTGAATTATCTGATTTGACGTCTTTTTCAATTAACTTGCCTGTAGGTGGAAGCAGAATCGACGGAATATTCTCTTTGCCAACGATCATAACTTTCTTTGCTCCTCCTTGTTATGGTCATTGCTCAAAGTTAGCTAGTAAATCGAGGTGGGAATGTAAATCTAAATAGATATTTTCTGTCCTCTTTAATAATTATAGTTTCCTTGACTTTCATATGCAGCTACCTAACTGTAAAATCATTATTAAGTTTTTTTACAATTATTTTGTAATAAAATAGATATGAACATACTTTTAAGTATGATATAAGCTTTAAATCTGTATTGTAAATATTGTGTTATAGAATAGATATTGGCGTAATTTAAAGTATAATATAGACCACAGCCTAAATCTAAGTACTACATATTTTCTATCTTTTTTCGAACATTGTCCTCCTTTTTGAAGGTTTGTCTCCTCTTTTTTTAGCTTTGTGAATCTGGTCACCCTAGTCGTGGAGAAACTTAAATAGAAGAGAATGCGTGCTGCAGATTTTAAAAATGAAAAGAGAGATGTTGATTGAAATTGTTGTCAAACGTAAATCAGTCCTAGAGAATAAAAGGTAGATTCTGTTATGACCAAACAAATGAAAACAATTTCTTTTGCAGGCTAATTGCACGACTAGATCTACGTATAATAATTCTAAGAGATTTGAAAAGTCTGAAGTTGTGTTATGAAAACGGAAAAAAATATAAATCCTGGAAATATAACCTACAATCCAATGTATGGAATAATCCAATATAGCAATACTTACTTACTTACAAATGGCTTTTAAGGAACCCGAAGATTCATTGCCGCCCTCACATAAGCCCGCCAGCGGTCCCTATCCTGTGCAAGATTAATCCAGTCTCTATCATCATACCCCACCTCCCTCAAATCCATTTTAATATTATCCTCCCATCTACGTCTCGGCCTCCCTAAAGGTCTTTTTCCCTCCGGTCTCCCAACTAACACTCTATATGCATTTCTGGATTCGCCCATACGTGCTACATGCCCTGCCCATCTCAAACGTCTGGATTTAATGTTCCTAATTATGTCAGGTGAAGAATACAATGCGTGCAGTTCTGTGTTGTGTAACTTTCTCCATTCTCCTGTAACTTCATCATATAGCAATATGCGTATAATTATAAGTGAAATATTAATACATACAATTGGGGAAATATATTTCACTCACAGTCTTACTTGTAGGAACAGTATTTACTCTTCTTAATTTTAATAAAAAAATTATTATTTAGCTTCTGCTAAACACAGTTCAACGAGCTTGAATTAAGGAAAGTTGCCGTGGACGAATACAAGAACAAGAGAATGCGTGCTACAAATTTAAAAAATGAACAGAGACATTTGAAATTGTCAATAATTCCACGAATGTAATTCCAAATGATTGAAAAAGTCTGAAGTTGTGTTATTAAAACACAAAGGAACACATCTTGAAATAAGATCATCTATAATCCAACGTATTCAATAATGCAATATAGCAATATGCGTGTAATTATACTAACTATATTAAGGGGAAACTCTGAAGTTAAAAATCGACATTGTGACTTTGATATGTCCTCTGTCAATAGACGAAAGGATTCAACAGAATTCGAGTTATAAATGTGTTAAAAATTAGGGTTTTTTTACTTATGATTCTTACAGTACCTAAATATCACCCAATTTTCCTCAAAATATTAGTTTACTTGTCTGATGTATTCCAGTGACTCCTAGAGTCACTTCTTTTAAGCAAATATCATATTTTTTATTTTTAAATTTAAAATTTAAGTGAATTTATAAATGTCGAAATTCAAAATTAAATATCTAATATAATGTAACTTGATGTGTAAAAAAATTAATATTGGATTTTATCTGACTTTACTACATATCCAAAGCACATAAATTTCAGCTATTGTTTTCTTAAAAAACTGGGGTCAGCCTTAATCCCCCCCAAGAAACATAAATATCTTCGAAACTTTTCATCATAGAAACTCGAAACTTGATACTCTTTAGGCCTACTTCTCAATATGTTCTGAACATACCCTGGAGATCTCATTAAAATTTGGCTACTAGAAAAGAAGTTTTTACAATCTCTATAGTGTCTCCTTAATACAGTGATTTACATATACAAACAATTACATAGTATATTTCACTCACCATTAGAATTATTTAGCAACAGCTAAACTACGAGTGAATTAAGAAAAGTCACCAGTTAGATGTTATAGTAGATCAAGAACAAACTATATTTAATTAGTGTTTGTACAACCAGAAATTCAAGTCTAATTAGTTTCGGATATACTGTTATACAACCGGGCCTTAGTTAATATTTCCGACAATATTGCGCATGAAATAGGCTTATAACATTTCATTAACAAATTAATGGATTTTTATTTCAAATAAAATACAAAAAATTACAGTTTAGTAAATAAATAAAATTATGTGACTTCCTACAGCTGTTTTTCCATGAGTTGTTGTATTACGTACAATAAATTGACAACTTAAATAGGCTCAATAGTCTATATATTTCGTAAAGAAGGAAAAAATAATTATTTCTCCAGAGATATTAACTAATAATTTCAGACATAGTTCTAATTTTCATTGCAATTTGTAAATGATGTCGTAAGTTAAATGATAATTCGTAATAATGTTACTGTTTACTTTCTTATTATACCAAATGTCAAGAAAAGTTGCTGTGATATTGAAAAAAAATATTATTTCCATATTTTTACTTAAATACAGGTTTTTAGCACCCAAGTTACCAAAAAGGTAGTAGCAGACAGAGATGGAGGTATCGTACAATATTGCTTCGGGAATGTAGGACATCAACAAAAAAACGTCATCTAACTTCGTTTCCGCTCATTCACTGCACCTCTTTCTATGTTTTGCCTGTCTATGATAATTCTTCTTCATTGACCTTTTCTAAGTCATTTTCGGTCTTTCTTCTACTTGTTTGCCTTGTGGATTCTAGTGTAATGCTCCTTTTCTTATTGAGTTGACCATATGCACCATCCAGTTCCATTTCCATCTCAAAATATGTTTCGTAATCTGGTTTTCCCATCTCATTTTCCATTTTTCTTCTTTTCAGATTGTACCAAGTCATTTGGTATGTAGGACTTTCCTGAGACTTCTGTTCATAAAGTGCTGAAATATTTATTTCCTGGGTCATTCTTCAGTTTTTACAACCATGTAGATAGATTTTGCGTGAGTACTGAAGATTTTAGTTTTGCTTTTAAGAGTGTTTTTTGTTTTGTTTTAAACTTGTTATAATTGGGTAAAGTAGCATTTAATTTTACAATTTTATCATTTACATCAACTAATGATCCTCCATCCATATTTACTTTGTTAAGCAAATATATAAAACTATTTACATGCTGAATGTTTTTATCTCCTCGCATAAATTGGGTTCAATTTTTAGTGTTTAATCTCACTGATTTTGTTTACCTGCTGAAAAAGTTACATTAGGTTGTTTTTTGACATGCCATCTGTCGGTCTGTCTGTGGACATAAGTCAGCAACAGAAAACTGCTATTTAATCCAAATCAAATTAAAGTGTCCTATTCGCGATTTTTTTGTTACATAGAGTAAACTTAATGAAGTCATATAATTCGTACTCAAAAGTAAGTTCATTTACCAAAGAAATGTGTTATTTCTCATCTGCAGAATTACTGCATTTCTACTGCCCACTGTGATTTCTACCAAAGTTCTACCGCCTCCGCTATAGAAGAATTATCACAAAAGACAACGCGATGAGCGTTGAAGAATTTATTAGCGGTCTTTGATTCTAAGCCACTGCTTGTTATGAGTGGGAAAATGTTCAAGAAGCTTTTAGGTCTACTTTCTTCCAGTATTCCTTCAGTTGTCAGACCAAGAGCAGTATATACTTAAAATCTCATTAAGCCACTAATATGTTTTTACATTTGCATTGGTTTTGAATTCCAGTTTCAGTAAATAGACGAATTAGAATTATATTACAATGGTATAACAACTTCGTATCTATTTATTTGAATTTGTGCAAACTATTAATATCTTCCTGTTTGAATGCAAAGTTATGATTTCATACAGTAGAGTCACCAGACACTTCTTGACAGAAAAGATTAGGTATAATGTATGTCTCGGTAAAGGAAAATCAACGGGTCCTCTTGTGCCTGAAGAAACAGTTGAGCGCGTACGGGCCAATTTCAAGTTCACGCTCGTGGCTTCTTAAACACAATAGATTGGTCGTATGGGGAATGTTAATCACGAACTGTTATGGTCTCTACGTTCTCCGGACTTAGTTCCTTGTGACTTTTTTGTGCGGGGTTTTGTGAAGGATTCAGTATTTCTACCACCATTATCGGCTGATCTCCCAGAATTCCGGGCTCGCATCATTAACGCTTTTGCTGAAATTGACAGAAGCACGCTAAATCGAGTGTGGGACGAACTATATTACAGAGTTGATGTGTCCAAGTCACTACACGGACACATATCGAGCGCCTGTAATAAATATGTAAAAAGAATGGCGAGTTTTTCTATGTAACTGTACAGTTTTGTATTAATTTGTTAATCTAATCTAACTGTAAGTTTATGTAGTTATTAACTTTTACCTATATTTTGTGTAAGTATTCCGAATTTAAAAATTACAAGATATTCAATTAGAAAACGCGTGACATTTATAAAAATAAAGAAAACAGTATAATTGGATATATTTTCAGATAGAAAAGAGTATTGAGTATTTGGACTTCTAAAAGAGTATGTCTGATCACCCTACATATAGACTTGCGTATGAGGGGGAGAAGTGGCAACCTCGTTACAAGAAGTTCAACTGTTCCGGTTAGTGAAATCTCTGTCTAGGTTACTTTCATTGTCGCTTTGCTGGACGGAGACACGCCAAAGACTAGAAAAATAAAATCTCAATTTAAAAAATTACATGGCCCTCCAGGTTGGGAGTTATTGCTGTAGGCCAGTTCTTCATCCAATAATAAAATAAACAAATGCTTTAACCTAATAAGAACATGGATAGCTGCGAAATCAATGGATTGTTCGTATGGGGAATGTTAATCACGAACTATCATGGTCTCTACGTTCTCCCGACTTAGCTCCTTGTGACTTTTTTGTGCGGGGTTTGTGAAGGATTCAGTATTTGTACCACCATTACCGGCTGATCTGCCAGAATTGATCTTAGTTGCTGGGAATCCGAAGACGTCATAACTAACAAAACCGATACATACTGTTCATTCAGCTGTTGTCAGATGGCGTCCTTGTGAATCTGTGTTCTCGAAATATTGATAGTGATGGTGAAAGTCTACGTTGTGTGTCACTAAACCCAAACATACACAGCCAACTAAAATCATTCAAAATGTATGTAGACATTTTAAGGATGGAGGACAATGCCATGAGGAAAAACCGTAACTGCGGCAGAAGTAGGCTATCGCGCCGACGAAGAAATAGTTGCCCTAGATATCGCGAAGTATTCCATGCCAAAAAGAACGAGCGCCCAAAACTGGAGAACAGATTTGTGTACAATCAATTAATTTAATCGTTATTGAATTCTAAGAACAGTGCATGAATTTTATGCAAATCAAACTTCCCCCACTGTAGACAAAATTCTTAGCGTTCTCCTCAGACAAACAATGGATAATGAGTACGAATTTCCGTACTACAGAACCACTAAACCCACTTTGAGAGTGGTACTCCTGTCGCAGATATGGTTTTCGCAAGTGGGTCATGGCATTATCCTCTTTCCTCCTTAAAATATCTATATACTGTACTTTCTGAATGATTTTAGTTGACTGTGTATGAACGTGTTCATCATGGTGACGCACAACGTTCATTGTCACAATCACTACCAATATTTCGAGAGATAGATTTTCAAGGACGCCCCTTGATAACAACTGCTTTACACTTAAACTAATCTCAAAACAAAACTTACTTTCAACGCGTAAGCGAAGAATACTAACCTCTTCTTAAAAATACTGTAGCATATTTCAATATCACTTGCGTTTTTTTAACTGTCGTGTGCCGATATGCTTCACTTATTCCAACTTAATTCCTTCCCACTGGCCAGACACCAGTTCACGAACAGTACGAGTCTTTGGTTGCTTGTTTAATCTGTTGAGGTATTAAAAATTATTTGTAACAGTGCCAAGAATCAATTATTCTAGCATTGATCATCACGAGCCTGTAGTATGTGACAAAGCAATCATTATTAAACACAGAGGCCATATTTTAAACTGTCATAAATTTGTTGCTAGTGTAGTAGATTTTTTCTTTAAGATAGTAATAATCTGAAAAGATATTCTCTTTCTTTACTTACGAACAGCAGCGTTTCATAAAAATCCAAGCTTTTCGTGAATAAAATGCAACTCAGTGCTTTAGGACATTGTAAGACGAAGGCTAGCCATGATCGCACTGTTGCCAAGTTGTTTGGAGAAGTAAGAAAAGAAGGGAATCCAGCGACACAAACAGGGCGCTTGTTGAACCATCGCTTCAAGTGACTAGGCCTATGTCCATAGTGATAGTGCAAGACTCCTTCTGCAAGACGACAGACGCTGGATAAGCGTGGAAATTTGTTGCAAATTATTCTTGTGCAACCATTAACTTCCCTGAGGACTACAATTTATGCTTATGTTTTCATGATTCGCTTTCATATAGGCCTAATATTAATAATATGAATAATCATTGTCTCATACAAGTTTATTTTTGTGTCAATTTTATGCTGATTGTCTATCCAAATGTCTCATTTTTTCCTCTACATTCATCTTACAGTGCAGCCTATATAATTGTTTCTCTCTTTTTCCTGTTTTCTGTTTTCTTAAGCTAGTATATACACAACACCCATGCCCAAGGCGGGACTCGAACCCACAACCTTCGGACCAAGCGATAGAGACACGTCGTACCTCTACCGCGTACGCCACCCAGGTCGGCTGCAATCAGAATGACATTCTACAAATTCGTTTCTTTTTTCTGATAATTTTCGATGGGATTATTACTAATAATGAATCATGACTTTGTTTTCCCCGTGGATATTTTGATGATACGTTGTTCTTGAAATTGGTGTAGTCAACAAACAGAGCGTTGTGATTAGTCTTCATTTTCTTGGTTTAACGTCATTGGCCTATCGAAAACTTAAAGTGTAGGTATTTTTAAACTGAAGATGCTATTTAGTATGATCTTAATCGAATATCTAACGCATGAAATTCTGAGATATTCAAATCCCTGATGTGGAGCAGGAGCAAGAACAGTCAGTTTGCGTCCGCGTACTCCTGGTTCCTCTGCCCATGACCGTACTCAAGGGGAGCGTTTTGGGGGTTAGATCCCACAATGGGAAAATACAAAAATAGAAGAGCATCCGCAAAAAAAACGTACACTTCCAGTAAGGGGTATTGATACGTATATAGTTAGCCTTGGATGTTCGTTATAAACAAAAACGAAACCGGTTTCCATAGAAAAGAGTATGTTGTTTCATAAATAGTTACTCCGTGTTTAGTGATAGCAGATTCTGTATTGTGAAGTTTTAAGAAATTATATCAGATAAAATATTCAATTTTGATAAAATTGAGTACCGGTCGCTGGTATTTTTGAAAGGGTTGTCCAGCGGTGAAACTTATGCGGATATGTTGGATGTAATGAAGGATCATTATTCTTCGTACTACACCATAAAAATTGGATAGCGGAATTTAAGAGTGGAAGAATGGAGATCGAAGATGAACACTGTTTCAAAAGACCTCATTCTGTGACCACTCCAGAAAATATCGATGACTTACATGACATGATTTTAGGGAATCGTCGAATTGGACCCAAACGTAGGCTTTATCAGAGACTGAAAATTTCTATCAACGTGTCTTTCACATCGTACGTTATGATTTGGGTATGAGAAAATTATCTTAAATGGGCACTACCTAAATATCTTAAAGCTGGTCAAAAAATGACTCGAAGTGACAATTTGCAAATAAGTTACTGGTATTCAATTTTAAAAAGGGCTAATGGAAATTGAATAATGAGGCAGATATTAGAGGAAAGAAAATTAAATTTATTAGTCATATAATCAGACGTAATACATTTTTAATTAAAATATTGAAGGGGAAATTTAATCCTGTAATTTTCCGTTTTTTTTTATTATTATTTTTATTATTATTTTTTATTATTATTGAAGGATTGTTTACCTAAACATTTGTTGTAATTTCAATTGTATTTTTATTATTATTTGTAATGACACGCCAAGTTAACAGAAATAATTAACTTTTTTATTATTTTAATATTTTCAGTTTTTATGTTGGCAGGAAGTTTCAATGTTTTTCTTATCTCTTATCATTTCCATTTCTTAATATTTCATTTAAGCTACAATTTACTTGAAATTGGTAATAGTAGGCCTATGTGTAATATTGTTTTCATTTCTTTCTTAAGATCTGATACAATATTTCAAAATCATCCTGGATAAAGTGTCACAGAAAAGTGAAATAAGATAATCTATAATTAATTATACAACACACTTAAGTAGAATCAGCTGTTGAGGGGGATATACAGGTTTGAGAACTAAATAGTTAGGGAAATTGAATATATTTTTTGCTCAGCAACTAATGACTCTTTCCCCTTGCAATTTGACATGCTCAGTATTCACTGCTTCTGCAATTATAGGCTATTTTCAGATTTACTAAAAGTTTCACCATTATGAGTAATTATCATAACAAAAAAGTGGCTGTTTTTGTGCACTGATGTGCCGTTTTTATGATAATGTGCACAAAATATGAATATTTCTGAGCCATTCTTTTTTTCTATTTAATACTGAATCCCAAATGAACAATATGAACTACAATCTTTGAAATGTCTACAATAGAAGTACTGTATATATTTTTTTAATTTCTTATAAGAAGTTAATTTTTAATGTTTTAAGGCAAAAAAATTAATAAACTATACAGCAATAATTATTGTAGTTCACCTTGTTCACAAATATGAAAAACAGTTGCATGCAAAATTTTACTGCGGTATCTTACAGAGTTATCACAAAAACTATTTTGAAAAATACAAGTTACAGAAAATGAGCGTCAAATATACCTTATGTGTAGAGAGCTAAATAAGGGCATGCTCGCACATTTGTTACTGTTACTTACAAATGGCTTTTAAGGAACCCGAAGGTTCATTGCCGCCCTCACATAAGCCCGCCATTGGACCCTATCCTGAGCAAGATTAATCCAGTCTCTACCATCATATCCCACCTCCCTCAAATCCATTTTAATATTATCTTCCCACCTACGTCTCGGCCTCCCAACTAACACTCTATGTGCATTTCTGGATTCGCCCATACGTGCTACATGCCCTGCCCATCTCAAACGTCTGGATTTAATGTTCCTAATTATGTCAGGTGAAGAATACAATGCGTGAAGTTCTGTGTTGTGTAACTTTCTCAATTCTCCTGTAACTTCATCCCTCTTAGCCCCAAATATTTTCCTAAGCACCTTATTCTTAAACACTCTTAACCTATGTTCCTCTCTCAAAGTGAGAGTCCAAGTTTCACAACCATAAAGACACGTTTATGGTTATATCGACCAAAATATTTTATATATAGTAAAAATTCCTTCACTGACATAAAGGTAAATGTCCACTCTTTATGTAAAAAATAAATTGCAAAATGACTTTTTTGACCCTCAAACCTGTATATCCCCCTTTAAATAGAGCTTTTAAAACAGCCAAGTAAACAGAGAGAAGCTAGGAAAGTACGATGAAAGATCCCTTTAAATAGAGCTTTTAAAACAGCCAAGTAAACAGAGAGAAGCTAGGAAAGTACGATGAAAGATAGCGGGATCATGTTGTAAAGGGAAAAGGAGGATGAGAAGAAGAAAAAGAAGAAGAAGAAAGTCTTGGTAAAGTCCAGTCGTGAAAATGGAATTTATATGCAACCAAATATGGCTGTACGAGACTGGATATTATGTTAAACCAATATGTAATAAGAAATGAAATATACATTCCCTTGTAGGAAGTAATATAATAGTACAGAAGTAAGTGACCCATAAATTTAACTAAAATGAATATTGAAAGACCACAAAGAGCAGAGCTTTTGTCAGCCTAAAGGAAAGAGGTCTGAGAAAAGATAGAAGAGTCCAGTCTATGAGGAGGGCAAGGATGACAAAAGGGAGAGGAAGAAAAGAAGAAGAAGAATAAGCAGCAAAAGAAAGTAAGAAGAAACAGAACTGGAAAAGAGGGAAGAATAAATCAAATGAAGATGAGAAATACGTAAAGAGATATTCTTTTACAGTTGGACGGAGTTACGCAATAAGAGACCAAGCGCCAAAAACCTGTTTCGAGATATTGACCATTGAAATAAATCTGGTTTTTTTTATGAAACATTTTATGCGAGAACTATTATAACATTCATACTATTACAAAAAATAGCACAAATAATACCAAAAAAGGCTAACCGATTTTTAATAAGTAGCCAGCAGTTGAATTAATATTCCAAACCAAAATAAATAAATTAAATTTATGCAATAAACGAATTTTTGCTTATGAATAGCAGAAAAATTCAGATATCGCATTCTTGATTTTTTCTCCTAGTTAAATTAGCCTGCCATCAACAGATTTGTGCAAATCTCTTACTTTTTTCAAATTGTCGCTTGGTCTATTATTGCGTAACTCCGTCCAATTGGCCCCTATTGTGCAAAATAATCTTATCTCTATTAGAATCTATGAAGCCCCAACGGGTAGATTGAGGTTAAGACCTTTGCAAATAATCGGCATTAGTAGAAGTAGGGACGTCAACCCTAAGTACTTGTCGCCTATATCACCAAGGAAAATTCACTGTTACTTATTTCTATTAAGAACTAAGTAGATCCCAGATCCATAACGTAGCAGGAAGAATGGGATCAATTAGGAAAATACAGGACGTAGTAACCGGGAATTGAACTCTCGATCTTTGTCTTTGTAGCGTATCGTCTTAACCACTAAGCTACCGCGTGCCCTCTAACGGATCCAAAAAATTTGTAGCAATGCTCGTGCTGTACAGTAGATCAGTAATTTTGTTACTTCTTTAGATAAATAATTGCAAAACATGGACTCGCTCTCTGTTACAATATTTAGTAACTTAGAAGTGTAAAGTGTGATCATCCTGAATTCTTAGAATCTCATATTAGTTGTAATGTACTGTAATTTCCACTTCCAGCTACTTTTTTTTATTACACATTTAAAAACGCCCATTTCTATATGTTTTAGTTTAAGTGCAATATACACATTACATAGTTCATTAATTTTGTATGTCCAATTAACTATGAAAATTGGACGAACCGTCCGTTAAAACAAAATTAAAAGTGTGTATTTGTTATTGAATCACTGCTAGAAAGTAAAAAAAAAACCCTGTCATTAGTAAAATCTATACTAACATACGTTATTGTTGTAATAATACTACTCATGTTTTGCCTATCCTACTCTGAGTTTTTATTTAATATCACATTACAGAACTTCAGTGTGAGCTGAACTTAAATATATGCTATTGGATTATCATTATTATTATTATCATTATTATTATTATTATTATTATTATTATTATTATTATTATTCACTTACTTACAAATGACTTTTAGAGAACCCGGAGGTTCATTGTCGCCCGTCATCGGTCTCTATCCTGAGTAAGATTAATCCAGTCCCTACCATCATTTTCCAACTCCCTCAAATCCATTTTAATATTATCCTCCCATCTACGTCTCGGCCTCCTCAAAGGTCTTTTTCCCCTCATGTCTCCCAACTAACACTCTATACGCATTTATGGATTCACCCACATGTGCTACATGCCCTGTCCATCGCAAACATATGGATTTAATGTTCCTAATTATGTCAGGGAAGAATACAATGGGTGCAGTTCTGCGTTGTGTAACTTTTTCAAGAATACAATGAGTGCAGGTTCTGTATTGTGTAACTTTCTCCATTCTCCTTTAACTTCATCCCTCTTAGCCTCAAATATTTTCTTAAGCATCTTATTCTCGATTACCCTTATCCTCTGTTCCTCTCTCAAAGTGACAGTCCAAGTTTCACAACCATACAGAAGAACCGGTAATATAACTTACTGGCTTTTAAAGAACTCGGAGGTTCATTGCCGCCATCTGCATCGGTCCCTATCATGAGCAAGATTAATCCAGTCCCTAGCATCATATCCTACCTCCCTCAAATCCATTTTAATATTATCCTCCCATCTACGTCTCGGCCTCCCAACTAACACTCTATATACATTTCTAGATTCGCCCATACGTGCTACATGCGATGCCCGTCTCAAACGTCTGGATTTAATGTTCCTAATTATGTTAGGTGAAGAATACAATGCGTGCAGTTCTGAGTTGTGTAACTTTTTCCATTCTACTGTAACTTCATCCCTCTTAGTCCCAAATAATTTCCTCAGAACCTTATTCTCAAACACTCTTAATCTCTGTTCCTCTCTCAAAGTGAGAGTCCAAGTTTCACAACCATATAGAACGACCGGTAATATAACTGTTTTATAAATTCTAACTTTCAGATTTTTTGACAGCAGACTAGATGACAAAAGCTTCTCAACCGAATAATAACAGGAATTTCCCATATTTATTCTGCGTTTAATTTCCTCTCGAGTGTCATGTATATTGTTACTGTTGCTCCAAGATATTTGAAATTTTCCATCTCTTTGAAGGATAAATTTCCAGTTTTTATATTTCCATTTCGTACAATATTCTGATCACGAGACATAATCATATACTTTGTCTTTTCAGGATTTACTTCCAAACCTATTGCTTTACTTCAACTAAAATTTCCGTGTTTTCCATAATTGTTTGTGGTACTAACGTACTACAGTGTTGAATAATTATTATTGTAGACATTTGTGTATGGAAGTGTAACTTCAGTTCAGCACGAAGATACTTCCTGCTTACGCAGTTAAATTCTCAGCTTTTCATCCGCTTGAGACGTACACGTACAGTATAAGCTCGACGAATAGCTTCGTGTGTAACAGAATGCAAAGCTCAGCATGAAGATAATGAAACAAGATGCGAGTTTGAAATTTTAAGCTGAGAGCACTCTCTTGTTTACAAGCAGATATTCTCTATCATGTTTCTTTAAGACAGTAAGCTAGCCTTTCTTCGCGATCTGCTGTATCAGCAGCCTGAATGGTGGCTTCCTTGCTTCTTTTTTCTCTCCGTAGCTGCAGGCTACAGTTCCATCCGAACGCAGGCCGCTGCAGTTGCCGGCCAGTGCCCCTCTGTCTCCCGCCGAACTCCCAGCAACCCTACGGCGAAACTAGCAGTCCCTGTAACATTTGATTAATATTACAGAGTTGTATTACAATTGTACGTCGTTACTTATTGTAACTTTTCAAATTCTCTCGACTTTTCAAGGACTATAAGGTGATGAATATGACAATTGTGGAGCTATGGCGTAATGAGAAACGTTTCAGAGCAGCCTTCTTCACGATAAATCTGAAGAGTTCGCAGGAAAAATATGAATGTCACAGTTTTGTTAAGGTTGATGTCATTATCTAATTCAATGGATCACTACGAAATTTAATGTTGTTCTTATGAAAAGTGGTAAAAAGGAGAATTATCACCACGAATTCAGTAATCCTTTGCTTTATTTTCTATAGAAACAGCACTACATCTTGCAGTTATAGATTCAATTAGATCATTATCTAATCCTTAACAGAAATGTGACATTCATCGTTTTTCCCGTGAACTCTTCATCTCTTAAGATCTCATCGGGGTCTGACTCCACAATGTTTTATTGAAGTTGTCAAACTGATTGAGCTCTGTGTGGTTGCTCGGATATGAAAATATTAATTATTACGGTAGTGTGGTAAACTAGAAACATTCATCATAGGCAGGGCCGGGTATTTATGGAGATCGTGAAAATCACGACATAATAAATATACAATAGATTTTTTACTAATCTTTACGAATTAAGTGATTCTGATCAATAATATGCGGATAAAACAATCGTGACAAATCGCGAAGTAGGGTTATAATAGCGAAATATGAACATATTCGCTAATTATTACTATTGCGTTGTTTTATAGCGAATTTCAGTTTCTGAGTTTTTTTTTTCGGACTTTTTTCACTTGAATTTCTGTAGAGTTCGGGAAAAGTGGCACAAGTCAAAAATGTTCATTTTACAGGAGAAGGAAAAAAAACTGTCTTCACACTTTGTTTATGTCTATTTGATTTTCTTCTGTATGAATTATTGTAATGGAAGAAATACTTATGTCTCTTTTCCCAAGCGAGCAGATGTTCCGTAAGTTGTCAATAAATTATTAAAAAATGTTTGTGGAAACTGACTTATGTCACTTTTCCCAAGAACTGCAGATTTGTTATGCAGTATATCCAAGTGGGCTACATTACATCGTATACCAGGTGTTCTCATTACATTAGTGTACTCAAAAGACGGAAAATTCAAAATTTCACTAATAATGTGGAAGTGATAATTTGAGGGCTGCAATTATTTTTTTCGTTTTTAATGAATCTAAGTTAAATACAATCTCAATCCAACAAGTATTGTCTATTGGACATACCGCATCTTTACCAGAATCCAACGAACCTTTAAACAAACCTAGAATTTAACACGAGAAAGACATAGGATCTAACTCATATTCCGAAGTGATATAGTGTTAAAAGTTGTGTAATCAAGATGTATATAGAACCTATAATGTTAATTATTTGGAAAGTAATAGGCCTACTCATACTGAGTTAATACTCCAATTCCAAAATAATTGCATTTTACAAAATTTCAATTAATCTCCGCCAAGAATACAAATCAATCTCCAACAATCTCCGCCGACACCAATATTAAAAAACACAAATGATAAAATTAATCTCCATAAATACCTGCGCCTGATCATAGATAAGAAGATTGCAGACAAAAGACATTAATATTGGATACATATACAACAGGAAGACGAAGTTAAAGATTTACATACTCGTTGAACACAAATTTAAGACTTTAAAGTAGATGGAAAGGTTCACGTATTGTACATTTCCGAAACGGACCTTCGACCGATCTTCAAATTTAATGTTATTGTTATTATTGTTATTGTAATTATTTTATAATATCTCGCAAGTTTTGGTTGGTTCTGATTAGAGATAAACGATGCTCTTAATATCCTGCGAAAATTCACAGTTTCCCCTTTAATATGTGCTGTTGACAGAACTACACATCTTTGGATTACTCATCTCGTAATGTCTTGATAGCAAAATATTCTTGGAATCACCGTCAAAGCGCTGATTACTGATGATATAATTGTATATTTTAGGTTCTATATTCATATTGTTTGGATTTCTGTACTTACTGCAGATTTCTATATTTCAGTTCTATTTGCTTCCTCATTATAACCACTCTGCTGCTGTTGATATTATTATTATTATTATTATTATTATTATTATTATTATTATTATTATTATTACTATTATTATTATTATTATTATTATTATTATTATTATTATTATTATTATTATTAGGGAGAGTCAAAAAGTAACCTTAATAACTGTTTTATTAATTGAATATGTACAATAAGACTACAAACACTTTATCAATTTTCAACATAGTCCCCAGTATGTTCAATGCATGTGTTCCTGTTATACTATGTTGAAAAGTGATGAAGTGTTTGTAGTCTTATTGTACATATTCAACTAATAAAACAATTATTAAGGTTACTTTTTGACTCTCTCTCGTATTATTAGTCACACTGTTTAGAGAGTTGGCTTTCCATGTTCGATGCCCATCTTGAAACCTAGGATACTTCAAGTGACTGTATGGCTGTCAAACAATTGTATGCATTTTCGCGGATTGTTTCCAGTTTGTTACCAATTCTTGAATTTGTCGTCACCTTATTACCGCTTCCTCATTTTGATGTGTCTGACATTTTCCTTCGTCGTATTTGGTGTTCTCATCTATATTCACGCTCTATTATTGTTATTATTATTATTATTATTATTATTATTATTATTATTATTATTAAACCTGCTGTTACATCTAATACTAATACTGCTTAGAGAACTACCTTCCGTGCCAGACATCCAGTTTGAAATATAGGCTACTTCAAGTGACCTTATGACACAAGACTTGCGCACATTTTCTTGGATTATTCTTGGTTTCCTTGTTAACCATTTTATAAATCTGTCGTCGCCTTATTATCTCTTCCTCATTTAGAG
Source organism: Periplaneta americana (assembly GCF_040183065.1). Lineage (NCBI taxonomy): Eukaryota > Metazoa > Arthropoda > Insecta > Blattodea > Blattidae > Periplaneta > Periplaneta americana. Next base: position 130,258,610 of record NC_091122.1, on the reverse strand, counting down.
GTATCTGAAATTCTCCATAATCATGGCGTTCCACACCGGAGACTCATTTTGAAAGACTGCTTCAAGTGAACCTATGACTGACAAATATTTGTACATATTTTTCCGGATTATTCCCGGCTTCTCTGTTACTATTTTATTAATTCCTCTTCAAATTGTCATTTCCTGATTTTTATGCGTCGGAAATTCATCATCTATTCAGGAAAAAAATTATATATTGCATCTACAAGATGATATGCGTATGTAATCATGAACAGTTCGTATTAGGTCATGTGGTCTGTCACGAACTCTAAGAAAGATATTCTTGGTTGATCCACCGACGTCTTGGTCGTTTCTGGTATCAGCTACTTCTTGGGGTATAGTGGAAAACTATTTTTAGTAACCTGTCCTTTCAGTTTTGCTGATATCTCCTGCAAGATATTTTAAAGTTTATCCGTAATTGCTGCATTTCTTTGCTGGTCTATACTTCGTTCCATAATGTCTGATAGGAGATGTAAACATTGCCGGCAGAGGAGGAGAGAAGTATAATTACTATTCAACCAATGGCAGAGGTCTCATTCCATGCTTTTCTTGAAGTTGGGCGAGGGTAGAACGCTTCAGACCGCCCAACTTCAAGACAAGCGTGGAAGGAGACCTCTGCCATTGATTGAATAGCAATTATACTTCTCTCCTCCTCTGCTGGGAATGTTTACATCTCCCGTCAGACATTATGGGACGAAGTATAGTCACAGTCTAATATATACAGTCACGAAGCTTGAGTTGTGAGGGTACTAGAAACAATATACTGTGCCAGTACTATTTCGCATTGTCTGTAATGAGGCGATAGTAGCGATCCCAGTGATTAGCAACTATCTTTGGATGCATATTTCCTACGTATTGAGCTTCGTGACTGTATATACTAGATTGTGGTGTAGTCTAGTGAAACTCAGTAGGCTTATTGGTATGGGTTTAAGTTTTTGCACATTTCTCTGCCAAAAGTTAATACTGTTTTTGATGTGATATTGTGGAACCTTAATAATTGAGGCGTCTAGAATCAAAACCCGCCAAGTCCATCGAAGAAAAAAAATGAGATAAAGTTATATTTCTGTCTATCTTCGCATGGCCAATCCGATGCTGGCATTATTTTTCTGCAATATCCGCTGGATTCCTCTGAAAATGCTGGACAAAAGTTAGGGTTAGTTTCAATATCCGCTAGATCCAACTGAATTTTGGCCATTGTTAGTTTCAAAAACCTCCAAGTCCCTTTCTGCCAATCAGGTTGTGGGACTCCTTTATCCAGCATTCCTCAGCTGTGCGATGTTGATTTATTATTTGTGTGGTTAAGCTCTTGTTAAACCTTATTAAGTTTAATTTCTACTCTAATAATATTCAGTGAAATGGTGGATAGAGTGAGCAGTGAGTTACAAAAATGTTCACAAAGAAAAGCTCGTGTAAAACACTAAATAGGGGGAAATGGAAAAAAGAAATGAAAAGGAAAGAAAGGTATGCGTGGTTGAAATTATATTTTCATTACATAAAAAACATAGTATGATAAATATAAATATTAAGTACAGTATTAAATTATTACAACATACTGTACGCCTAATCTTACCAATTAATAATTAATTACATAATTTTGTAGGTACTCCTCTTGTGGCTCTCCTGCTATACCAGCTTGTAATCATGGTGTTTGCAGTAAATAGAAATCCAACAGTTTAAGTTTGTTGGACATAAAGAAGTTCCATTCCGTTTTCTACTCTTTATCAGATAAACAGCAATAAGACAATTTTATTACTGCACAAAGTAAAAATACAACAGTGATTGGAATGTGCTCTAAATGGCTACTCACTGAAGCACCTCTAACTATTAAAAATTGTAAATTACACTTGCTGTGGTTGGGCATTCATTCCTCCCTCCCGATCGCATATTTGGAGTAATCTAAAAAAGAAATAAGGAAGTGATTGTAGATCCTCAAGAATATAAAGATATTACTGGCAAACATGGAACAGTCTTTAATCTTGGAAGTGAAGATGTAGGCCTACCTATTCAAGACTGGAAGAAAGAGGCAGACATAATTTTAAGATCTCCTGCCATTTTAAGTTCAGTCCCTGTAAAAGATTTATTTTAAGACGCTCTGCATTGAAAGAACAGATAACAGCGCAATATGAGTTTAACTATAGAACTGACAACGTTGTTGCAAAGGTAGTAACAAGAAAAAACAATAGAATTTCAAAATGATTGATCCTGATATTCTAAGCCTTGGAGTGCCTTTGAACTCACTTAAGGTAAAAGACGAGACCAAACGCTTGAAGAAGCACTTTGGGCCTGATTGGCAAGAGCATTGAAATTTTATGTGGAGATTATAAATTCAAGAAATACCATTGAACGTGAAGAAGAAGAAGAAGAAGAAGAAGAAGAAGCTGTTAATCTGGAGGAAGAGGAATGTGACAATATTGTGTAAAATATGTGTGAACTTAAAAAGTGCAACATGTATTCAAATTCATACTGCTGTTATGTTTAAAGCATGTGCATAATCATACTTCATTTCTGGTTTTCATTGCCTACATAATTTGTAAGTTTTAAGTTAAAATGTTTTCCTTTTTGACTCATTTTTATGCTTAGAACTAATTCTCTTACTTTAAAAGCCTCCAAATACACTTTTCAGTTTCAAAATCAGTTAGGTGCTAATTTAACCTTACAAATTTGTTAGTTTCAATGAAGGGGCAATCCTGTAATTTGTTTGAATGTATCTAATGAAAATAAAATACTTGATAAAAGCAATGTTTATATCCCAAGAATGTTTATTTATATGGAAACAGTTTTTTCCATTTTCCCACAAATTTTGTTTTATGGACTTGGAGGGTTTTGATTCTAGACGCCTCAATTGTACCCACGGTCATTTGTTTGCCAAAGTGTCTTTTGACTTTGATTAATTCCATTAATTTTAATGTTTCTCTGTGACGAGATTTGTGTCGTTTGTGTGTTCTGTGAATGAGATATCCACATATTAAAATAAAAAAAAAAAAAAAAACTTATTTCTACAAGTTTGTTTTTGGCTCATAATAATCTCTAAACGTTGTGTTGCAATATTTATCGGATACGATAACATTCTTTCTTTGCGTTATCAGCATCATCATTATCATCATCATCATCATTGTCTTTCATTATTAGGGCTTGTGCGGTTAGCGCGTCTGGCCCGGATTCGAATCCTTGTCGGGACAAGTTACCTGGTTGAGGTTTTTTCCAGTGTTTTCCCTCAACCCAGTTTGAGCAAATGCTGGGTAACTTTCGGTGCTGGACCCCGGACTCATTTCACCCGCATTATCATCTTCACCTCATTCAGACGCTAAATAGCCTGAGATGTTGATACAGCGTCGTAAAATAACCTACTTAAATAAAATAAAATAAAAATTAGGGCTTGTGAAAATTGTTAGGTTACATAAGAATGAATATTCGCTTATTTATGTATAACTTGTTGTCTATAAAGTGTAATACATGCATTTTAGAGCCATTATTCACCAATTCTGGACGTGTTTGCCATATTTTCGGTGTTTCAATACGACATTCAAGTTAAAATATGCATTTGTTCTATTACAAATCTAACGTCACACGCTGTGATACTTGCTCGTATATTAAAGAATGAAAGAAGAAAAGAATTTCGGACAGTTGATAACGACTACTGTAATGCGAAACTGGCAACTTTATGTGAAATCAGATTAAAAACGAAGGAGCTGCAAAAGTCATCAAAAAGACTGCATTTTGTCTTCTGTGTCATTGAACCCTCTCAGCAATATGCTGTTCCCAAGGTCGTCGCCGAATATAACGTATCTCCTGAAAGAAGAGAGCTACCGAGCAACTCGACCGAGAGTCGGAAAGGGTGCGACAAGAAGTTTAAAAATACGCCAGTTACCTCTGAGCCGTGTGTGGAAACAATATACTCTGTTGAATTTACATTGTTTTATTTATTTTTTTTTTTGAATACGGTACTTACCCATCGTCTGTTACATCTAAAGGCTCGTCCGCAAACGTCAGACCTCAGACTCTAATATTTCTATCAATCAGCACACCTTATCAAAAGAATCGGGGTTCGATCTGCAATAATCGAGTAATTGTGTTGAAATATGTTGTTCCGAAACCAAATTATTTACAAAGGAAACTAAGGTAATACCATTTTCTAGAATTACAAAAGAGAAAAAAAATTAAAATGACTATTACAATTTTTCTACGTCATACTACTTTTGACCAATAAAACCGTCTGAAAGGATGTGTTTCAACCAATCATGGCTGTTTATCGCTACAATTTTATCACTTCTCTAGCGTTTGTTTTTATCACTTCCCTAGCATTTGTTTCTTTGTTTGCCAACATTTTAAACTGCAAATTCTTTACGATACTATAAAACATGCTTTGCGATCGCCGTTTATTTCCCGTATAAATGTCGGCTCCGTTGAAATATTTTGGTGAAGCTAACATTAGTGAAATAAAATTTTAGTAAGCTAATTAATATTTTATTATATTAGAATACTTCTTCTAATCTTTATATACTTCATTCTAATCGTGTAATAGTCAATTAAATCCCACTCCGAGATAAGGTTAGTTGTTCATACAATATATTGGCGTGACGTCATGTTTGGTGCATGACACATATACTATCAGGGAACATTTGCATTTTTTTTGTGCTCCAGTTCTATTCATGATTCAAAACTAGACCTCGGAGACTATTGAAAGTGCATTCTAGTGATAAAGAGTGATAATTACGATGACCTTTCCTACAATTTATATTATTTGTTCACTTTTTTAATTTTTTTACTGGTACTGGTAGAGTTAAGACCATAAGGCCTTCTCACTGCAAATATAAATAACATCAATATAGAAAACAATATAATAATAATAATAATAATAATAATAATAATAATAATAGCAAAATGTAGATGTGTTAATTACATGTAATTCTAAGAGTTAAACATTTACAATTTATTGCTAAATAAGATAATTTAGATATATATTAAAAATAAATATTTTACAAAAATTATATTTGAACAAAGATCATATTTTAGAGACGGAATGCGGTCTTTCTGACAGTCGGCTTTTGAAAGTACTAGTCAATGTCTGACAGCCTTTTACACTATCATAAAGAATGAAGGCTTACATCGATGAAACATCATTTACACTACTGCACATAATTTACAAAATAAGTGGGCTATAGTATTATGAAATGTCCGCCGAGTTAGCTCTGTGGTAGCGTGTCTGCCTCCAGGCTAGTCGGCCCAGGTTCGATTTCCGGCGGGGTCAGAGATTTTCATGTAAAATTTCTACCTCGGGACTAGGAGAGATAGCGGTGCACAACTTCTAATCACTAGATTGTGTACCAATATGCCTGGGTTAAATCCCAAATCTCTCCGCAGTGCATATGAAGAGAAGGCATATGTCACTGTTGATAGTCATTCGTCCGTCGGACGGGGACTTTAAGCCTGGCGGCCCTCTTGGTGCTATTCGACAGGAGTAGGCTACGTGCCGGCACCGGCTTTCCCCTTCTCCCTTCCTCATCTTCATCATCATCATCATCATCATCATCACTCATTCCAGACACTACACTACACGAACACTTACACATACACTCACCTTAGTACACGACATAACTCTCTACAGATACACATCATGTACAGCATGACCCGCCGAAGTGGTGTACAACTAGAAAATGGGTCATAGTTCTGCCATCTATCCGCAGTATGCGGAACCCGAATCACGCAAGTGAAGTGGTTGGGCATTGGAAACACATACATCTTGCTTTGCAATACACAACACTGTGTATAAGCTTAATATTGTAAATAATGTGTGATCAATGTAGGCCTACGGTCTTCATTATTGTGTAAATAGTAAATTTATCGTGTCTAGTGTTCATAGTGCTAGGTGCATGCGTATCGTCCACTTAAAAACTCCATTTTAATCTTGTAGCCTCCTAGGACTATTATTATTATTATTATTATTATTATTATTATTATTATTATTATTGTCATCATTATTATTATCATTCTTATTATTACTATCATTGTTATTATTATTATTATTATTATTATTATTATTATTATTATTATTATTATTATTATTATTATTATCATCATCGTTGTCATAGTAGATGTACTGTACCTCTTAAATATGTTGCACTACAATCAATGCCTGTGACGATGTAGGTTGTAGTGGTTTACAAGCTTCGATGCGTTGCTTATAAAGAGGAACACGTTAAGTCAGTTACTAAAAAAATCACAGCAAACATTACATTTTTCCACTACAATACTTCCTCTTTATATTTTATGACTAGGGGGCGGATGTTCATGACCTAAAGATCTACTTAAAATAATCAATAAGATGCCTTTAAAATAATGGAAAAATGGCATAAAATTAAAAGAAAATGACATTTAAATATTATTTACCGCACTTGCACCACAACTTCTTAAAAATTAGTCGCCTTGTTTCAATGACTGTTCTGCAAATGTCGGAGAGAGGAGGCAACTTCCTGGAATTTGACTAAGATAAAGGAAAAGAGCATGCAACAAAATGAAAATTTTAAGGGAAAACTATCGATTTTAATTAGGGTTTACAATGTGTTTTAATCAGGGGTGGTCCATGTCAGTGTCTTCATTCTCCTCCGCTCTTCACGTTTGTTACCAAACCTTCCAGTTGGGGAGTGTAAATGACAAAACAAATTGTGGGCGCAGCGTGCATTCTTGAAATCTTCGTGTTAAAAATACTGTCTACTATAGTACATTCCTTCCGAACCAAATTGGGAACACAATTGTCCAGGAAATGGTGAAAGTTTCCCCTCTTCCAAACATAAATTCTAAAGACATCCTCATACCGACAAGAAAACAGTAGACCTCACTTAAACTAAGCTGTTGTCAAGCATTTTATATTACTTATATAGTGTGAGATGAAGCCTTCAGTGAAATGAGAGCTGAACTTTAGAGTTTGTTCCAAACTATAAAATTCAAACTTAATCATTCACTTATTCAGTAGATAATTACTAGTAGGACCTACTACTTATATGATTGCATAGAAAAAGATTTAATAGATCTATAGTCCACACCTGTAGAGTAACGGTTAGCGCGTCTGGCCGCGAAACCAGGTGGCCCGGGTTCTATTCCCGGTCGGGGCAAGTTACCTGGTTGAGGTTTTTTGCAGGGTTTTCCCTCAAACCAATATGAGCAAACGCTGGGTAACTTTCGGTGCTGGACCCCGGACTCATTTCACTAGCATTATCACCCTCATCTCATTCAGACGCTAAATAACTTATGATGCTGATAAAGCGTCGTAAGAAACCTACTAAAAAAAAAGGTCTGTATGTAAAGAAATGATCTAAAAGTTCTTCAAAATATTGAAAATGACCAAAATAACGCCACAAAAATTTTAAAATGACCTATTAGTTCAAAAACGTCAAAAAATGCAATATAAGAAATTATTTTTTTTACGTTGATATTAACATACAAAGGATTTCTATATTAATAAGCATCGTCCTAATGTGAAAAATAAGAAGATTACTTTTCATCAACATCCGCCCCATATTAATGACAAATAAAATGATTGCTTATATCTCAACCATTAGGCTATGCGATACGACACCCGAATAGTATTGCTACTAATTTGCTTTATTGTAGATATCAACCTCTGTGTCCTCCATACGCCACTAAAGCGACAAGCAGTAAGGTTAGGTGGAAGCCATTACATACTCGCATAGCATCTTGCACCTTTCCTCTCTGTGACGAATGTCTCCCTGGGAGAAATTTAGAATCCAGACAACGAAATAGTAAGGTTGTACGTGCTTCTACAGCGCTCAACGGAGACTCAAAACCACAAGATTAAATTTCTTTGCGCCATAAAACGTATATCATTCTTAGTAACAGTAATAAAAATTGGTTTCAATTTATCTCTTTATTGAATTCCATTCCTTCGTGAAATTCCAAGCTGGACAGCCCAATTGTGCAGAACGACCCCTTTCTTATAGCCGTGATACACAAAACATTCTCTGTGTTCTGTTTGCATATGGAGGTATTTTTTAAAAAATGTTAGTGAAAAGGTGGCCTATCAATGTATTATAAATAACATCCAATTTTATAGTGCTTTGGGCTGTTTTTACATCTTTTAGTGTACTTTCGTAACGAACTCACTTTCTTCTTTTTCTTTTTTTATTTTTTTTTTTTTTTTTCTTTTGAGACTGTGGACAATATAATGTTTAATTTGAGAAAAACATAATAGATATCAACGGTACAAGTCTTGCTTAATTTATTAAATAAATGCATGCCAAACATCAGCGCGCCTAGCTATAAATCAAGCAGACCTGGGATATATCTCCGCCAAATACAGTAATTGGAAAGTTGTCTTCCTCTCTCTGGCATTGTTTGTGTGAATTGTATTTATGTTGTATTGTCTTAAATTGTGACTTTGTGTAATGATTACTACATGGACAAGGAACTACCTCTGTATGAGAAATACTTCTTGTTGATTTACAATTTTCGGTGAATGATAAACACACTAACGCCATTTCGTAGCACTTTGTAAAATCATTAGGATAACCTAGAAAATGAAAAATTATACTTAAAAAACACGATATCAACAGAGTGATAGTTATAATTCCACACTCTCTCTCCAAATGGATGTCTTTCTTGTCAGCTTACTTAATACCCTAAGGGTGAAATCTAACCATTTTTCCCCCCTTAATTACATAAGCTAGTGGATTACGGTGATTTTCTAGTTTGCAGGTTGAATTTTCTTTTGCCAATTTCGTTTCGAATTTCGGCACTGAGAAATACTACAACTGGTAGTTACGTTGGCAGGAGTGACACAAGTTGTCAGTAGTTTAAATTCTGAAAATTCAAATTGTTCTAGATTTCTGAGCCCATTACTGGAAGCTAGTGAAATATGAACATACTAATAATTAATTAATATCATTATTAATATTAATACATAATAGTTATTATATGCGTTGCTTTGTGTTGTGGTTACAATTTCAAGATTAGAGTCAGGTAGGCTAAGTGTAAATAAATGTAACATATTTCGTGTGTTACATGCCCTTGAGTAATCGATAGAAATACCATTTACATTTTAATTAATTTCTTTCGTGTTTAGACTTTTATTACAATAATGGAGTAAATATTCTAAAGCATACATTTCAAAGTGGCATTCGTTTTCGGAATTCATTTCACGTGATCAAACAAAATACATTTGTAGGTTAGGTCTCGTGATTCGTAAACTGTTTAATCAAAGCAATGAATTTCATGTTGTCAGACAAAATACATTTTAATATTAGATCATACACTAATCTACTAACTACTAACATAATGTGCGAGAGGTCCAGAAAAAATATCTTCTTTCACAAATTATTGAACCTTTCAGAAAATACCTCTCCAACATAAAGATGAGCTGTGGTAAATAAGTAAGACATCTTTATTGTTAATACTATATTATTATTATTATTATTATTATTATTATTATTATTATTATTATTATTATAGTACATGTCATTGTGCGATTTTATCCTCATTTGGTGATATCTAGTATTAGTTGGCAACACTGAAGAGACGGCCAAATTAGTCTTGTAGGAATTATTCTTACGTGATCCTCAGTATATATGTAAAATATTTGAAGGACACTGCTTCCAAGACCATTTTCCGCGCTGTGACATCAAATTTTCAGGGCCACCAACGGATGCGAAAGGGCATGCAGCAACACCAATATGCATAGCAGAACTGCAGAGAGTATCACTTCCACATTAAATTGCTGACTCCCAGACATCCACTTTAAGTAATTCCTATTCAAACCATCTTTAGCCTTGTCACAAACCTCCACATATCGTTGCCGCATAACATTTAAAATTCCTTTGCTGTACGAAAAGTTACAATTGAAGACATTATAAAAAAAACAGCCCTAGTCATTTTTAATGAAATTGAGTTAAGGACACATTTTATACTATTTCAAATGTTTATAGACTCCAAAAATGATCCATGTCAGGTGCAATAGCCATAAGGATAAACACCAGTTGTACGGAAACAGCTGACATGTGTTGTTCTATATATTTTATTATTTTTTTCCCCCCTGAAAAATGACAATTTTGACAAGGTTGTTTTTGTAATAATATCTTCATTTGTTCAGATCAAATTTCTCCACATTCAAAGGACAAAACTAAAATTCTTTCAATCATTTATCAACAGTAATCTCACTAGAGGTTTTGATTTTATCGATAAATCTGCGAGTGGAACAGAGCAGATTTATCTAGAGAAAATCAAAACTCGAGTGGGATTTAATTGACTATTACATGATTAGAAGAAAATATATAAAGATTAGAAGTAACAAAGTACTCCAATACAATAAAGTATTAACTGGCTTACGAAAATATAACTGTCTTCAAATGTATTATTGTACCATTTGAACATTACGGTAGATGGCAGTAGTGTTTTATTATTATGTTTTCTTGTTATCAGTTGTGCCAACTATGGAATCTTCATTGAACTCTGTGGACGGTTACTAGTCAAGAAGGCTTTGTTGATTCAGTTTCATTTTTATTAAAACATTTGCATTCTACTTCAATCTTCCGGATCCTAGTAATCAACGTCACTTGACAGATGATTTTCAATAAATCTTAGTATTAAACAATCTCTGATACGTGACTATCCATAATATCATATAGCAGAAGCTATAATAAACATAACATAAATAATATAAACAAGTGTTAGAAAAGTTTTAATTAGGGATGATTAAATAAACAAGAAACGTTTTAATTAATGATGATGAAATAAAAAATAAACATGAATAATTTTAAAAGAAACAGTTATTGAAAGTATAATTTTCAAATTTGAATGTTTTAGTGGTTGGTGATTCAGTTGATGTTATATTGGACGTGTGCGTAAAAGAAGTGAACTCGTTGATGTACATGGTGTATCCCTCAACATATTCAGGATTTCCGAATGGTGCTCTTCACATATGACCAGTGATCTTTATTAATTCTTGTTCTTGAGTGCCAATGCGAGTCATATTTAAAAGTGCTGTGCATCGACTGGAGTGGTTTGTAATTTTCTGTTTTTTGACGTCCAGACCAGTGCAGTTTGGAATGTTGGCAAACAAAGAAACAAATGCTAGGGTAGTGATAAAAATAAACAAATGCTAGGGACGCGATAAAATTAAACAAATGCTAGGGACGCGATAAAATTGTGCGGTAAGCAGCCATGATTGGTTGAAAGACGCCTTTTCGTACCGTTTTATTGGTCAAAAGTAGTGTGACGTAGTAAAAGTGTAATAGTCATCATAATACACTGCTCTCTTAAATGAACTGAGCATATTGGAAATTAATTCAATGGTTTTCCCAAAATACGTTATGAAATGTTTCATATAAAATCATTTTTTTCTCGAAAATGAAGCAAAAACGATCAAAATTGTATGGATTTATTTTTGTTTGAAATATCTCAAAGAATAAGCCCTTGAAATTAATGAAGTACTTACTGTTCTATCCATTACATATTCATAAAGATTTTTAGTCTGTATGTCTTTCCTTACTCCACCCTACTTCAGTTAAATTTTAAACACTCGTTCTTAATTACTTAGATAATTTTACACTTTAATTAAATAATCGATCAAGACACTAGAATTAAAAGAAAAATTAATATTTAACATGTATGCCCACATTATTAGCAATAACAATTTTGAAATAATTTGTTTAGGAATTACTCTGCCCAACATGTGATCCACAGCTGCATATCTTGCAAGATGTCAGGTGTGCCGGTAATATGCGGGCAACAATTTATTGGATATTACATGAAATAAATTTATTAACATACAAAAATCTATGTTTTAGTATAACTCATTATAATTTAGGCACATGTCAGTATTATTAATCATTAGCTCTGGAATTTTGGGTAGCGGTAAGAAATAAATTGATTACAATAGCGGAACTGGCAGAACGTTTGAAGAACTGCTTTGGAAATATATCAACTGATCCAAAAAGAAAAATATAAGAAAATGAGAGGGGATTTTTTTAATATTTGTAAATAAATACGAGATTTAACCATGTGGAAATAATGGCAGATTACAGAAGAAGTTTATATGGCCATGTTAACAGAATGCGTGATAAAAGAATCCTAGTAAGGATTTCAGCATACAGAACTGAAGATGCAAGCAGCTTAAGAAGCATTTAAAGATTTGTAGAAGTGTAATTTATCTTTCAACTCAGACTTTTGGGATACTGATACTGAATAAGAAATTAATCACAAACACAGAAATGGCTGAAAAGTTTCCAAGGACTTCTGTCGGATGTAGCTCTACTGGTCCAAAAAGAAGAAAATGAGAGAGCGAGAGAGAGAGAGAGAGAGAGAGAGAGAGAGAGAGGAATAATACAAATTTCAAACGTTAGAAAAAACGTTAATTTGCAGGAAAAGTTTCTAACCATATTAACAAAATGCATGATGAAAAAAGTCTTTGGAAATTTCAACATACAAAATGTATGATAGCAAGAGACGAAGAAGTAGCTTATTAAAAGATGAATTTAACTACTGTAGTCTTTATTATAACTTGTATAATCTGTCCACCGAAAAACTAAAGTGATATTAACCATAGAATACCAATATAACTGTTCACATGGCAACTAACAAAAGAGTCACTGCCAATTCAGATATCGCAAGACCACATCCATTATGTTTACATTACTTTATTCTTTCATTAGGCACACTTTATATGAAAGTGACATTTAAGGTCAATTCTTGCATGGTAGTATGAAATGTCTGTCTGTATACTCTATGTGATTATGTGTCATTTTATAGGTATTATATTTATTGTATTGCATACAATGTAAGCATGGTTTGTGTGTATGTATTGTTTCTATCAGTATATAACCTATATATTTTGTGTGTATGTATGTATGTGTGTATGTATGTGTGTATGTATGTATGTATGTGTGCATGTATATATGTATGTAATATTCTGTGTAGAACATAATTATAATTATTCATGAATATCCTTATAAAATCTTTGAAACTTACTTTTTTCAGTCATCCAATTTTTAACAAATTTTAACTTCTGTTTAATTTTGTAGGGTAAAGGTTGGTAATATTGTGATACTAATAATATTGTGATAGTACTTTTTTCAGAATTTTTTACAATTTTACTGAGCGATAGAAGGACCGGTTTTGTGCAGAAACTTGTCCATGAACATTTCCTTAATAATAGGCTACGTTGACGCAAAAAATCGATTTTCCTTTCGCTCAGTAAAATTGTAAAAAATTTTCTCAAAAAGTACTATCATAATATTATTAGTATCACAATTTACCAATCTTTACCCTATATAAAAATGCTTGTGTCATTATTACACTTACACAATAATCACATATATTTATATATACTAGGTTCAAAAAGTTCCCGGAATTTTACTACCATTTTTCGCATTAATATATAACAAGGGATATTATACATTTGTTTTGTTGGTAACATTCATGATGTCATTTCCTTAAAGTTTGTTGATAATGGCAATTATTGGTTTTGAGTTGTAGGCAATTGTTTATCATAGTGTTTTGTTTGTTCGTCGCATTTTGTAATTATGTCCACAGAGCAAAGTACAAACATCAAGTTCTGTGTTTTTGCTGGGGACATGATCAGTTTGGCTGATGAAGATGGTGATTTCTTAAACAAAATGAAACTGGTGCTACTTGTACGACCCAGTCCCTAAACGACAGTCATCTGAGTGGAAATCGAAAACATCTCCTCGGAAGCAAAAATTTCCTAGGGACACTTCCAAAGGCAAAGTTATTTTAAATGTTATGTTTTATTTAACGACGCTCGCAACTGCAGAGGTTATATCAGCATCGCCGGATGTGCCGGAATTTTGTCCCGCAGGAGTTCTTTCACATGCCAGTAAATCTACTGACATGAGCCTGTCGCATTTAAGCACACTTAGAGCAAAGTTATGTTGGAAGTTTTCTTCGACTCTCAGGGTCTCATGCACCATGAGTTCATTCCAGAAGGTCGTACTGTAACGAAAGAATTGTACGTAGAAACCCTCCGTCGCCTCTGGGACGCAGTGAGAAGGAAACGTCCAGAAAAGTGGGTAGAAAACAACTGGTTCCTTATGCATGACAATGCACCTGCTCATCGCGCAATTATTGTAAAGAATTTTCTTGCCAGGCACAACATAACTGCTTTGGATCACCCACCATACTCTCCTGATCTCTCACCACCTGATTACTTTCTGTTTCCCCGTCTGAAAAGTCATCTGAAAGGACGGAGATTCAATGCTGAAGAGGTTATCGCAAACGCGACGAGAGCACTAAGACGGGTTTCACAAAATGGCTTCCAGGCCTGCTTCCAGGAACTCTACACGCGTTGGCAAAAGTGTGTTGTTGCGGAAGGCAACTATTTTGAAGGGAATGCTGTAGAATAGTGTTTAAGGTACGTTGTTTCTATGATGCTAGCAAATTCCGGGAACTTTTTGAACCTAGTATGTATTTAGTCAACAGTTATTTGTATATGATAGGTAAGACACTTAACATAACAAGAAGATCCTTGGAAACAATCAAATGTATATATATATATATATATATATAGTTCAAGAAGAGGGTTTCAAACCCTATAACCATCCCCTTGCGTACGCCCCTGCATTTATCACGAACTTCATTTTTGACTCCCCGAGACTTGAACTTGTGCTCTGACATGAAAAACCGATGCGCATAGGCAGAATTTTGCGTACAGGATGAGAAGCAACTGATACGGACTCGTTCTCCGTTTTCTTATCTCTCACGAAGCTATTAACCCTGCGTCTTAGGTGGTGCGCCGGTGAACAATATAATAAAAATGTTGCAGAATTACAAGTCTTGTACGTACGAATTTTTATGTTTCCTCTTAACATAAAACTTGGACTGGAAGTTGTAAATTTCCTGTTCCAATTATTCTGTCTTTTGTAAAGTAAGTGTTAAATATAACAGTTGAATTTGGGCAAAATGCGTGTATTTTTATGACGAAATGCTTCCTTATAAGGGTTCTGGTACGGCACATCAATAAAGAACGACTGTTAAAACTCGCTCTTTTACTTATATAACCATGTAGAAATAATTACGTCGCCATCTGGGACATAAAACGACTAAACAATTGTAACATAATCAAGATGGTGTTATGTCTTCTTTTAGCGTTTCTCCATCAATGGGATGAGGGGGAGGAAGTTTATGAATGACCGGAAGTGCAGCTTGTTGCTACACACCATTCATTGGTGTCTTGCGATTATTTCTTTCCTTACGTATATGCAGTCAGTTTTTTTTTATTTGAGACGTCAGTTATTCCTGTGTGTGATTTTATTTCCTCCAAGCTAGTGGCGCCAAAGGAAAACTAACTTCAAGAGGAAGTGAGTACGTCAGCTTACAGATAAGGGGGCTTTGACTTTGAATACTTCTATCGTAAGTAATAATTATTGTGAGTTTTTACAAGAACTTGTGGTGTTTTCTGATTTCTTATGTTCAGTTAATAATTAATTATTTTGGTTAAAGGTACTGATCCGTAACATTTTGAATTCTTAAATTCACACTTTTTGTAGCATTTATAAATTTCACATTAGTCTTTCGAAGTATTTTTAACATGAGAAATCGATAAAATATAACTATAGTAGAATCCCTCTTATCCGGCACCAAAGAGACCAAATAGTTCCGAATACGAGATTTTGCCATAAAGTTCGCATTTCATGGTGCCAAATGTTGAAACTGCAGCCATGTGAAGTTTATTTCTCTATCACTTGCTCATAACTGAATAAACATAAAAACTGTGTGGATTTTCTTTATTAAAACACATCACACAACACAAATAATACACTAATTTTAGGTTCGAATGTTTACTGAAAACGAAAGTACGTGCGAACTTCCTAATGTGACAGAACTGACGGCCCGAACATAATTAAATAAAAATAAAAACTGTTTGGATTTTCTTTATTAGAACACATCACACAACATAAATACCGGTAATACACTAATTTTAGGTTCGAATATTCACTTAAAATCAAAGTTCGTGCGAACTTTCTAATGTGGCAACACTGACGGCCCGAATATAATTAAATAAAAATAAAAACTGTTTGGATTTTCTTTATTAAAACACATCACACAACATAAATACCGGTAATACATTAATTTTAGGTTCGAATATTCACTGAAAATTAAAGTTCGTGCGAACTTCCTAATGTGGCAACACTGACGGCTCGAACATAATTAAATAAACATAAAAAATGTGTGAATTTTCTTTATTAGAACACATCACACAACATAAATACCGGTAATGCACTAATTTTAGGTTGGAATATTCACTTAAAATTAAAGTTCGTGCGAACTTCCTAATGTGGCAACACTGACGGCCCGAACATAATTAAATAAAAATAAAAACTGTTTGGATTTTCTTTATTAAAAAACATCACACAGCATAAATACCGGTAATACACTAATTCTAGGTTTCAATATTCACTGAAAATTAAAGTTTGTGCCAACTTCTTAATGTGGCAACACTGACGGCTCGAACATAATTAAACATAAAAAATGTGTACATTTTCTTTATTAAAATATATCACACAACACAAATAATACACTAATTTTAGGCTCGAATGTTTACTGAAAATGAAAGTTCGTGCTAACTTCCTAATGTGACAACACTGACGGCTCGAACATAACTAAATAAACATAAAAACTGTATGAATTTTCTTTATTAAAATACATCACACAACACAAATAATACACTAATT
The DNA here is from genome assembly GCF_040183065.1 of Periplaneta americana. Lineage (NCBI taxonomy): Eukaryota > Metazoa > Arthropoda > Insecta > Blattodea > Blattidae > Periplaneta > Periplaneta americana. The sequence continues at coordinate 130,241,895 of NC_091122.1, read as the reverse complement.
TTAGGCTCGAATATTTACTGAAAATTAAAGTTCGTGCGAACTTCCTAATGTGGCAACACTGACGGCTCGAACATATTTAAATAAACATAAAAAATGTGTGGATTTTCTTTATTAAAATACGTACACAACACAAATAATACACTAATTTTAGGCTCGAATATTTACTGAAAATGAAAGTTCGTACGAACTTCCTAATGTGGCAAAACTGACGGCCCAAATTGTGGCAATGTGGCAGATTTAAACACATTTTTTTTTTTTGCCCAGCCAAAAGTGCCGTTGTTTCAACCAAGAAATTCATAGTTGTAACTCGTGTAGAAGCGCCTCTGATACATATATTGAAAAACAATTTTTGTGAAAGCTGTGTAAGACTATACAGAGCATTATTTGATTAAAAATTCGATTTTGAAAAATTGTAACATAGACCGTTATTCGGCCCAACGCTTCAATTTTATCGAGGCTGAATAATCTTCCAGTTGATATAGCTTCGTTAAATATCCTAGAAGTAAAATTTTAGATCATTATTATTTAAAAAGAATGTTTGTCAACTCTAAATGTGGCTGGCATAGCGCAATGGCAGAAGAAAACCAGAGCCTGAAATAAGCGAGCGTGGTTAAGCTGGGACCACATTGCTTGCGTCTCAATTGATGTGAACTCTACACAGGCCACTGCGTATGGGATGTGGCTTTCAAGTGGAATTGAACCAGGACTCCGATTGCAAAGTGGCCACTCTCGCTCTTGCATGTTCGCACAGCGAGCAAGGTTATGTATGTCAGTGGTGCCAACTTTTTACTACTGAATTAGTGTCGTGTACGAGTACTAACAACTGCAACATACTAAAATTTCACAATTTTGTGGCTCACTTATCTGGAAGGGAATCCTGAACCGTTACAAACATACAGGAGCTTAAAAATAGAATTGAAGCAACTGAAATGTGACTTGTATCAAATGAAATGTTATAAAATAAGAAGAATAGATAAAAGTAATTCAGATTTGATGAGGTAGCTTCTAAAATTGATAGAACTTGTGAATAATTGAAGTCGAATTTCAAAGTAAGGTTCAATTTATCAACAAAATAGAAAAGTAGATCAAGGAAAATGTGAAAGAAAAGTAGACCAAGCAAAAGGTGAAATCGAAGTGTAAGAGCAATGGACAAAAGCCCAATGTAACCATAAGTATACAGTTCATCTTTTCACGCTCGCATGTGGACAGCTGCGTTGTGCACTGCCGCTTCCGCTTTACCTCCGCGAGCGTGGAAAGATAAAATGTATGCATTATACATACATATATATTGCTTACGGTTCGACTTGTGTGTGTATCTAATATATATATATATATATATATATATATATATATATATATATATATATATATATATTAGATACACACACATAATAGCCTATACATATATGTATATTAGATACACACATATATATATAATATACATATATATACACACACACACACACACATGGGATTGAACCGTAAGTAATGTCACTAATTTTAGAGAATTATTCTTTGAAATGTTTCAAAGAAAAAATGTTTAATACAATTTTATTTTGCTTCTTTTTGTTTCTTTTTCGAGATAAAAATTTTTTATATGAAACATTCCATAGCGTGTTCTGGGAAAGCCATTGATTTAATTCCAAATATGTTCAGTCGGTTTAAGAGAGCAGTGTAGTATCACAGTCTAGTATATACAGTCATGAAGCTTGAGTTTAAGAGGGTACTAGGAACAATAGACTGTGCAGGTACTATTTCGCATTGTCTGTGATGAGGCGATAGTAGCGATCCTAGAGGTTAGCAACTATCTATGGATGCATATTTACTACGTATTGAGCTTCGTGACAGTATATACTAGACTGTGGTATTGTGATAATAAATTACTGAAAGAATTTTAATTTTGTTCTTTAAATGTGCAGAAATATGATCCGTAGAAATGTAACATTTTAAAATTCCTTTTCGGACTGAAGAGTTAAATTTGTTAGGATCAAATTTCTGCACACTTAAGGGACAAAATTACAATTCCCCCAATAATTTATCATCATAATGCATTACTCTCTTAAATTGACTAAGCATACTGGGAATTAAATGAATGGTTTTCCCAAAACACGCTATGAAATGTTTCAAATAAAAGAATTTTTAACTCGAAAGGAAGCAAAAACGAGGAAATTTGTATTAAACTTTTTTGTTTGAAATATCTCAAAGAATAACCCTTTGAAATTAATGGCATTACTTACGGTTCACCCTATGCTTGTACATAATGTATACTGTATATACATATATAGGGACATCATTTTATTTTTACTTCAATTTTTATTGTACCTGAATTTTTTAATGTACTTCACTCCCACCCCTTCTACTAATGAAGTTCAAAGACTGCATATACAGTCATAGTAGCCTTACGGTCATAGTAAACAGTATGTTCCAAAAATATGTTCGTGTTTTCCAGTGACGAAAGAGCTTTCAATATTGAATCATTTTCGCAAAGATACTGTCGTCCATTTGCCTACGTCGTATCCCGGTTTCCCCCACCAGCTTTTATTCGCCAGCTAGTGGCTGGGCTGTCTTAGCTACTTTCTCAGAACATTAATTTCTGTTAGGAATTGGACGTCTACGTAGTATTATACAACTGTTTAAAATAACTTAAATAAAAGGGCCTTGTTAAGTAATTAACTGTCACGTGTTTTCCTTCCTTTCTACGACCCTACGACATAACCACTTGGACGGACAGTAGATAGTATGTCTCAGTAATTTTATCTTTTCGGATCGGGCAGAAGTGAAGATTGAATCTACAGTACCGCGTAAGGTACTCTTTTATAGAGTAGGCACAGAATTATTTCAACATGAGTTACTAGTACGAAGGACGACACTGGTAATTGGAATTACTTACAATAGTCTATAGTGCGATAATATGCACATTAGAACTGAAGCCTGTATCGAAATGAACGGTCACCATTTTAAAAAACGTGTTTAAATATCCATATTATGATTATTTTTCAATTTAACTTCATTCTCTCTATTGTACGCTAATGTGCTGTAGACAGTATAATATTCACTGCATAATGAATATGTCCACATGGACAGCTCAGTCAGTGAGTAAAAACACTCATTGTTAATATTGTACTGTATTTTGATTAAACAAAAACCTAATGAAAATGATCAAACTCAAAAGCGCAATATTTCCTAGCTTACGTAAATGGATGAACTACTTTTCTTCCCTCCTATACCTAGTAAAGTGATTTGTTTGTATATTACGTCAATATCATCGAACTACAGTCGTGGAAGGGGGTAGCAAACGGCATTGATCCAGAGGTACAGGTAAGTTAATATTAAACATGTTAGTAAAAATAAAATGATATCCCTGTACATGTATATACGTACATACACACACTTATTTGCCTTCCTAGCATTATTGACATAGTAGTCTAAATTGATAATGATTTTATTGAGTTTCTGTATTAGTTTTAGGGTCATTTAGTCTTCTGTGTTCCCGAAAGAGAAGGCTCCGAATAAAATTACCGGTCATTTGTTTACTCAGGCTTCATCTCTGCGAACAGATTCCTGTAAGTCTTGTGAGAATACAGCGATGTGATATTGAAATAGATGAATAAAAATATGTCTGATATCATTCTGATGGTTCTGAAGACTTCTGTAAGGTCGTTAAAACTTACGAAATGAAAATAATTTGATTAACAACACTGAATATCAGATGTTAAAGTGGTTTCATCGAGACTTACCTTTTCAGTCATAAACTAAAGTGCTCATGTAGGCTCATGCTGACCCAAAATGATGTCAGTATAAATTTTGTTTCTAATTTGGCTCTGGTAGTGTATGTGTTTATTATACCGCTCGCGTCTGTGGTTCAAGCACTAGCGCGCCGGTCTTCGATCCAGGTGGCCGGGGCTCGATACCCGGCCAGGTCGTGTTGGAATTTGTGGTGGATAAAGTAAACATTGGAGAGGATTTTCGACCTGCTCTTCTGGCCCTTCTGTAAGAATTACGAATCATCATCAGTCTTACATAGATAATGAAAATTTCTATTTATGGTATCAGAATGGTGAAATGTAATCCATGAAGACAATACAGGAGACTCTATAGATAAGCAGAA